>NC_052350.1:13479175-13573124 GCF_009727055.1 Benincasa hispida
ATACGGGACAATTTGGGGGTCTACAAGGTGATGATTGACCGAATCTCGCGAAATATGGATGATTGGGTGGACGATGGTTACGGAGGAAGAGGCTCCGAGAGAAGAAGAAATGATACTGACATTGTGCCTACAGAGACAATGACAATTTTGGCCGCCCAGATGGCCGCAGTAACCTCTATCCTCCAGTTGATGGTGCTTAATCAAGGTGCCCTTTCCTAAGGATCAGCGCAACCACAATGCGCTGGCATAAGTGGCCGCAATAAGTTGCATCCACTGTGGAGGGGCCCATGCAGTGGAAATGTGCCCATCAAGCCCACAGCAAGTATGTGCTATCTAGAATAATCCATACAGCAACACTTATAACCTTGGTTGGAGGAATCACCCTAACTTTGATTGGGGAAGAAATCATAACCAAGGTGGGCTAAGTAACCATCAAAACAACAACTCCGGTAATTGAGGAAACTAATAACTTATGGAAATACAAGTTATTTATGTGACCTTATCTAGATATTGCGGCCAAAAGTTAGTGAATATGCACCGATTGTATGAAAATTAGCCTAGAATTATGATAATTATAAATGATCACAATTACATCCACTAACACCATAAAGATGGAGGACAAGCCGAATTTTACTCTGTTTTGCAGGAAACCAAGTCATCGCGTGCGCTCAAGGCTCACGAGAAACTGATTAACGCATCTCTGTCATATTGCGCCCATCAATCAACGATGAAGAGATGATTATCGCAATGATGGTGCAATGTGACAGTCGATCCAGAGTTGTATTTTAACCGCATGCGGTAATAAAAACAATACCGCATGCAAATTCACGATCGAAAGATGCAGCTGCGCAATGCAAAAGTGGGGGATTGAGACACGTGTACAACTAACGGTTGTGCAGAATTGACGGTCTAATTGCATAACAGAAGGAATAATTATTCCTCCATCTTCGGAATTACCATAATAAAAAGTCGAGACCACAAGGCCGGAGTCAAAGACCTGTACCTATAAATACCTCATAGATTTCAGCAGAAACAGAGGCTAATTGCTGCAAAAGTGTTGATAGAAAAGGCTGAGCTGAGTGCTTAAGTGAAGAAATCCGGGAAAAAGACGAGATAAGAACGAGAGGTGAATCTCAGATCTAATCTACCAAACACCTGATTGAAAGCTTTGTGCAAAGATCCCTACTACTGGTGGAGCAAGCCTGAGAGGGAAGCTCTTCCTACCATCAAATCCATCCTATCCGGCAAGCAGATCTCCATCGAATCAGTGCCAAGACATTTGCACTTGTTTGTATCTATTCTATCTCTTTCATCATTGTATTTCACTGTTTCTTTACCTCTTCACTCACACCATGTATCAAACGCTTAATAGAGATATTAAATGTTGCGATAGCTTTCATTTACAATTTCTTTCTATTTTCGTTCACCCGTCAATCACTTTCTTCATGATGTCTTCATAGTTCCCTGATAAACAATATGAATTAACCAAGTATTTAATCTATGTTAAAGATATAAAATGCATTTAGCTAAGGCATGCTAGACAGGATCTTCACCTGTGAGAGCAGAAGTGAAGATGCCATTTTGACCTATCGAGAGAAGGTCGGAAGAATGCATTAACTAAAGCGAGTAGTACTTCCAGACATGGAAGCAACCTTGCATTCATTATGTTAGTCTCTATTTCACCACAGACATGTGGGGGCGTGGCCGATCACTGAAAGGTGTACGCCAAGAGAAGAGCGAAACAACATTTGTAGCTTCAATGCAATTGAGAACTTGTATTGTTATATTCTTTGTCTTCTTCTTTCTATTCTGTTCATAAGGCTTGCCGCCACATTCCACATTCTTTGCATAACTTTCACAACCAGCTTGACCCCAACATCTTGTAACATGAAGCCTGTATTATGTATCATCTAGCTTAGGTTTATTGTATTTTTATTTTATCATTGCACCTTTACTGCTTTACTCTACTTTATTGCAATTTATATACCTGTACAAACCAAACTTTTAAAGATTGAAAACCTGGTTGCATATATTATGAACATACCACAATAACCTAAATCAGTTCCCGTGTTTGACCTCGGATCACACCGAGAAACTTGTGGTGGAGTTACACTTGGTTCCATCGTAAGGAAACTTGTGACAATGCATGGCATACTACGTGAACATCCATAAATAATGCATATCTAGCGGTAGTATCGCATTATTTCGAGCATAGAACATCATCAATCATACATCTCAGTGTTAGCGTATATAAAACGGTCAACAAGTTTATGGCGCCGTTGTTGGCGACTTGGTTAACGGTTTATTGTTTGAGTGTGTTTTTGGTATTTTGTAGGACAGATCTCATTGTACTGGCTGTTCAATGTAGAGAGCAGCTTGACGATTTACGAGTCCTGGTGCTGAACTAGAATTTGTAGCTGACCCTGAGATCGAGCAAATATCCGCGCAAGTGTACGTCAGAACCGAATTAGGCGAAAGAAGGAAGCCAGCATGGTGGACAATAACGATAATGCAGTACCAGCTGTGGACCAAGGGGCAGTTCGACCGGTTCAGGATCCTGTCTTCCTGGCGGCTGATTGCAACATCCTGATGCGTAATTATGTGCTTGTCACACCCCCTCCCAGCCTTAAACTCCAAGACCGGGAAGGGAGCGTGAGGGTAACTAATAGCATCCTAAGACAAATACTCATGTTCAATGATCCCCCCCCCCCCTTATATTTTTTAAAAAATTTTAATAAGTTTACAACATTCCCCTAACTATCTATACATATAACTAAATTTTCTTTCTATTCATGGTCTGAGCCGTGCCCCGAGAGTTTTAACCGACAATTCTTAGCTTGGTGGTGGTGGATGATTGGAACTCTTCTTTGAACGCTCCACTTTGATACCTGGGGAGGGGGGGGGGGGGGGGGAGGGAGGGGAGGAGAATTAAGAAAACATTTGGAAGAGTGTGAGCTACTAAGCCCAGGAGTGCGTTCTCTAAAATTCACTTTGAAAATCATCATTATGGGAAATCAATCACATGCCAACACTCGCATTATAACTCATGCACAATCAAAGATATAATCAGGCAACCATTAATCTTTATCCCAAAAGCTACACGTAGCATGCATATCATATCATCAATCAATACAATCATCTATGGAAACCTTCCTATGCCCCCAATTCCCGCCAATGTGCACACTGACTATTTTTATTTATCCCACTAGTCATGCTTAGGTGCTTGACTATATTTCTCGCTGGTCGTCACCGAAAATTATTTCCTGCCGACCGAAGCCGACAATTATTTCCCGCCAACCGAAGCTGACTATTTTCCCCGCCAAGCACCTTTTGTTAAGCATGCTAACTATATCCTGGGCATAATCTCAGTTCCCATAGTCATGCACAAACAATATCATGGCAATCATCATATCACCAAAACATGTAACTTGCACCTATTTATGCATTTGTTCCTATATCAATGTGTAGGGTTAACTAAATATTCATGCATTTATTAACAACTGGTGTAAATCTCCACAATATATTTTACTTAACATAATTTCACAGTACACCTCTATTTATTAAAATTGTTTTATTAAAGTTGTGTAATATGTACCAAGATGATATATATTAAATTGGATCACGTAAATAGTACTGAGCATGCATTTCTTTCATAAACCTCTCAGTACTCAACAAGACCATCATACATCCTACTATGCATTTCTCTATTAAAATTATGTAAATATTCACAGTGGACTTAATACTTCCAAAGCTGTAATATTCACGAGAGATAATAACAGACCCTAATACTTCAAAGCTGTGATATTCATGATATATCGAAACTATAAAGCTATAACACTCACAACGCATACTGACTTATCAAAAGATGTAACACTCACAATATTCTCTATCTATCAAAGCAACATAACACTCACTGTTTTGCCAATTTCCCCTTTCGTATTTTGTTCCCTACCATTATCGTGGTTTGCAAGGAAAAATTCCCAATTAATATTACTTCTTAAATATAATTAAAAATACTTCCTAAAGAACTACCAGCTTACCCTACTCAGACCAAATTGGAATTTGAGCAGCACCTCCTTCGAATTTCCTTCCTTCTAGACCAACGGCAGCTTATTCACTAAAAACTCACTCTCTCTATAGGATTTTTACTACTTAAATTTGTTTTGTAATGAGTTTAACTTTCAGCTGGGGCCTTCTATTTATAGCTGTTCCCAGCTCCTTTCTGTGCGACAACTCACCATACAAATGGCTTCTCCTTAAGCTACCCACGCTAACTTGGCCTAACCGAGCTTTGAGTTGTCTAATTCTGAGTTTGCCAACCAAAATTACCTTAATTTGCATGTAATCTTAGCCGTACACTACTTTCTTAAGTCTTTCTGTATAAAATCTCCCTTTGCCACATCAACCGCTTAATTTTCAAATTAATTATCTAAATTATTAATGAACGTGTCTAGCCCCTTTAAAATGCATCCGTCTGTTCAATCTCACTCTCTCCACTCTCGTGGCTCTCACTCTTTCCGTCTTTCTCGCTGGTTCTCTTCTCGCGGCTCTCGCTCTCTCCCAATTTCTCACTGGCTTCGCTCTCATGGCTCTCACTTTCTCCCACTTTCTCGCAGGCAGATCTCGCTCTCTCCATTCTCGATCTCTCCTACTTTCTTGCTCAAACTCTTGCTCTTCCCTAATCTCACTCTCTCCCACTTTCTCGCTCAGACCAATCTCGCCCTCTCCCATTCTCTCGCTCAAACCAATCTCGCTCTCTCCCATTCTCTCACTCAAATCAATCTCGCTCTCTTCCATTCTCTCGCTCTCTTTCCCATTCTCTCGCTGCCTCTACTCTTGCTGGTGTCACTCTCTCTCCAATCTCACTGGTGTCGCTCTCTCCAATCTCATTGGTGTCACTCTTTCCAATCTCGCTGCATCAATTGTGGAGGGGCTCACAGAGCTGACGTGTGTCCATTGAACCTTCAGCAAGTGTGTGCTATCCAAAACAACCCCTTCAGCAACACCTATAATCCGGGTTGGAGGAGCCATCCTAACTTCGGTTGGCGAGGCAATCCTAACCTAGGGTAGCCAGTTAACCATCAAGGGGCAGTAGAGGAAATCCCCCTTTTCACAACAATCAAGGGCAATCAAGATCGTAGAGCAAGCAACCATCATCGTCTAACACCTCGGGAGGCTCGTTAGAGACGCTGCTGAAGCAGTATATGGATAAAAATGATGCAGTGATGCAAGCATAAGCGTCTTCTATAAGGAATCTGGAGATCTAAGTGGGCAAGCTGGCCTCTGAGCTAAGAAGTCGAACACCAGGAACATTGCCCAGCAATTCAGAAGCCCCGGGATCTACAGGGAAGGAGCAATGTCCTTAAGACATTGAACAAGCAAGCTTGACCGTCTGCGGAGATGTGGATTGCGATCACCCAAGACAACGCAACTTTCGGTCCATATCTTAGTACTATGTTTAATGCTTTATTAAATTTCTGTCTTTTTAAATTCTGAATTTTGTCTTCAATTCTTCATTTAATTCACTTTTGACTTTATGAATTTATTTTCTCATTCACTTCTCTGCATTTAATTTTGTCTAGCCTTTAATTCTTTGACTTTTTTGTAGTCAATGCATTGTGCTTTAAATGGTAAATGATTGAGTAATAAAGGAAAATCTATTGCCGCAAGCCATAGCACTTGCATTGATGAAAAAAATATAATAAAAATAATAACAAAAAACATTTAAAAGCAAATATGCAAGGCGGAAATGGACGCATATCAAACCAATCAGGAATGCTTTGCGTTCACCTAACTCAACTGTATTGAGTTGACGGGTGTGTTGCGCTCGCATATGTCCTTTGCCCGTCCTTAGCCAAATGCACTATGTTGAGGTATCCTCTAGAAATGCTTTAGTTAAGGGGTGTGTTGTGGAGACATATGCGCTGTTGCTCGTCCTCTGCAAAGATATAGTTGCGTTGGTGAGCACAATGCGTTATTCTTTTTCATGTGTCCATTCAAATAAAATATTAAAGAAAAATTCGTTTGGCAATTTGGGAAGAAGTCCAATCGATTCGTATTCCCAAGCAGTTATGATTTGGCAGACAAAAGGACACTTTTTCTAAAATTCCATAAATGAGGGAGGTGGAACAACGCGCTTGTTGAGCTGCTTGAGGCCAGTCACCGCGAAAATCGCATTGGGCCCCACCACGGCCAACCTATAAATACAACCTCCTTCTTCATTGGAAACCCTTTACCTCACTTTGGCAAACCAGAAACCCTAAGCGTCTTGCATCCCAAACCTTTCTTTCTCCCCAGCAGCTCGAGTTTTTACCAGACCTTTCCAAGCTCGTATCCATGTCTGACCAAACCCCAAACCAATACGCTTCACCTTCCACCCCTGATCAAGTAGCCATGCGAGAGGCAGCATTCCTGGCTGCCAGTCGCAGGCTTGCCACCCAAGCCCACACCATCCCCAGACTCGCCGAAAGATCCCGGAGAAATCCCTTGACCAGTAGGCCTCCTGTGTTCAAAAGATGAGGAAGCACTGAGAGCATGCCTACGCCAACACCTGTCGTCTCCACTGAAAGCGAAAGGAAGAGACGCGATGATACGGAGGTGNATTGGAAACCCTTTACCTCACTTTGGCAAACCAGAAACCCTAAGCGTCTTGCATCCCAAACCTTTCTTTCTCCCCAGCAGCTCGAGTTTTTACCACTGAGAGCATGCCTACGCCAACACCTGTCGTCTCCACTGAAAGCGAAAGGAAGAGACGCGATGATACGGAGGTGTTTACCAACATCCTAAGTACCTTGGAGCAAGAAGGTGGACTGCCCGAGGCAGGGGTTGTAAACCAACCACTACCTATGGAGGAGGAGGTGGCGGTAGTGGCGGATGAAGCAGTGAAAGATGGAGTAGTGGTGGTGGAAGAAGTGGTGGTTGAAGAAGAAGAAACAGAGAATGATGTTCTGGTCCCCAGAACTCAGAAGGCAACTGTCATCGCAGAAATTTATGATGAACCTCCAAGAAGAAAAGAAGAGGAAATTTCTATCAAGGAAAGAGAAGAAGAAGAGATCGCAATCGAGGAGGCCAAGGAAGCGAAGGCTGCATTAGTGACCCCTGACATTGCGATGGAGGAGGTTGCAGGGGATGTGTAGCCAGAAGAGGCCGAGAAGAAAGATAAGAATAAGAAGATGGGAAAGAAGGTTGGAGAGGCGGAGTCTTCACATCATTGCAAGGCAAGAAAAAACAAAGAGCAAAAGGATGATGATGAAGATGAAGAGGCCAAGAAGGAAAGGAAGAAGAAGGAGAAAGACGAGAGAAGAATGTGTCGACGTGAGAAGAGGCGCCTGAGAAAAGAAGAAGAAGCAAGGTAGAGGGTTGCGAGCCCTGAGAAGGATGGAGAATCGACATCTGTAAGGGAGGATAAGGGGAAACGTCGCAGTTGATAGAACCGACACAACCTAAAGCAACGCAATTGGTTGCAATGGATGAAGGAGAAGAAGCAGAGGGAACCCTTCTTATGCAGCGTCGTAGGGAGAATGCACTGCAAGGGTCCAACATTGACCCTCAAAGGTTAATTTTGGTGTTAGAAGAGGAAGAGAGAAAAAGAAAAGAAGAAGAGGAGAAGAAAGAAAAGATGGGGCAAGCTCATCATCGCAGAGGGGAACAGAATGAGAAGATTGGAGTTTGAGGAGATGGGAAGCAACAATGAGCTTTCCCGACTTGAAGGGATTTGGAAGCGCAAAGAGGAACAGTGCTTATTGCTGGCCTCTAAGCAATTTGAAGTGGAATTTGCGAGAGAAGAAAGAGAAGAAGAAGAAGAAGAGAGGAGGAAGAAGGAAGAAGAAGATAGATTGTTGTTGGAGGAGAAGAGAAGGAAGCGCGAAGCCAACAAACGACGCTTATATAAGAGCAAGGGCACAGAACTCGCTGAGCGTGAGAAAAAAGAACAACACAAGGAGAGAGAAAAGAAAGAACGACAAGCAGCCCACCTTGCACTGGCAAAAGGCAAGGCTATAGCAGAAACTAGCGAACCCACGACGGCCAAGAAGCAATCATCAAAGAAAAAGAAAAACGATGATATGTTGATCGAGATGGGCTTCTTTTCTGCGCCAAATCCACTACCTGACCTCATCACGAGTGTAATTGTGGAACATGGGCGGGACACATTCTGCCAGTGCCCATCCTTAATAATGCCTCGGTTAGTGCGAAGCTTTTACCGCGGGCTGCTACATGGAGATAGGGATGCGGTGACCTTTAAGGGAGATACAGTATCCTTCAATGCAAGGGACATCAACGAAATTTATCAGATGAAGGACAACCCTGATGCGCCAGGGAACAAGATGATTGATGATCCTACAGAAGAGCAGATGAAAGATGCATTGAGGATACTAACGCAACCGGGCAGGAAGTGGTTGGTCTCTCCCAAAGGCATCCATACCTTAGAGTCCAAGTCCTTGCTACTGGAGGGAAGGCTCTGGGTTTACTTGATTAAGAAGCAGTTGATCCCAACAACGCACGACAGAACTGTATCAAGGGATCGGGTCATGGCTGCGTACTGCATAGCCCGCAACATTCCTATCGACGTAGGGCAGTTGATCGCGAGGTAGATCACGGCATTAGTGGGGCATGTTCGGGGGCAGTACTTCTTCCCATGGATTGTTTCAAGTCTATACCTGTCTATGGGTGTAGGCGTTGATGAGGAGCCCATGCCAGAAGTCCACGGCTTCATCAACATAAAAATCTTGAGGATGCTCCTCAAAGATTCTCCACACTGCCCTGAGCTGCCAGCAAAGAGGCCTGCAATCGATTTGAATGTGTCACTGAAACCCAGACCAAAAAGAAGACGAAGAGAGGATAAGGGAAAAGAGAAGGTCCAGGAATCACCAACGTAAAATCCGGAACCCATGGACCTTCTTCCCTTAGTCATCCGGCCTCCAAGCCCACCAGCGCAACCCTCTTCCCCCTTACACGAACATTTTACAAACCTTATTCTTGTCCCCAACTCTCCTGTTATTTACCCAGTAGTCCCACCTTCACCAACAACTTCATCACCATAACCCACCATCCCACCGCCGTAAGTTGATGACCCACACGATTTGAGTGAAGGCACATCTGCCCAACCCCAAAATGGTGATGGCGAGACATCGCATGCACAACCATCCTCCACCTTCATGGCTGCTGAGTTAGCTGAAATGAGAACCCTCTTCTCTCAACAGCATGAGCTTATCTCTCAACAGCAAGAGCTTATCTCTCAACAGCATCACTTCTTCAATCAACGATTTGAGGTAGTAAAGGAGTGCATTGATGAGATTCAACGCAGTGTTGTGACTTCAAGGGAGGCACTCATTAATATGCAGCGCAATATGTATAGGATCTTCCTGCAGCAAAGACAGATAGCAGAGCGCAATCAAGAGTATTTCAACTTTCTTTCCGCGTATCTGCATGGTCTAATGGTGCCTCCACATCTAAGGCAGCACTTACTATTTCATGATGCTCCGGTTGCACCGCCTCAACATCCCCCGCCGGATCCCCCTGCTCCTCAACCTTGATGTTTACACCCTCTTTCAATATGAATATTTTTTTTATGTGGCCATTCTTTAATTATATTCAATTCATTTATTATTTGTAAAGTAATCAAATTCTTTGACTCTTGTACAGACAATAGAAAATTTCTGTAATGCGTTCATTTGTAATTTATTTGTATACCTTGTTAATAGTCAATACAATCAGAGTATATATTCACTCCACTTTTTTCCTGTGCCTCTTTCTTTATCTTCCTTTGCTAATTTTTGTGACATTATAAATCTCTTATTTTTACGATCTTCATTGCGTTGCTAAGATGTATTATATGTTTATACTTAGAAACATTTCCCATACTTAGTAAATTCTGACTAACACTTAGTTAATTCTTAGTTTAGCAGTACTTTATCTTTTATCTTTCAAAGTTAGGCTCAAACCTTCTTTTTGAAATTTTCTTTTAAGTGTTTGTCTAGTCTCTCCAAACAATGCAATGAAGACCTGGCTCATCTTTAAATTTGGGGGTGGGGAAGGTCTGAGCATATAAGATCAAGATTATGCTGTATTTAAGAAAATGTGTCCATTTTCAATTAAAAAAAATGTTTTTTTTTTGCGAAACTCCAATGTCAGTGCAAGGGAAAACCTCAAAACTGTCCCAACCTGATAAGAGTTTAGTTGTGAAAGAAGCCTGTTCGTAGTTGGATGTTCGTATGACACCCGTAGAAGCAAGCCAAAACGAAAGTGGGTTTCCAAGAACAACGTAGAAAGAAACAAAAACAAAAATAAAAGAATGCAAGAGACAACTTCTCTGATCCTCATGAGTTGAGGTTAAAATTGGCACACAATCATAGTTGGATGTCCGCATGACACCCGTGGGGATAAACCAAAACGAAGAGTGTAACCATAACCAACAGTCTTTAAATAAAGAAATGACGCAAATTTTTGCTCACCGCATGTAGATACATCGAGTTGTTTTGACAAAGAAGAGATAAACATTCTATTTTAAAAACTAGAAAAACATCTTTGAGCAGAATTTTTTCATATAGAAGAATAAAGTAGGGCTTGCTAAGAATTAGCAAGGATAGAAGGAAATTACGATGTCAAGTAATGTGCCTAATTGTAACATTCGGAGCAACCAAACGTCACAAAAATAGAGGATTGGAATTGAGCATGATTGCCTTAGTAGAAGATATGCTTGACGACAAGCATATATCTAAATTTGGGGGTGTGATAATTTGTAGAAATACAAGTTATTTATGCCACCTTATCTAGATATTGCGGCAAAAAGTAATATGCACCTATTGTATGAAAATTAGCCTAGTATTACAATAATTATAAATGTTTGCAATTACACCCACTAACACCATAAAGATGGAAGACAAGCCAAATTTTACTCTGTTTTGCAGGAGACCAAGTCACCGCTTGCGCTCAAGGCTCACGAGAAACTGATCAACGCATCTCTGTCACATTGCCCCCGTCAATGAACAATGAAGAGACGATTACTGCTATGACAGCGCAATGCGACAGTCGACCCAGAGCTGTGTTGTAACCGCATGCGGTAATAAAAACAACACCGCATGCGAACCCATAATCAAAAGATGCAGCTGAGCAACGCAAAAGTGGAGGATTGAGACACGTGTAAACCTAACGGTTGTGCAGAATTGACGGTCTGATTGCATGACAGAAGGAATAATATCCCTCCATCTTCGGAATTGCCATAACAAACACTAGGGACCACAAGGCCGGAGTCAAAGACCTGCACCTATAAATACCCCATAGATTTCAGAGAAAAGGAATGCTACGGGATACGGGGTAAGTGCTGCAAAATAAACTGTTGATAGAAAAGGCTGAGCTGAGTGCTTAAGTGAAGAAATCCGGGAAGAAGACGAGATAAGAACGAAAGGTGAATCTCAGATCTAATCTACCAATCACCCTATTGAAAGCTCTGTGCAAAGATCCCTGCTACCGGTGAAGCAAGCCTGAGAGGGAAGCTCTTCCTACCATCAAATCCATCATATCCGGCAAGCAGATTCCCATCGAATCAGTGTCAAGACATTGGCACTTGTTTGTATTTATTCTATCTCTTTCATCATTGCATTACACTGTTTCTTTACCTCTTCATTCACACCATGTATCAAACGCTTAATAGAGATATTAAATGTTGCAATAGCTTTCATTTACCATTTTCTATCTATTTCCATTCACCCGTCAATCACTTTCTTCATGATGTCTTCTTAATTCCTTGATAAACAATATGAATTAACCAAGTATTTAATCTGTGTTAAAGATATAAAATGCGTTTAGCTAAGGCATCCTAGGCAGCATCTTCACCTGTGAGAGCAGAAGTGAAGATGCCATTCTGACCTATCGAGAGAAGGTTAGAAGAATACGTTAACTAAAGCGAGTAGTACGTCCAGACATGGAAGCAACCTTGCGTTCATTACGTTAGTCTTTGTTTCACCACATACATGTGGGAGCACGGCCGAACACTGAAAGGTGTATGCCAAGAGAAGAGCAGAATAGCATTTGTAGCTTCAACGCAATTGAGAACTTGCGTTGTTATATTCTTTGTCTTTCTCTTTCTATTCTATTCATAAGACTTGCCGCCGTATTCCACATTCTTTGCATAACTTTCACAGCCAGCTTGACCCCAACATCTTGTAACATGAAGCCTGTATTATGTATCATCTAGCTTAGGTTTATTGTATTTTTATTTTATCATCGTATCTTTACTTCTTTACTCTACTTTATTGCAATTTATATAACTGTACAAACCAAACTTTTAAAGATTGAAAACCTGGTCGCATATATCATGAACATACCACAATAACCTAAATCAGTCCACGTGTTCGACCTCGGATCACATCGAGAAACTTGCGGTGGAGTTACACTTGGTTCCATCGTAAGGAAACTTGTGACATTGCATGGCATACTACGTGAACATCCATAATTAATGCAGATCTAGCGGTAGTATCGCATCATTTCGAGCATAGAACATCATCAATCATACATCTCAGGTATAGCGTATATAAAACGGTCAACAAAATACCAGCTCAGATATAAGTTCGTCTACAAAAGATGAAGCTCCTCAAGACATGAATTTTCAGTCAATGCAACCTCCAGCTAATGACACTCAGCAAGCACAAGACCTCACCAAACAGCCAAGTGAACAAGAAATACGGCGGGATCCTCCACCTTTCCCATCCAAGCTGAAAAAGAAAGACAATAGCAAGTAATTTCAGAGGTTTTTGGATGTTCTTCGACAGCTACACATTAATATTCCCTTGATAGAAGCATTAGAGCAGATGTCAAGTTATGTAATATTTCTCAGGGATATTCTTGCCAACAAGAGAAAGATTGGGGAAAATGAAACCGTTGCGCTAACATATGAGCGCAGCGGTCTGTTTCAAAACAATCTCCCCACTAAAACGAAAGACCCTGGGACTTTTACACTGCCCTGCACTATAGGAAGGAAGATGGTGGGGAACGCACTATGCGATTTGGAGGCAAGCATAAATTTGATGCCCTTGTCGATTTTTAAGAAGCTAGATATCAGCGAAGCAAGACCAACCACAATCACATTACAGCTGGCTGATAGATCGATTAAGTTTCCTAAGGGCAAGATAGAAAATGTTCTCGTGCAAGTGGACAAGTTTATCTTCCCAGCAGACTTTATCATATTGGATTATGAAGCCGATAGAGAATTTCCTATCATCTTGGGTCGCCCATTTCTCGCCACAGGGCGAGCATTGATTGCCCCAGGTTATAGTGAAAAGAAGGGTTCCCTCGACTACCACTTTTGATGGTTATGACCCCCCTTGGTTAGGATTGCCTCCCCAACCAAAGTTAGGATGGCTCCACCAGCCAGGATTGTAGGTGTTCCTGAAGGGGTTGTTTTGGATGGCGCATACTTGCTAGAGATTCGATGGACACATTTTCTGCTACATGAGCCCCTCCACAATTAACGTAACTTATTGCGGCCACTTGAGCTAGCGCAGCAAGTTGCACTGATTGTTGGGAGATGGCTCCTTGATTGATCGCCATTGATTGAAGGATGGAGGTCACCGCGGCCATCTGGGCGGCCAGTGTGGTCATTGTCTCCGCAGGGACAATGGCAGTTTTCGTTCTTTCTTCTTTCGGTGCCTCGGCCTACATAACCATCATTAATCCAATCACCCTGATCCCCAATATGCGGTCAAGGATGAATTCAGCCACAGTATACATTTTGTCCATAAAACTTCTTGCCGTGGAGGCGTTAGCAAAGCCTGCGTCGATCTATTCAGGCCGTTATAAAAGGTCTCCATCAAAAACGCAATCGGATATCCCGATATGTGGGCAGTTTTTTACTAATCTTCTAAATCATACCCAGGCGGTGCTCAGGGTCTCATTTTCCATCTCCTTGAAGTTTAGCACATCCTTTCGTTGCCTTGCATTGACGGTCGGTGGGAAGAACTTCTTCATGAATCGCTCCACCAGTTGACCCCATGATGTGATCTCGTTCAGCTCCAGTGAGTAAGCCCACCTCTTGGCTTCATCCCTCAAGGTGTAAGAGAATAAATACAGTCTAATAATCTCTGGGGTCACGCTAGGTAATGAGAAGTTGCTACACATTTCGACAAAGCTGATCAAGTGGGCATGCGGGTCTCCACCTTGCAGACCCCCAAATTGCCCTGAATTTTGAATCATTTGTAGCATGATCGGCTTTATTTCGAACCTTGCGTTCTCCTCAATAGTAGGCCTCAAAATCCTAGGCGAAAATTCGTACAAGTTGGGTGCCACATAATTCCTCATGGGAATGTTGCGATCAGTAGCCAAGAACACAGGATCCTGCGCTGGTCGAACAACCCTTTGATTTATGGGAACCGCGTTGTCGTTATTATCTGCCATACTCACTGCTTTCTTTTGCCTTATCCGATTCTCATGTGCCCGTGCATGAAAGGTGCACTCGATCTCAGGGTCAGCTTCGAATTCTAGTTCAGCACCAATACTCATAGACTGTCAAGCTGCTCTCCGCGTTGAACAGCCAGTCAACGAGATCTGTCCTGCAAAACACCACAAACATACTCAAACAATAAACCATTAACCAATCCTCGGGAACACACCATAAACTTGTAACGTAGTAATTAAGATGATATACAATGATGCACGCAAGATATAAGTCCATGCAATACTACTTCTAGATATGTGTTAATGATGACTGTTCTTGTAGTATGTTGTGCGTTGTCACAAGTTTCCTTGCGTTGGAACCAAGTATAATTCCACCGCAAGTTTCTCAGTATGATCCGAGGTCAAACATAGGGACTGTTTGAGGTTATTGCGTTATGTCTGCGATACATGCGACCAGGGGTTTTTTCAATTTATAAAAGAGTTTTGTGTACAAGTAATTAAACAGGCGATAAAGTAAAGTAAAGCGGTAAAGAAGTGGTAATAAAATAAATTGCGATAAAGTAAACCTAAGCTAAGATGATACAAGATACAGGTTTCATGATACAAGATACCGAGGTCAAGGCTAGCTATGAAGATTATACAAAGATCGTATAATGCGGTGGCAAGTTTCGGTGGCAAGTTTTATGTGCGAAGCAGAAATAGAAAAGATGGTTAATATAAACAGCGCAAGTTCCTTAATCGCGTTAAAGCTATAAGTACGGTTCCGCTTTTCCCTTAGCGTACACCTCTAGGTGATCGGAAGCGCTCCCATATCTTTGTGGTGAAACAGGGACAAACATAATGAATGCAAGGTTGCTTCCATTTCTGGAAGTACTTCTTGCTTTAGTTAATGCATTCTTCTAACCTTCTCTCGACAGATCAAAATGACATCTTCACTTCTACTCTCACAGGTGAAGATGTCGTCTAGCATGCCTTAGCCAAATGCATTTATCTCTTTGGCACATATTAAGTTACTCGTTTAATCCATATTAATTACCAAGGGATAAAGAAAACTTCATGAAGAAAACGATTAATGGAGGAACGGAAGTAGACAGAGAAGTGGAAATGGAAATGATCAAGACATTCAATAATACTATTTAGCGTCTGATACATGATTTGTTAATGAAAATATTAAGAAGATGAAATATAGTTGATGCATAGAGTTAGAAACAAATACAAATAAGCGCCAACGTCTTGGCGCCGATCTAGATGGAAATTTGCTTGCTGATGTGGATGGATCGTGTGGAAGGATGAGCTTCCCTCTCAGGCTTGCTCAACCAATAGCGGGGATCTGAGCACAGAGCTTCACGGCAAGGATCTGGCAGAATAGCACTGAGACTCATCTCTCGGCCTTGTCTCTTTTCTTCCCGAATTTCTTCTGATCAGTACTCAGCCTCTCTCTCAGTAATCTAGCATCAATTCGCCCTCGTATCAAGTATATGTTCTCTGAATTCTATGGGGGTATTTACTTTGACTCTTGGCTTATGAACCCCACCTATTGTTACGGAAATTTTGAAGATGGAGGAATAAATATTCCTTCTGTTATGAAATCAGACCGTCAAATCTGCACAATGGTTAGTTGTACACGTGTCACAATCCTCTGCGTTTGCGTTGCTCAACTGCATCTTTCGATCGGGTGTTCATATGCGGGGTTGTTTTTATTACCGCATGTGGTTGAAATTCAGCTCGGGATCGATTGTCGCATTGCACCGTCATTGCGTTGATCGTCTCTTCATTGTGGTTTGACGAGCGCAATGTGACAGAGATGCATTATTTAGTTTCTCGTTGAGCCTTGATCGCAAACGGTGACTTGGTTTCCTGCAAAACATAATAGAAATGTCCTCTTCTACCATCTTGATGATGTTAGTCAGTGTAATTGTGATAATTCATAATTATTATATTTCTGAGCTAATTTTCATACAATCAACGCATAAATAACTTGTATTTCTATAAGTTATCACTATGCATTGATGATTACACTATGCGTTGATCATAGACTATGCGTTGATGGCCAACTATGCACTAATGGCATACTTTGCGTTGAACATCCAAGGGTTTGTGGACGCATATGAAGGATGAGCTCATATCAAGGACGTCATCCGAACATGTGGCTTGTTAGGAGGAATTCTTAAGCCTTAAGTAAAAGAGGTGGATGCATAAGAAGACAAGTAAAAGTTGAGGGCTATGCATTGGTGAAAGGAGAAGAAGACACTTTGGCTTATGCTGATGTAAGAATGCATTGAGAGTGTGAGGAAAAGACAATTGGACATGCGGTCAAGTAGGAGGTGTCGGCCGTGGAGCAATCTTGGACGCCTATAAATAGAGCCAAGGACTTCAGATGAGAACTCAAATTCTCTTCAAAGGAAATGTGTGAGGACTATTTGGGAGAAGACTATGCATCAATGGAAGAACACATGCATTGGTAGCAAGACCATGCGTTGGTCAAGAGGTTCCAAGAAGGGAGATGCTGTCAGGCAAAAAAGACAGGAATTAGCATCAACTTAGAACGAGGAGTTCTCCCAGAATACTCATGCGTTTGAAGTGATTCCAAAGCCATCTGAAATCTACCTGAGTATAGTGTTCAGGGTAGATCTTCCGGAGAAGAAGCTCCAACGAATCGAGCTGTCGGGTAAGCTAGGCCAGTCTTGATGTTTTGATGTTTTCGGAAAAACCATGAGACATTATGAGCTAAGATTTTATGGTAAGCTTCCTGAGAAATTTTAGAACATGTTTGCAGAAGGAAGTATCTTAAAATAAGTTTTATAACTATGAGTAATCTGAGCTTTAAGTTGAATCTGGATCGTAGGATTCAAAAGGGAGCCCGAGGTGACCAAGGAACTTCTAAAGAGAAAGGTTCCTAAATGATCAAGGTGGGTGGTTATTATGTATTGTATTGTTCATATAATTTCTATATATAGGTAAATATATATAGGGGATAATGTTAAATTGGTAAATATATATATATGTTTATTTGATTACTATGCTTGTTAAGATTGCTTGTATGTTTGTTTTGGAAACTGAAATTGTACTCAGGATATATAGTTAGCATGCTTGAAAAGGTACTTGATAGGAAAATATAGTCGGCATCGGTCGGCGGGAAATGATAGTTGTTGATGACCGGCGGGAAATATAGTTACCTAAGCATAGCTAGCGGGAAAATAGTCGATGTGCACATTGGCGAGATAATAGGGTACAGGGAAAGTTTCCACGGGAATTGTTGTTGTCTTAGTATACGTGTGAAAGTACTGAGGAAAATGTAGGATCATGCCAGGGAAAACCAATGGTAAAACTGGGGATGTTCATATTATGTAATAACCAGTGGTCAAGCTGGGATTGATTGTTTTTAACCAGCAGTTGAGCTAAGGTTAATCCAGCGGTCTGGCTGGAGAAATAATTGTGAACTTGTGGTAATATTCTTGTTGACTATACATTGATTTCCAAAAGTATATTTATGTAGTCAAAGTTATTTGTTTATCTAAAGGCACCACTCACTGGGCTTTATAGCTCATGTTTTCCATGTTTTATGTTTTACCCCCCCCCAGGTAGCGAAAGGTGAGGAGTTTCAAGGTGTTGCTAAGGTCAAGGTCTGCCACATGCCACAGTTACACTTCAGAGGGTTTTACAGTTGTTGTTGTAAACTTTGTTGTTAAGTCTTGAAGCTGTATAAACGTTACATTGTTGTAATAAAATGGGCCTACTTAATCAGTTGATTGTTGAATTTGTTCAATGGTATCAGAATTATTTCCGCAAGAGTTTTTATGTAGTAAGTGTCAACAAAGGAGTTGATAACTGCTGCAATCATGCCCTTTCTCAGGCTCAGAGGGTAGTCTGGGGCAGGTGTGATAGTTTTATTTAGATATTGTGGCTAAAAGAAAGAAAAGTTGCGTCAATAGTATGAAAATTGGCTAAGAAATGTGAGAATTATAAACTATCGTAAATACACCCACTGACACCATTGCGATGGTAGAAAAGGATGTTTCAATTCTCTTTTGCAGGAAATCAGGTCACCGCATGCGTTCATGGCTCAAAGATAAAATGAACAACATATCTACGTCGCATTGTGCCCGTCAATCAAGAATTAAGAGACGATCGACGCAATGACGGCGCATGCGACAATCGATCAAGAGCTTAATTTCAACCGCATGCGGTAATAAAAAACAACACTGCATGTGGGCAAACGATCGAAGATGTATAGAACAACGTAATTATGGAGGATTCTGACATGTGTACAGCTATCAGTTGTGCATTTCTGATGGGATTGATTGCATAACATAAGGAATATTCACTCCACCATTTCAGGAACTGCCTTAACAATAAAGTGGGGACCATAATGCAAAGAGTCAAAGCTTCGCCTATAAATAGCTTCTGCAATTCCATTGAAAGATATACTCGATATAGGAAGACTTGATACTTGAATATTGGAAGAGACTAATCTGAAGATCTGATCAGAGTAGATCTGAGATAATCAAGAGATAAGGCCAAGAGGTGAGTCTTTGAGAGGGAAGCTCTATACGAAGCTCTATACGAAGGTCACTTCTACCAGACAAGCAAGCCTGAGAGGGAAGCTCTTCTCTTCATCCATTCCACATGCCGGCAATCAAAACCTCCGTCCAGATCTGTGTCAAGATGTTGACACTCTTCTGTATTTGTTTCTATCTCTTTTCGGCACTTGTACTCATCTTCTTTAGTCTATTATTCACACCATGTATCAAACGTTTAATCTTAGTATTAATTGTTATGATCATTTCCATTATCATCTCTCTGTCTATTTCCGTTCATCCATAATTCACTTTCTCCATGATGTTTTCTTAATTCCCTAGGTAATTAGTAAGAATTAAGTGCGTAAATTAATCTGTGTTAAGGAAATAGTTATGTTTAGCTAAAGCATGCTAGACGACATCTTCACCTATGAGAGCAGAAATGAAGATGCTCTTCTGTCTATTGAGAGAGGGTTGGAAGAATGCGTTAACTAAAGTGAGAAGTACTTCAAGAGATGGAAGCAACCTTGCATTCATCACGTTCATCCCTGTTTCACCATAGAGATATGGGAACACGACCGATCACGAAGAGGTGTACGCCAAGGGAAAGCATAACCTTAATTACATTTTTAATGCAGTTAATGAACTTGCGATGTTTTTACTAGTTATTCTTTCTATTTCTGATTCATCCATAAAGACTTGCCATCGCATACCACGATCCTTTGTATAACTTCATAGTCAGTATCGAACTCAGTATCATGTATCATGTATCATGTATCATGTAGCTTGTATCTTGTATCATATTAGTTTAGGATTTACTTTTTAACGCACCTATAGTTTATCAACGCAATTTATTTTCTTCGCATTTAGATTCATGTACAAACCAAATTCTTTATTAATTGTGAAAATTGGTTGCATATATCACAAAAGTAACACATTAACAAAAACAATCCCTGTGTTTGACCTCAGATTACTCTGAGAAACTTGTGTTGGAATTATACTTTGTTTCAGCGTAAGGAAACTTGTGACAAGCATTCCATTAGCATAGCATACTACAAGCATTCCATTAATATAAACTTGTGTTGGAATTAGCATAGCATACTACAAGCATTCCATTAGCAACGCATATTTAGAAGTAGTATCGCATAAAGATTCAAGTTTATATTCATCATTGTCCATATGCTTAAAGATTAATTTTATGCAGGACAAGTTTATGGCGCCATTGCCGAGGATTGGTAGCGGTTAGTGTTGAGTACGTTTGTGATATTTTGCAGGACAAATCTCTTTGTACTGGCTGTTTATCGTGAAGAGCAGTCTGACAGTTTATGAGTACTGGAACTGATCCAGAATTCAAAGCTGACCTAGAGATCGAGCGTACATTTCGGGCAAGGGCACGCCAGAACTGAGCAAGGTAGAAGAGAGCCAACATGGCAGATAATAACAATAACAATGATGCACCCGAAGTGAATTATAGGGGTGGGACGACCAGCAAAAGATACCCTTTTTCTTGCTGCTGACCGCAACATCCCAATGAGGAACTATGCGGCGCCTAATCTGTATGACTTCTCGCCTAGAATTTCAAGGCCAATAGTTGAGAAGAATGCAAGATTCTAGATTAAACTAGTCATGCTCCAAATGATTCAGAATACGGGGCAATTTGAGGGTCTACAAGATCCGACCCACATGCCCATCTGACCAATTTCGTCGAGATATGCAGTAATTTCTCTATTCGTTGAGTTACCCTAGAAGGTATCAGATTTTACCTCTTCCCTTACACCTTGAGGGATGAGGCTAAGAGATGGGCTCATTCACTGGAGCCAAATGAAATAACTTTTTGGGACCAGTTGGTTGAATGGTTTATGAAGAAATTCTTCCCTCCGGCAGTCAACGCAAGAAGATGGAAGGACGTGTTGAACTTTGAGAAGATGGATAACGAGACCCTAAGCACCGCCTGGGTGCGATTTAGAATATTGGTGAAGAATTGTCTGCATATCGGGATACCCGATTGCGTTTTGATGGAAACGTTCTATAATGGCCTGAACAGATCAACGCAGGTTGTTGCTGATGCCTCCACATTAGGAGGTTTTATGGATAAAACATACACTAAAGCCAAGCTCATCCTTGACCGCATCTCGCGGGATATGGATGACTGGATGGACGATGGGTACGAAGGAAGAGGCTCCGAGAGAAGAAGAAATGATACTGGCATTGTGCCTGTGGAGACAATGACAACTTTGGCCGCCCAAATGGCCACAGTGACCTCTATCCTCCAGTCGATGGCGCTTAATCAAGGTGCCCTCTCCCAAGGATCAGTGCAACCCAATGCGCCGGCATAAGTGGCTGCAATAAGTTACGTCGACTGTGGAGGGGGCCATGTGGTGGAAATGTGCCCATCGAGCCCATAGCAAGTATGTGTTATCCAGAATAATCCGTACAGCAACAGTATAACCCTGGTTGGAGGAATCACCCTAACTTCGGTTGGGGAGGAAATCATAACCAAGGTGGGCCAAGTAACCATCAGAACAACAACTCCGGGAATCGAGAAAACCCTCCACCTTTCACCAAAACCAGAATCAAGGGCAACAGAGACAACCGCACAACCAACCATCCTCCTCTAACACCTCTAGTAATTTATTGGAGTCCCTGCTCAAGCAATACATCAAGAAAAATGATGTGGTAATGCATTCGTAGGCATCTTCAATTAGAAATTTGGAGATTCAGGTAGGGCAGCTGGCAGCCGAGGTACGCACTAGAACACTTGGAACCCTACCAAGAAATTCTGAAGCCCCAGGATCTCACGGGAAGGAACAATGTCCGTGAAGGCATTGTGCAGGCAAGCTTGATCGCCTGTGGAGGTGTGGATTGTGTTCATCATGGAAAACTATCTTCCGGTCCATATCTCTAAATCCTATGTTTTCATGCTTTCTTAATTACTGTCTTTATTGATTCATCAACTTTGTCATTTATTGCTTCCCTCAATTTGTTTTTAATGCTTTATGAAATTATTCCTCATTTAATTCTCTTGCGTTTATTTTCGTGCTCTCTTTAATTTCCTTACTTTTCTATGTTAAATGTGTTATTCTTAAACTTTGGTGAATGATTGATTAATAAGAAGAAAATTAATACCGAAAGGTCCTTGTGACTTGAATTGATGAAAAAAAATATATAATAACAATAATAAAAATAAAAATATTAAAACAATCAACATCCGGTATGCATCGCGATGATGGGTGCATCTTGTACCCACAAGATACACTTTGCATTCATCGTTCTCAAATACATTGTGCTGAGGGGTGTGTTGCGCTCGTATGTATTCTTTGCCCGTCCTTAGCAAAAATACACTATGTTGAGGTCGTGTTGCACCAGTAGTAATACCGTGCGCCCGTCCTCCGGAAATGCGTTGAGTTAAGGGGTGTGTTGCAGGAATACATGCGTTGTTGCCCGTCCTCTGCAAAGATGCATTTGTGTTGATGAACTCATTGCGTTAATTCTTAACCTTGTGCCCATCCGAATAAAACATTAAAGATAAATTATTTTTGCAAATAGAGAAGTCCAATCATTTCGGCTTCCCAGGAAATGATGATTTAGCAGACGAAAGGACGTCCTTATCTGATGCTTCATAAATGTGAGGAGCACGGCGGCAGGCTTTTTTAGTACCTCGAGGCCTGCCACCGCAGAATTTGCATTGGGCCCATCAAGACCCAACCTATAAATTCCTACTTCCTCCATCTGTGAGTCCATTTGAGTCTTTTTGCAACTAGAAACCCTAGAGATTCTGCATACCAGACTTACCCTCTTCCCAAAACCCTAAAGAATTTCCCAGCTTGCTTACTCCGTCATCCATGGTAGACCAGTCTTCTCAACCATCTTCTTCACCCTCATCACCCTCAAAAGCCCAACTCACTGTACGAGAGGCGGCATTCCTTGCAGCAAGCCACCGTCTCGCTGCCCAGCCACAAACCATCCCTCGAGTCGCCGAAAAACTCTGGCGAAATCCCTTAGTAGTCAGATCACTCCAGTTCAAAAGGGAGAAGAGCTCAGAAAACACCCCACTCTCAACATTTTCCTCTAAAAGTGAAAATAAGAGAAGGGATGATAAGGAGGTGTTTGGGAGTATACTCAGCAACATGGAGAAGGAAGGAGGATTGCCCGAAGCTGGGGTTGTGACCCAGCCACTGCCTTCAGAGGAGAATATGGAGAAAGTAGCAAGAAAGAGAAGAGATCAAAGAGAAGGGGGCTGAAGGAGACGAGGAAGCCCGTCCAATCAAGAAGAAAGAAAGGTGTGAAAGAAGGGAACGCAAGCGGGAGGAGAAGCGCCTGAGAAAGGAGGAAGAGAGGAGAAAGAAGGCTAAGAGCCCAGAGCTGGATGGAGAATCCACCTTCGTAAGGGGGGATAAGGGAGAGTTAGCACAACTGAGGGAATCAACACAACTTGAAGAGGTAACAACGCAAACGGTTGCGACTAATGATGAAGAAGATGCAGACATCACCCCTTTGATGCAGTGTCGCAAGGAGAATGCATCCTAAGGGTCAACCATCGACCCACCAATTTTGTAAGATGTGGAAGAGAAGAAGATGAGGAGAAAGAGAAGGAAGAAAAGCAAAAGAAAATGTTGCGGGCACAACTAATCAGTGCAGAAGGTAGTCGAAGAAGAAAATTACAAGATGAGGAGGTACGCCACAACAATGAGATTTCGGTAGAGGAGGAAAGAATAAGGCTCGAAGAGGAACAATACATTTTGCTGGCCTTAGAGCAGTTTGAAAAAGAATTTGAAAAAGAAGTGAGAGAAGAGGAAGAAGAAGAAAGGAAGAAGAAGGCAGAAGAAGAAAGGAAGAAGAAAGAGGAGAAGGAGAAGAGGTGCCGAGCAAACATTCAGCGCTTAAGAGAAAAGAAGGGCAAAGAAATTGTAGAATGGGAGAAGGAAGAACAACGCAAGGAGAGGGAAAGGAAACAAAAGAAAGAATCCCCCCTTGCATTGACCAAAAATTAAGGCAAGGCAGTTGTAGAAAGCAGTGAACCCGTGTTGGCTAAGGGACATCCATCGAAGAAAAAAGAAAACGATGATATGATGATGGAGATGGGATTTTTCCCTACACCAACGCCACTACCAGACCTAATTATAAGCGTTGTGCTGGAGCATGGATGGGAAACATTTTTCCAGTGCCCATCCATCGTCATTTCAAAGGTAGTGCGTGACTTCTACAATGGACGGCTGCATGGCACCAAGGATGCGGTGACCATGAAAGGGGAAGTGGTGTCTTTCAGCACAAAGGACATCAATGAACTATATCTGATGAAGGATGACCCGGATCCTGTCTCTTATACACATCTAGATGTGTATAAGAGACAGACTCATGACAAAACAGTCTCAAGGGATCAAGTCATGGCCACATATTGTATCACGCGTGGCATTCCAATCAATGTGGGTCAATTGATCGCAAGACAGCTTCGAGCTTTGATGGGGCATATAAGAGGTCAGTATTTCTTCCCATGGATGGTTTTAAGCTTATGCCTATCACTAGGTTTAGGTATTAAGGAAAAGCCAATGCCTGAAGTGCATGGCCTCATAAATATCAAGATTCTGAGGATGCTCTTTAAAGACTCCCCACACTGCCTCGAGCTCCCATTGAATTGGCCCATCATTGATTTAAATGTGCCGCAATAACCCAAGCCAAAGAAACAGTGCACAGATGACAAAGGAAAGGAGAAAGTTCAAGAATCATCAACACAACATCAAGAAACCTTGGACCCTTTGCCTTTGATAATTCGCCCTCCAAGCCCTCCCGCAGAACCTTCTTCTTCACTTCCCGAGCATTTCACCAATCTTCTTCTTGCCTCTGATTTTCCAAACGCATATCCAGTAGCTCCATCCTCACCTTCATCGTCACTGCAACTTTCCCCACTACCGCCGCATGTTGAGGACCCAGCGATTTGGGTCAAAGAACTTCTACCCAACCCCAAAATGATGATGTTGAAACATCACAGGCACAACCCACCATTGCCTCCTTAGCTGTTGAACTAGCAGATATGTGTTCCCTTCTCGCCCAACAACATGTACTCTTCTCCCAACAAAATGACTTCTTCTGCCAGAGAATAAATAAGGTAAACGAGCGAGTAGAAGACTTGCAATGCAGTGCTGCTATGACACGGCAGGTGATGATCAATATTGAACGCAACATTTATATGATCCACCTAAACCAGAGGCAATTAGCAGAGTGCTACCATGAGTACTTCAACTTCTTGACAGCTTATCTTCATGGTCCCATGGTGCCTCCGCATCTCCAGCAGCATCTACACTTCGAAAAAGCTCCTCGCGTACCCCACCAAAAACCTCCACCGGAACCTCCTCCTCCTCAATAACTTTACATTTTTTTTATTGCGATCATTCTTTTAGTTTTACTTCATTCATTATTTTTCTATGTATAGAAGCTAATTCTTTGATTCTTTGTACATGCTACAAATTTTGTTTTGCGTTATTTGTAATTCCTTGTATACTTAGTTAATTTTTAATACAACTAAGTAGCAATTCTGTCCGTATGCCTTTGCCTCTTCTTTTTACCAGAACGATCTACCAGCTTCTTCCTCGCGTCTGCCTTAAAATGAAAGAAAACTATGGACTGAGGCGTGAACTTGTGGAACAAAAGATTGTAAAAGTCGTGAACCCCCCTTCTGAAGAATGCACCTGGTATTTATAGAGCTTCCATAGTGAAAGGCAGCTTCTCTCTCCTAGTTGTACAAATGGGACAGCTTTAACTCCTGATTGATGCGCCGGATAATTGTCACCGATAAAGCTGAATGTACTTCGTGACCGTTATCAGCTGTCAACTTAATTTGGATCCGACTGTCATCAGCTTTCTGTCTCATCACTCTTAATTATCCTTTCACTTAGATGCACCCACCATGTTGCACTGACCAAGTTGCGGCGATCCTTCTCGGGTACTCCGAGGTCGACCAATGAATTCCTATGATCGCAATCTTTGCATTGTGTTAACGCATATTCTGCACAAAAATATAAAGATCAACTGTTCTAATGCGTTGGACGCATGCGACCGCAATATTATAGAATTTATGCTTAATGGACGCAATTTAACATATTTTATCAACGCAATCCAACATTGTTTGAGAACTTAACGCTATGATAACGTGCATTTCTGCCCGTTATCACGCTCGCGCCAAGTATAACGAGAACGCAAGTTTCTCTGGTAATCCAAGGTCGAACACAGGGACTTGTCACTCAATAATGCTTGTGAAGTAATGCGTTTGAGGCGATGAATAAAATTAAAAAGAAGAAGTTTAATGGATTACACACTACTTCTAACTAAACAGATTGAGCAATGTAAGACTTGCGATGAGGATTGGTAGATACACAACAACTATTAATACATAGTAATGTTTATTATCTTAAATCGGTCAAGTAATCCTAGCTCATCACACTAACACATCGCACACCTCTTGGTGGTCAGCCACATGACTATATCTCTATAGTACATGGTTGCGTCGAGCATAAGATTGTACCTATCTCTAGGAACAATACATACTTTGCTTTAGTGCATTCCATCTCTTACCTTCTCAGGCAATTAGACGCGGCTAAATAACTTATAGACAAGCATTGCAACAACCCATTGACAAGCATTGCTACAGCCCTTCACCAAGCAAAGAGGATTAACTCACTATACTCGCACAACGCACACCTCTCGGTGGGTTGCTACATGCGTCCTATCTCTAGGCTACACGATTAAGTATGCGATCGCCTTTGATAAATAAACGCTAAAGGTAAACGATGATAAAGATAAAGATGATGAAGAATATGGCATTGAAGGAATTAAGATATGCATTGATTACAAAATGACTTAATATCTTAAGCTAAAATGCAATACAATACAAAGGTTAGAGGAGAAATGAAAGACTCTGCGTCAAGGTTGCTGGTGGTGCCATGGATGAATGGTGGAGATGTCTCTCTCGAGCTCTATCTCCGGTGAAAGCTCCGGTCGTCACTCGGTTTGATTTGTGGAGATGAAGAATTATCACTAAAAATCTCGCTCATGCTCTCATCTTTGATCTCAAAACTCTGACTTGAGGCAGAAGTTCTTATGCCTTGAAATGAAGGTCCAATGGGTTATTTATATAGTTTAAACGCCGATAGCTATCATGATTGCATTATGTCTCACTGCTGCCTTTGTCGCGATATGGACAATGTCACATCATCTTATCTTGTTGATACTCCCAAAGTATGAGTCCAAGTTTGGTTCAATTGAAGTATCAACGCATTCTACCCATCTTGCAATCGCCCTTCTATTTAAGGTTATCACTTTGTTGTCACAATCTCCAAGTGATTACCACATTCGCTTGATCACCACAACTTCCATGCAATGGACGCATTCGATCACCGAAAATTCCATGCGATGGACGCATGCGATCATCGCATGCGTTCGTCTATGTGATAGCTCGGCTTTCAGTGCATGCGTTTGTCTTTGCGGTCGCCTAACTTCAGCACATGCGTTTGATTACGATTGCTTATTTTTGCCGCATGCATTTGATTCCTGTGATAGCTACAAAAATAGACACTTTGGCACGGAGTAACGCATAATATTGGGGTCAGTGAGGATTTAGGTGCTAATCGACGCAAAACTCAATTTTTCACAAATTCTAAATATTATCACCGCATTTTCTACTTGTTAGCCCTAATAATTCTAAATAAAAGGCTTATAATAACTGGCATTTTTTCCAGTTATCAATCGTTAACGGCTTTTCAACTAAATTTAGGATTCGACCGTCATCAACTTTCTGTCCCATCGTGATTTATTAGGATTTCACCTTGATGCGCCATCTTTATGCGGCCACCTTCTTGAGCAGATTTTCGCAAATGCATATGATCGCATAGCTTTGTGGTCGCAATCTTCTAATGCGCTCGGATGCTAAATTCTTTGGATCACAATTCTGCCTTGCGACAACGCATTTTTTTGCACAAAATACGTAAATTAGCTACTTTAATGCGATGAGCGCATGCAATCGCAATGTTTTCAACTTAATGCTTTTGGACACAATTTTACATATTTTTACCTTCGTAATCCTACATTGTTTTATATCTTTGCATTGTAATAACGTGCATTTCTACCCGTTATCAGTAACCTCATGTTATGATTTGTTGAGATGTTTATAAGTTGAAATAGACTTATAGAACTATGATTCCACTCACTGGGCTTCAAAGCTCATGCTTTATTTTCATGTTTTCTTTGCAGGTAGTAGAAGAGTCCGAGTTGCAGGAAGTGGTCGAGGTCTGCCGCGAGATAGATTAATTACTAGAGTAAAATTTGTAATCGGGATGGGGCTACTATTGTAAAACATAGTTTAAAACGTGTAAACTGGTTTCCTAAACAAAGTTGCAATTTCAGTTATTTTCATTAAGTTTTCCGCTGCGAAAATTAATTGTTTTAAAGGATACTAGTAAAAATGGGCAATAGATGTCATGAAAGAGCTATTTCTGTTATCTTCACACCTTTTTTTAGGTAAGAGGTAAACCTGGGAGGGGATGTGATAACACCAAAGGTTGTGAGTGACAAAATTGTTGTTTTTCAAATGTTTTAATAATGCATGCTTTAGAAATGTTTAGACTTATGCTTGTCTATATGAATGATTGAAATATTTTCCAAGCAAACTATGTTTCATGAAAGTTGTTAACGCATGCTAGGTTTTTAAAGAAGTTTAGAAGAATGATTTAAGTATTTCATTATTCATTAGTTCAAAGAGCATGCGTTAGCAATGACATTTATTAGCTAAAATGTTGAAGCATATGACTTATGATGCTATGCTTCCAAAGTATGATTTACTTCAAAGTGTGAGTTTTATGATAAATGTTAAACCCGATACTGAACGACAATGTGAAGGTATCTGGACAGTAGTACCTAAGGTATGATGGTACTTAGTAATAACCACGTGCATGTAGGTAGATTCAACATTGGTTGTGTTGAAAGCATACCACACCAAGGTTAAATGTTGATGGATTGAACAAAAGGGTCCTCTCTCAACTTAGTAACTATGAAAAGCTTTGTTTTTAAGCTATGCTATGATGAAAAGTTTTAATTATGAGTTTGCTTGGCAGTTTTTAGTTTTAAAGCATGTTGTTTATGGTTTATTAGTCACTCACTGGGCTAGTAGCTCACTCTTTGAAACGTTTTCTTCCTCAGGTAGTGGTCATCTCCCCAGAGGATAACTGCACTCTAGCTCTGCCACTTAAAGATATAGTTGAAGAAAAGTCTTGTACACGTGTGTTACATATTAGGGACTAGTTTTGAGGGTGTGACCCACTAAACCTTGCTTCCATAATTATGTTATGAGTTTGTTGTGTTTTGTGCCTGGGGATGCTTTTATATATGTTTTTGTTCCGTTAGCTTTTGAATATTGTCATGTTATTTCAGGCTAACAGGTTAGTTAGGTGGTAAGTGCCATGATAGGGTTAATAACTATCATCGTCACATTCTTTTCTAAGTTAAGAGGTTAATCTAGGAAGGAGTGTGACAAGTTGATATCAAAGCATAAGGTTTTGGGCAAGGAAAGAGAGTTCTACCTCTGCACCCAAGTACAATGGTGCTTGCTATATGTTGCGATTCACACTCAAAGGCAGTAGCGTGCCCAGGTGAGAGCATCGCGACGCTCCGAATGTTGATGGAGAATGAGCACCTCATGTATGCTCGGGTCAAAAAGCCAGAGCGTAGCTACACTCTACCGTAGCGCAACTATACTCCCCTGCGGCTATATATGTGTTTCTTCAACTTTTTAGGGTTGGGGCATGTGGGATTTCAATGGAGGCTAAAGTCTCTCCCAAAATTCTTCCTCTTCTTTGTATTTCTTGCATCTTAGCTTAGGTTATTAGTTTCCTTTTGGCTTGTAATCAATGGTTGGATGTTCTTCCTCTTCCTCTTGTCTATGGGATGTTGAGGTAACTTCTATCTAATTTGTGAAGCAAGATTCCTATGTATTTTTCTTGAGATTTCTATTCTTTGGACTTAATGCATATTGAATTTATGTTTTCTTGAATCTTGTTTGATTTACTTATATATTTATGTATTGGATTGATGCTTCTTTCACAAATGTATGTCTTAGTTAGTTGATTTTAGGCTCAAGCGTTTCTCTAACGTTTGTCTATGCTTAAAATCATCCCGATAGAAAATAGTTGAATATGTATGCTAGGATTTATAGTCTCATCTTGAGTCTTAGGATGCATGTTTAATCTAGGTTCAAGGATAAATTGATTAATTAAGTTAGGGCTTTCCCATTAATTAATCGACACAATGGAATCCTTTAGCTTAATGCGCATGTGCTTAGTTTTAAATGATCGTTATCAAACCCAATTGAGACTTAATATATGTAGTTTAACTAGGATGCTTTCTTGGTTCGGTTCTAGCTAGTTGTCTACCTTTGTAGAGGTTAGCTTATGGGTACACTCCTCTAAAGACCCACATCTTTGGCATCTAAGGTTAGGTCACATCAACCTCAATAGGATTGAGAAGTTGATGAAATGTGAACTTCTAAATAGTTTAGAAGAGAACTCTTTGTCGGTATGTGAATCATGCCTTGAAGGCAAGATGACCAAACGACCTTTTACTAGAAAAGGTTATAAAGCCAAGGAAACCTTGGAGCTTATACATTCAGACCTCTGTGGTCCGATGAGTGTTAAAGCTCGAGGTAGGTATGAATATTTCATCTCATTCATAGATGATTATTCAAGATATGGGTATCTATACCTAATGCAACATAAGTCTGACGCTTTTGAAAAGTTCAAAGAGTATAAGGCTGAAGTTTAAAACTTGTTAGGTAAGAAGATAAAAACACTACAATTTGATTGTGGTGGACAGTACATGAACCTCGAATTCCAAAACTATATGATAGAACATGGAATCACGTCCTAACTCTTGACCCTAGGTACACCTCAGCAGAATGGTGTATCAGAAAAGAGAAACAGAACCCTATTGGACATGGTTCAGTCTATGATGAGTTATGCTCATCTTTCAGACTCATTTTGGGGATTTGTAGTGGAGATTGCATGTTACATTTTGAACAACATTCCCTTGAAGAGTGATTCTGAAATACCTTTTGAGCTATGGAGAGGTCGTAAAGGTAGTTTACGCCACTTCAAGATTTAGGGATGTCTGGCTCACGTGCTTGTGGCTAACCCTAAAAATTCGGAACTATGTTCGAAAGTTTGCCTCTTTGCAAGCTACCCCAAGAAAACGAGGGGTAGATACTTCTATGATCCAAGTGAGAATAAGGTGTTTGTGTCGACAAACGCTATCTTCTTGGAAGAAGACGAGCATCAAGTATTGGCAAGTGGCTTAAAACTCCAGTTCCTGCTACTCTACCTTCTTCACTTCTTTTCTTCAATTACAACCTAATTGTAACTCTATGACTCCAATAAAAATTACAGACAAATAAACACACATTAAGGCTCATTAAACAAGAGCCGATTACAAGAACTACAACATAAATGAAGAGAAAACAATGCCAAACTAAAAAAAAAAAAAAAACCATATCAGTTCATCATTTTCATATAACTTATGAAAAACACCCACTAAGCTAAGTTAAACCGAATTGAATGCTTAAATGATGTTCTGATACCAATTGTTGGATTTAGGAAGCAAGTAGCGGAAGCAAAAATAGGATCATTAAGTATTTTAATTCATTAATTTTGGCTTCAAACTAAGCATGCTCATAAACTAAAAATAGAGTTTCAACACTAACCTTTGAAGTACCTTTGATTCACTATCTTCAGCTGCAATCTCCTTGATTTCTGCTTGTGAACCACCACAAGGCCTTCTCTACTATCCTCATGGTGCCTTGGATTGAGTTGTGGACTCAAAATAAGCTTGGATTAAGGGAATATGGAGAGAAAGTTTCTGGTTTTTTACAATATGAAGAACAATTCTTTAATCACTATTTCTCAGCAAATTGCAACTTATTGCATGCCTAATTTCCACTAAGACTTCAAGTTTATATTGCATGATCATCATGCAAACTCTTTTGCTGCATGAGATCCAGCACCTACTTGCAATTTGAGGTGGATTTGGAAGTGTAAATATGACTAAGAAACTTGTTTCCTTAGTGGAAAAATCGCACATTTGGGATTTTCCTGGGATATTTTATAGTTCAATTTGAATATCTATAGTTGAAAATATAATATATAATTTATAATATATATATATATATATATATATATATATATATATATATATATTAAATATATACATACTTGAATGGTAGGAGAGAGGAGGTGAATTGAAATTCAAATTGCTAAGCAAAATCCATCGATATATGTGGGGAGGAGCTTTGTTTTGAATAATATAGTAATAATTTTGATCTGAATTGAATGGGACTTTTCTTTTTAATACCTATATTCAATGTAGTTTATTGAGTTCAATGCAAATAATACAATGTGAATTTCATTGAAGAGAAACCATACATAAATGATTTATTAGACACAACGAAACATTATTCGATGATTTTTTAAATGAGTTGTACAAAAAAGAAAAATTGAAGGTTTAAATTGAAGGTTTATATTGTTAATTCAAGGTAGATTATTTCTGCACTAATTCAAACTAACTTTAAATTAGTACAATATATAAAACCATTCAGATTGTCACTATTGATCTAATTAAGTAAACATATTATATTAACTTCAAATATTAGCAAAAAAAAAAAATAATAAACAGGGATCTTCATCTCCTAATCCTCTCTCGTAAAGCAAGAAATTGAAGGGATAATAAAAAAAGATAAGGAGAATGGGAATTCATTTTTTAAAATTCCACCATTTGGAGTAACCTTGACCTTGAGATTCACTACTTAAATAAACTAACTCCCATTTTGCATTATTTTATTTTCATAACCAAACAAAGGCTAATGATGAAAAAATAACTAACTAATTAAGAAGGGAAAATAAAAAGGATAAATATGGATGATTAAGTTAATTAATTCAGGGGGCTTTTATAAACATGTATAGTACAAAGGTGGTCTCTAACATAAACCAATTTCAAAGCAAATCCACAGTAATATTGAAACCAAGCAAATCCGATAGTAAGAACAGTATAATGGCATAAGAACAGTATAACGGCAATCACAAGAAATCATAGAAATTGGAGAGAAGAGAACTCACAAAAATGTAGAAACAGACGACGGCGACGGCGACGAACGAACTAGCATACCACCTCTCTCTCTTTCTCTCGATGACATGAACGGACAAACCAGAGAACGAACTAATGAACGAACGGCGGCACCTTTCTCTCTCTCTCTTTCTCTCGGACAAACCAGTGACCAACGATTCATGGTCAGACGGCACCGTTTGGACTAGCCCTTTCTCTCTCTCTCCTAGGGTTTCAAAATTGGGGAAGAAGAAGGCAGACGATCTGCCTTCTGCTCGATCTTATTTTTATACAAGATTGATACCAGATCTCTATCACCAAGTTTATGGCAAGAAAAATATCTTCACCCGATTTGGAACACCCCGTGCCTTAATCAGCGATGAAGGCTCACATTTCATCAACCACATCATCACCAACCTGTTGACCAAATTTAATTTCAGTCATAGAGTTGCAACCGCATATCACCCACAAACCAATGGGCAGGCAGAAATTTCTAACAGAGAGGTCAAGACTATCTTGGAGAAGGTAGTTAGTACCTCCAGGAAGGATTGGTCACCCAAGCTCGATGAAGCATTGTGGGCATACAGGACTGCCTTCAAAACTCCAATTGGCATGTCCCCATATGCTCTGGTCTTCGGAAAAGCTTGTCATCTGCCTCTCGATTTGGAACACGAGGCAATGTGGGCAAGCAAGAAGCTGAACTTTGATCTAGCAAGCACGGGTGAAGTCTGGAAGTTGCAATTGAACGAGCTGGTCGAGTGGCAAATGAATGCTTATGAAAATGTCAAGCTCTATAAGGAGAGAACCAAGAAGTGGCATGATGACCGCATAAGAAACCGGACATTCTTCGAGGGTCAACAGATACTTCTGTTTAATGCACGTTTGCGATTGTTTCCAGGGAGTTGAAGTCCCACAGGTCTGGGCCATTTCACATCAAGACTATCTTTCCCCATGGCGCAGTGGAGCTAACAACTGAAGATGGGAGCAACGCATTTAAAGTCAATGGTCAGCAAAATTAAGCCCTACTATAGGGGCACTGTGGAACGACGCATGGAGACCATTGATTTAGGCAAGCAGAATTAACCACTTGCGGGGATGCTATTGCGGTAACTCTGAAAAACTTCCTTCAATCAGTATCCCTATATCTATGTTTATATGGTTTTCTTCCAGCTTTCCTTTAATTGTTTTTTGCCTTGCGTTATTTACCGCTTACTAGAATAGCCTTTACTGCTTTAATTCAATTGCGTTATTTCCATGCTTTGTTTAAGTCCTTACTTTTCTGCAGTATGTTGTGTGGTTTTTAAAAGCTTTGTCATGACTGGAATAAAAGAAAATGAACACCGCAAAGTCTTATCGACTTGCGTTGTTTTTATGAATTTTAATAAAAAATAAACATTGGTATGCATTGCGATGAATGGGTGCATCTTGTGCTAACAAGATACACTTTGCGTTCATCTTTCACAAAATGCATTGCACTGAGGGGTGTGTTGCGCCCGTATGTATTTTTCGCCCGTCCTTCGAAAACGCACTATGTCGAGATAGTGTTGCGCTAGTAGAAATACCGTACTCCCATCCTCTTAGAAATGCGTTGAGTTGAGGGGTGTGTTACGCTGATACATGCGTGGATGCATGGCGTTAATCATTAACCTTGCACTCGTCTGAATCAAATACAAAGGATAAATTCATTCATTATTTTATGTATAGAAGCTATTTCTTGATTCTTTGTACATGCTCAAATTTTGTATTGCGATATTTGTAATCTTATGTATACTTGGTTAATTTTTAATACAACTGAGTAACAATTCTTTCCATATGTGTTAGCCTCTTATTTATCATCCTTTGTCAATTATTGTGATGTTCTTCATTTTATATTTTGCGTTATTAATTGCGATGCCATGATGAGTTATATGCATACTCTTAGCAACATTTCTCAAACTTTGTATTTTCTGACTAACACTTAGTTAATTCGTAGCAATTGCACTGCTTTACCTTTTATCCTTCAAGACTCTGCTCAAACCTTCTTTTCAAAATTTTGACTAAGTGTTTGTCTATTCTGTCCAAAACAACACAATGAGAACCTTGCGCATCTCTAAATTTTGGGATGGGGAAGGTCTGAGCAAATGTGATCATTAAGAAAATGTGTTCATTGTCAAAAAAAATCATACAAACTCCAATGTCAGCGCAAGGGAAATTCAAAAACAATCCCAACCTATTAAGAGTTAAGTTTTGAAAGGAACCTGCTCGTGGTTGGATGTTTGCATGACACCCGTGGGAGCAAGCCAAAACGAAGGTGGGTTTCCAAGAACGACATAATATGAAAAGAGAAAAAAATGAGAGAGAAAAATAGGAATATAAGAGACGACTCCTCTGACCAGTAAAAGTAAAACTTAGCTGAAAATCATGAGTTGAAGTTGAAATTGGCACACAACCGTAGTTGGATGTTCGCATGACACCTATGGGAACAAGCCAAAATGAAGGGTGCAACCATGATCAACAGTCTCTAATAAAATAACGCAAATCAGACCACCGCATTCAAGTCGTACCTAGTTGTTTTTACAAGAAGAGGCAAACATTCTTTTCAAAACAAGAAAGGAATTTTTTTAGTAGAGATTTGTTGTATAAAAGAATAAAGTAGGGCATGTTTATGAATTATCAAAGATAGAAGGAAATTGTGCTATTAAGTAATGTTGCCTAGGTGGAACATTCGGAGCAACCAATCGACGCAAAGTAAGGATAGGAATTGAACAATATTGCCTTAGTTGAAGATATACTTGAGGACAAGCATATATCTAAATTTGGGGGTGTGATAACTTGTAGAAATACAAGTTATTTATATTGTTTTATTTAGATATTGCGGCTAAAAAGAAAGAAAAGTTGCATCGATAGTATACAAATTGGCTAAGAAATGCAAAAATTATGAAATGTCATCAATACACCCACTAACACCATTGCGATGGTAGAAGAGAATGTTTCAGTTTCTGTTTTGTAGGAAATCAGTCACCGTATGCGTTCATGGCTCAAAGACGAAATGAACAACGCATCTACGTCGCATTGCGTCCATCAATCGAGAACGAAGAGATGATCAACGCAATGATGGTGCATGCGACAATTGATCAAAATCTCTAAGCGATCAACGCAATTTCAACCGCATGCGGTAATAAAAAATAACACCGCATGCAGCGATAGATCGAAGATGTAAAGAGAAACGCATTTGCGGAAGATTCTGACAAATGTACAACTTTCAGTTGTGCATTTCTGATGGATTGATTGCGTAACAGAAGAAATATTCACTCCACCAATTCAGAAACTACCATAACTATAAAGTGGGGACCACAAAGTCAAAGAGCCAAGCTTCGGCTATAAATAGCTTCTGCAAAGTCACTGAAAAATATACATGAATAAATAGAGACGTGCATATACTGATTCTGAGAGAGAGGCCGGTCTGAAGCGATTGTCCAGAGTAGATCTAGGATAATCACAAGACAAGGCCAAGAGGTGAGTCTCCGAGCAAGGAATCCTTCCAATTTCCATCGTTGAAGCTCTGTGCTAAGATCAATTCTACCGGGAAAGTAAGCCTGAGAGGGAAGCTTTCCTCTCTATTACTTCCACATGTCGGCAAGCATAATCTCCGTTCGAGATCTATGTTAAGACGTTGACACCCTTTCTGTATTTGTTTCTAATCTCTATTTCATCGTTTGTATTCATCTTCTCTAATCTTTCATTCACACCATGTATCAAACGCTTAATATTAGAATTAAATGTTATGATAATCACTATTGTCATCTCTCTGTCTATTTCCATACATCCATAATCCACTTTTTCCATGATGTGTTCTTAATCCCTTGGGTAAATAGCAAGAATTAAGTGAGTGAGTTAATTTGTGTTAAGGAAATAATTAAGTTTAGCTAAAACATGTTTGACGGCATCTTCACCTGTGAGAGCAGAAGTGAAGATGTTATTCTGCCTATCGAGAGAGTGTTGGAAGAATGCATTAACTAAAGCAAGAAGTATTTTTAGAGATAGAAATAATCTTGCGTTCATCACGTTCATCCCTGTTTCATCATAGAGATATGGGAACGCGGTCGATCACCAAGTGGTGTAAGCCAAGGGAAAGCGGAACCTTAGTTGCGTCCTTAACGCAATTGGCAAACTTGCGATGTTTTTACTATTTACTTTTTTCTTTCTGCTTCATTCATAAAGACTTGTCATCGCATACACCGATTCTTTGTACAACTTCACATTTAGTTCTCGACCTCAGTATCATGTATCATGTATCTTGTATCTTGTATCATGTATCATATTAGATTAGGATTGTATTTTATTAATGCATAATTTTATTTCATCATAATTTATATTCCTATATAAACCATCATTCTTTATTCATTGTTAAAAACCGATCGCATGCATCACATCAGTAACGCATTAACGAAAAAAATCCCTATGTTCGACCTCGGATCAATCTGAGAAACTTGCGTTGGAATTATACTTGGTTTCAGCACAAGGAAACTTGTGACACACACTACTACAAGCATACTACGAGCATTTCATTAACAACGCATATATTTAGACGTAGTATCGCATAAAATCATCTTTATCACAAAATACTTGAGCGCATATAGAGCATTCATCCATTCATCAGCGCATCAGAAAGACAACATTACATGTCGTATTCGTTACAAGTTTATGGCAATATGAGCTTGTATCTTTCATATTCATCATTGTCTATATGCATAAAGATAAAACACATCTCTCTGTCACCACAGATCTCCTGACGGCCCTCGATAGCCATCGAGAGATTCGTCGAGAGTTCCTAAATAACTCGTCGGGAGTTACTATAACTCTCGCGCATCCCTCAAATCGTCGGGAGAGACCCTATCTCCTAATGACGGATTTATGCGCCGGGAGAGCCTCTTTTTCTTGTAATGGATATACCTAATTTAGAAAGAAAAAAATGTATCGATGGTATTACTGATATACCAAATATGAAGTATCATTTAGAATGATATTTAAAGTTTAACATTGGCTTTCAATTGTATATCAGTACTAATTTAAGAAGAATTGCAAGTAGATCATTAGTGTATCAATGTAGTGAGATGAAAATACAATACTAAGTATTTGGTATATCAATAATTTACTAGCACTCATTCAAATTTTATTTAAATTGTAACATAGATGTATCAATAGAATATCATTAGTCATTGAAAATTCACTTCATGTATATTTTTAGTGTATTAATAGTATATCACTCATGATCTAAATCCATTTTAAATATTGTATTAGTGTATTAATAGTATATCAATACTCATTCAAAATTTAATTTAAAGTATATCAATTATTAGTGTGTTTCAAATTTCATTTAAAGTATAAATTAGTTTATCAATAATATATCAATGCTCATAAAAAAAAATTCCAATATATTATTAATGTATCAGTAGTATATCAATATTTCTTCTAAATAAAATTTTAAGTTTTAACATGGGTGTATTAGTATTATGTCAACATTAACTCATAATTCATTTTAAGTATAAAATATTGGTTTATCATTGATATATCATTACTTATTAAAGATATATGTATTCAAGTATATCAAGTTATACATCAACACATGTTCAAAATTCAATTTCAAGTGTTACATTGATGTATCAATAGTTTATCAACATTCATTCAAAAAATAATATTCTATAACAAACGCATGAGGATTGACATTAAGTCAAATGAATAATATTAAATGCATAAACACTTCTTGACTAATAAATATGGTTTATGAATGATAAATTTGGTATATCTATTTTATAACTTATGTACATTATCTTTGATATATTCGTGAATTGATTTACTAAATACAAAGTATATTAGATATACTATTGATAAAAATGCTAATACACCAATGATGATAAATTTGGAATAACAAAAACAAAAATTTGCTTTGATGTCTTTTTACTATATTTGTAAATTTTGAAAAACTATATCTAAATTTTAAATTTAAGAATGTTTTTTTTTTTAAATAACATGAGTTAATTAGTTTCTATTTAATCTCTATTAATCATAGTCATAAATGGACGATGGTGAAATTTTGTCAAAGAATTTTAAAATCCGAACATCTTCATCTTTTCCTGCCAAAAACTACGTATTTTTAAATTGGTGACTCCAAAGGTGTCATAAATTTCTGGACATCAAAAAAATTTGTTTCTTCCCACCAAAACATGCACCTTTTTTTCTTTTATTAAATAAAAATATATATGAATTAATTAGATTTTATTTAATAACTGCTAATCATTTTTTGGTTGCTATATAATGCACTTTTTTTTTTCTTTTATAAATGATTGAGAAAAGCTGTCATAGATTTCTAAAAATTGGAGAATCTCCGTTTCTTCTCGCCAAAAATGTACATTTTTTCCTCTCTCGATTTAGCATTCCTTTTGTGTTGTGAAAACCCGAAATTGTTGTAGTGTATAACAAAATCATATTTTCAAATGCAAGAAGTTCAAGCTAATTTTGGTTGTAATAACCACCACGTAGTTTCAAAAAAAATGAAGCTATCCATTAAAAAATTTAAAAGATAAAACACATTTACATATATTAAGAAAAAATGAATATACACATATATTGTCACACCCCCTCCCAGGTTTACTTCTTACCCAAAAGGAGGCGTGAAGACAATAGATATCACTCTTTCATGATATCTATTACCCACTCTTGCTAGTTTTCTTTAAAACAATAAATTTCGCAGCGAAAAACTTAAAGTAAACAACTGGAATTGCAACTCATTTTGGAAACTAGTTTACACATTTTATATAACTTTTACAACAGTAGTCCCATCTCGACTACAAACTTTAATCTAGTAACAATCTAACTCGTGGCAGACCTTGACCACTCGCTACAACCTGGACTCTTCTGCTACCTGCAAGGAAGACATGAAAATAAAGCGTGAGCTTTTAAGCCCAATGAGTGGCATCACAGTTTTATAAGTCTATTTCAACTCATGAACATCTCAACATATCATAATACAAGGTCACTACGCAAATCTCCATCCTGAATGAAGTTGCTCACAAACCTACCTACACACACGGTAGATAGTCAACATTTCATATTTAAACCGTTCATAACCCTATGTGCACATAAATTCCCCTCTTATGGGTCTCAGAAGTTAGCCCGTCGGCCTCTGACCATCCATGCAAGGTTCCTCCCACGGGCTCAGGAACTAGACTTCTCAGTCCCCTGACCATCCCATGAGATTCCATCTCGAGAGGAGCTAGATCCGTTGACCCCTGACCATCTCGATCCCATGCTCTCCTTATGGTGACGAGCATTCATTCATAACAATATCATATAATTCAAAATATGTTAAAAGACTAAAATAGGAAACCACTCACAGTGATCTATTGGGATTGCTCTTCCCTTTCAGTTCACCTGGTTTCCCTTGGCCTCTTGTTGAACCCTATTTCAGATTCATTTTGAAGCTCAGATTTCTCATTATTCCGGATAATATCTACATAATGGGTAGAAATGCATGTTATCTTAGTGCTAAGTTCTTAAACAATGTTGGATTTCGTTGATAGAATGTGTTAATTGTGTCCATTAAGCATAATTTATAATATTGTGGTCGCATGCGTCCAACGCATTAGAGCAGTTGATCTTTATATTTTTTATGCAGAATATGCATTAACGCAATGCAAGATTGCGATCATAGGAATACATTGGTCGAGCGAAAATTCACCGCAAGACTTTGGATGATCGTGCTTGCAAACATTCACCAAGAAGAATCACCACAACTTGGTCAGCGCAACATGGTGGGTGCATCCGGGTGAAAGGACAATTAAGATCGATGGGACAGAAAGCTGATGGCAGTTGGATCCAAATTAAGTTAACAGCCGATAACGGTCACAAAGTACATCCAGCTTTGTCGGTGACAATTATCTGGCGCATCAGTCAGGAATTAAAGCTGTCCCATCTGTACAACAAGGAGAGAGAAGCCGTCTTTTACCTTTAATGCCCTATAAATACCAAGAGTATTTTTCAGAGAAGAGGTTAAGTAGTCGATTACTTCATCACTATTACAAGTTCATGCCTCTGTTCATAGTTTTCTTTTCCATTTTACGGCAGAGCAAGAGAAGAGTGGTGATGTCGGAGATCGTCCAGGGCAGCTCGAGAGAGAACCTTGGGGCGTAAGAGTAAAGAGCGAGCCAACTCTCACGAAAGCGAGAATATCTTTAGAGCATGAGTAGAAACAGTGGAATGCCTGGCAGTAAGAAATTGCTCCAGGTTCTTTACTATACTTGCATTGTTATTTTGTACTCCATCTCATATCTATTCAATGGAAGTTTTATTTCTACATCTGCTCACTCTTTTAATATGCATGAGTAGTTAACTTAGTTGAATGGGTTGAGAAGAACTAAACTAACATGACCTAGGAAGTTCATTGCTTGCGATTGTCTTGTTTTACATTGTGCAAAATACCCTTTAGAGTTACTCGAGAGAGAATCTAAGGAAAGAACCTAATGTCTCAAGAGAGCTAGGTTAGAATCTGGACTCGAAAGAGCAAGATTAGGCTTACATAAGCAAGAGATAGGGACTTAGAAATAAGCTCTGTTTGTCAACTTGCATCGCATGCATCCTAGGAATAGGAATGATATTATGTGGTCACATATTTGTCTAAGTGTCATGATGTCATTGTAACACAAAATTGATATACACTATGGCTGAATGTTTCTATCTTAGGCATACGCATAGCTATATATGATGTAAGAGATAAGTCCATGTGATACTACTTCTAGATATATGTTAATTATGATAACCTTGTAGTATATTATGCGTTGTCACAAGTTTCCTTACGTTGAAACCAAGTAGAATTCCACCGCAAGTTTCTCAGTGTGATTCGAGGTCAAACACAGGGACTCTTTGAGGTTATTATGTTATGTTTGTGATACATGCGACCAGGGGTTTTTCAATTTATAAAAGTTGTTGTGTACAAGAATATAAACATGCAATAAAGTAAGTAAAGCGGTAAAATTGCGATAATAAAATAAAGTGCAAGAAAATAAACCTAAGTTATGATGATACAAGATACAGAGGTTGAGGCTGACTGTGAAGATTATACAAAGATCGTGTGATATGGTGGCAAGTCTTATGTGTGAAGCAGAAAAGAAAAGATAACTAATATAAATAGCGCAAGTTCCTCAATTGTGTTAATGATATAATTGTGGTTCTGCTTTTCCCTTAGCGTACACATCTCGGTGATTGACTGCGTTCCCACATTTCTGTGGTGAAACAGGGACGAACGTAATGAAGGCAAGGTTGCTTCCATGTCTGGAAGTACTACTCGCTCTAGTTAACGCATTCATCTAACCTTCTCTCGATAGATCAGAAAGGCATCTTCACTTCTGCTCTCACTGATGAAGATGCCATCTAGCATGCCTTAGCTAAACGCACTCTCTTTAGCACATATTAAGTTACTCGTTTAATCCATATTAATTACCAAGGGATTAAGAAGACTTCATGAAGAAAACAATTAACGGAGGAGCGAAAATAGACAGAAAAGTGGGAATGGAAACGATCCAGACATTCAATATTTCTATTCAGCATCTGATACATGATTTTTAAATGAAGAGATTAAGAAGATGAAATACAGTGATGAATAGAGTTAAAAAACAAATACAAATAAGCGCCAACGTCTTGGCGCCGATCTGGATGGAGATTTGCTTGCCGGCATGGATGGATCGTGCGGAAGGATGAGCTTCCCTCTTAGGGTTGCTCAACCGGTAGCAAGGATCTGAGTATAGAGCTTCTTGGCGGGGATTTGGTAGAATCGCTCTGAGACTCACCTCTCGGCCTTGTCTCTTCTCTTCCCAGATTTCTTCCGATCAGCACTCAGCTCAGCCTCTCTCTCAATAATCTAGCATCAATTCACCCCGTATCCAGTATATTTTTCATTGAAGTCTATGGGGGTATTTATAGGTGAAAAGCTTTGACTCTTGCCTGGTGGACCCAACTTTTTGTTATGGAAATTCCAAAGATGGTGGGATAATTATTCCTTCTGCTATGCAATCAGATTGTCAAATCTGCACAACGGTTAGTTGCACACGTGTAACAATCCTCCGCCTTTGCGTTGATCAGCTGCATCTTTCGATCGAGTGCTCGTATGCAGTGTTGTTTTTATTATCGCATGCGGTTGAAATTCAGCTCTGGATCGACTGTTGCATTGCTCCGTCATTGCATTGATCATCTCTTCATTGTTGATTGATGGGCGCAATGTGACAAAGATGCGTTGGTCAGTTTGTCTTGAGCCTTGATCGCAAGCGGTGACTTAGTTTCCTACAAAACAGAGTAGAAATATTCTTTTCTTCCATCTTGATGATGTTAGTGGGTGTAGTTGCGATAATTCATAATTATTGTATTTCTAAACTAATTTTCATACAATCGACACATATTTACTCACTTTTGGCCACAATATCTAGATAAGGCAACATAAATAACTTGTATTTCTACAAGTTATCAGTCATCGCATAAATAGAGATAGAGGTTTATGTATAAATCTTGTAGACTTATCGCATGCGTTCTAACTTTAGAAGCTGTAGCATTCACGTCGAGAGGTGGTTTACTATTGTATGCATGTTGCATGAACGCATTCTAGGGAGTGTTAGCCAAAACCCTTCTCAATCCGTTTACCGCATATTCATCGTATTTCCCATTTATCAACTCTTTTCGAACTCTGCCGCATTCGTTATTCATTTTCATCAACGCAACAACACATCCAAAACTTATTATTTACTTGGTTACCACAAAGTTTTCATAACTATTACCAACACAACTATTTTCACAAGTCCCTGTGTTCGACCCTGAACTTACCAGAAAACTCAGGGGAATTTACATTTGAATTCTGCTGGGGAAACTTGAGTGCATAACGCAATCCATCAATGCATATCATCCATATTTTCATTCAATAAAATTAAGCATCAAGATTTTGGCACCGTTGTCGGGGACTTCGGCAAAATAGTTATTAACGCAACCCTTCTTCTGATCGACGTAAGCTCCTTCCGATTAGCTCTCTCAACCTCTCCTTTTAAGTGATTCCTGAAGCAAAAGTGTTTTGTGAACTGAAGTGAAGTCCTCGACCCTATTTATAGGTGTTCCCATTTTTCCCAGTGTTGACACCTTCTACTGTCTGCATGCCCAAGCGTCCACTACTCAGGCTGCCAACGCACTCCTTTGCCACCACCAACTTGAAGTGTCCGCTTCCTATTCATCCAACACAACATATTCAGTTTGCATGCCTTTTCCTTCGCCCACCTCAAATTGCATGGACTTCAGACATCCCTTTGATTGTCACATGTCCGAATAAGTTCATCAGCCCATAGCTCTCTTATCATTGCATACCCTTCATTGTCACAAGTCACAACATTTGACGCATGTGTTTATCAATGTCACCGCATATCTTTACCGCATGCTACTCGCGCTAGCCTTGTCATATGTACCCACATGCCCTCGGATGTCCTTGACACATAATTTAGTCTTAGCGCATAGCATATCACCATCGCATAGCCCAACCTTGTTAAGCATGGTTAAGTCCTTCAGCGCAAACTCTATCTTGGCCAAGACTCCTAGCCAACAACTCTATGCGCCCAACATGTTTCTCATGCCTTGCCTAGCCACATGAGTCCAACTAGCCTCCCCATGCTTAGTCCACATGACTATATTTTCCTTCCCATGCCTAGCCTTACGATTGGCGCATACCCCATATACCATCGCAAAGCACCTTCAACGCCCAAGGCTTGCCTTTCCATTGCCTAGCCTCTTGCTAACGCATACCTCATGACTTATGCAAGCATGCCTTTGTTGCTTGCCATCGCCCATAGCCACGTGCACAAGACCAATGCATTCACCACCTAACCTTGCAAACCTTATGTGTCGTAAGCCCCATCAATGCATATAGTACATATGCACCATCATGGCTTGGCGCATCGTTTAGCTTCATCGCTCGCTGCCTCAGCGCATGTTGCCTGGCTTCATCGCACAGCTCTAACGCATACCAAGTAGCCAGCACCTTGCACTCAATGCCCATACTGCCCCACATGCACACCTAGCCTCAATCGCTTAGCTTTGCGCTCATCGTATAGCTCATCGTCTAGCGCTCACGCTCATCGTCTAGCCTATCGTGCAGCCTTGCATCACTTGTGATCATCCTCGCGCAACGCATCAATGCCCAGTGCCCACACTTGCATGCAACTAAACGCATCCTACTTCCGCCTAGCCAACCTCGTCACTCGATGGCTCTTCCTCATTGCTTGCTCATACAGTATTTTATCATCCTAACGCATGAGCACTCCTTGTCATGCCAACACTCGGCCCATTGCATCCATCATGGTTTGACTTATTGCTTGGTGTCTTGGCCGTACAACCAATACCAATACATAGTTCTTCATGCATTCACTATTTAGGCAACATGACACCCTCCAATGTCAAGACCAACGCATAGCCATCTTCCGTCATGCGCCCATGCCTCACAAGCCTCAACACATGGTTGTCTTAGGCTTCAACTCTTAGCCAAATTTTCACCCGTTAAGCCTTAACTCAAAGCTACTCAAATGTTTTACTCATGGCTCCTTACGTTCATGACTTGGCCTCACATTCATGCATTATAGAGGTTTATCCTATGTGTCCAAGCCTCCACTTCAATGCCTAGCTTATTCTTGGGTTCCACACAACCTTGCACATTCTTTGCAAGTCTTGGCCACTCATACTCAAAGCCCCACGCGTGCAAGTTACTTAACACCCACGCATGTATACACATCTAGATGTGTATAAGAGACAGGGCATACGCATNCAAAGCCCCACGCGTGCAAGTTACTTAACACCCACGCATGTCTAATTTTGTACTTACCCAATTTTACCACCATACTTAATAATTCTTAGGTGAGGGTATCACATATATTGAAGATAATATTGTGTGTGTATATTGGGTGTCAAAGTCGTACCTCTTCAAACATATGGCAACATGATTTAGACTCAAATTGTTGTTAGGTTTGAAAGGAAGTTTAGTCCCGATAAAATTTTTGCGACTCTTTCTTGCAATGTTTAACCTTAAGCAATGTTATGTCATACTCACTAAATTTCACTTCTTGTACAACTAAGCATTCCCTCAATCATAAACGTAATCTATAGATATATTTTTCCTCATTCACGACTCTAGTCAACCTGTTTCTACTCCTAAGCCAAGTCCCACAGATCTACCTTGCCTTTTATATAAAGTTGAGGTCATCTAACCTAAAGGTTGCATCTTAATTAACCATCTTAGTTTTGAATAACACAATCATCATGTTTCTACATCGATCTTGAACTTCACCGAGATGAGTTTGGACCTTCACTAGGTTAAAATAAGCTTCTAACACTCTACCGAGGTTGGGCTCAACCTTCTACCAACTTAATGATTGCCACGAAACTCTACCAGGCTATTACAACGTTTATCAAGATAACTTAAGCAAGTATTGTGCTAAAAATTATCAACTTGGGCATGCCTCTACCATTCAGAACTGTCAATTAGATATACTTCTCTTGCAATGCTAGCTCGCACCATGACACATGCTATGAAGTGGCTCACTTAGGCCATAGACTTAGGGATGGCTCATTTTGAGACATAATCATATGTCAAGTGACAATGAGTCACTAGCCAACGTAAAACAATTGTCCAATCTTCAATTGACTTGAGATCTTGAAACTACTTATATATATCTCACTAATATGGCATTGAATCATAAAGTAGCTTATTGGAACTCTTAATGCAACTCCCACTTTTCTAGTTGTGGTATAGGTCATCATCTAGGTCTACTGAGCTTGTCATGACATTATTATTTCAATCTTTGATCACAATCCCCTAGGCTCTCTCACACTCATCTTCTTAGCATGTTAGATATAAACATCATCTTGATTGCATTATGACACTTCTTTTTTAACCCCTTACACATGGTCTGTTGGGAAACACTCGCATGTCGTCACTACATTACTTGCAGTGGGTCACAATAACCTTCTCCCTTGTCATAAAGTTGTGACACTCTCCCTCACTTAAACTACAATTTTCGTCGACAACACATTTTGGGGTGCAATTCACTTCATCACACTTGTGATTGCAACATTCTCTCTCATTCAAATCGGCATTTTCTCAATGATGATCTTGAAAGAACTCTTATACAAGAGTACCTATGAGCGGAAGCGGATCTATCCAATTTCATTGTGACAGAATTCCCACACACGCATTCTAACATACAGATATGCATTGAAAAACTACTTATTGTCATGCTTTAAAAGATAAATACAAAAGACCGAAAGACTAACCAGTTGAAGACTTTCTTCACAAGAATTCGGTCTCACCATGAGCGAACTCCTCTCGCTCTTTCTCGTCCAGCAAGCAATCATTTAGCACCTCCACGGTCGTCTTCACGAATAGCAACGCACGAACAAAAAGGAAACGGGGATGACACCACCACTCAAAGCCCTCAGTATTCTCAGAGAATCCAAAGGGTAGACTTTGATGGAATTGATAGAGGATAGGAGAAAAGACTATCGTGTATTACAAACTAACAAGTGGGAAAAAATGAAGACTATCGTATAGTCGAGTGCTTGATCTTCTAGGTCGGGGTACACGATCGTGTACTAATTGCTAAGTGATCGTCTATCAAAAGGTAAGTGATTGTTTAGTTATGCTCAAGCACTAAGCGATTTTATAGTAAAGGTAAGCGATCGTTTAGATAATCGCGGGTGATCATTTAGGAAAGCACGAGTGTGCGATTGTTTAGTTAGGCGGGCGCTATCGTATAGGCTCTCAACACTAAGTAATACAACACTTTCACACCATGAGTGATTTAGCGTGTCTTTGCAAAATGAAAAAAAATTCATTTTATTCTTCAGTTACTAGAATAGAATTGAAGTTCCCACTATCGCACGAATTCGGAGAAAACTCCGGCCAATTATCTCATAACCGCCCAATTAATAAAATAATGAATATGATCATATTATATTCTTAACCTATAGTTTGATATCATATATCAACTATAGTGTTTTCTTCTCTACTTGATATAAATTATATTTATATCCAATTTCCTCCAAAATAATGTATCTCATACATTCACTCAATTATATCATATATAATTTGTTGGGTTTTATGTCCTAAAAACTCACAGTTTGTAAAATGATAAACATTTTCTATAATCAATATACTTGTTATTGATTTCAAAAATAAGTCTAAATCCAATAAACTAAGACCTATGACTATTGTATGAGTATTTGAACTTTATGTGGAGACATAAGAGTGGGTTAGATTCAAGTAAATAGTCAAAATGAACTATGGTACATGAATAAGATTGGGCACCTTATTCTAGTAACACCATTGGATGTGGCCTACTATGTAGTTGTTACAAAGAGTTAGAAAGTGCTACATACAATGTGATCCTAATTTGTACATGTTATGACATGAGGAGTGAGGGCATCCTATGCAACAAGTTTGCGGTCATCGCAGGGAGATTGCGGCTACAGAATAATAACCATAATAGAAGGGCGATCGCAAGGTTGGTGGAATGCAAGCATGAATGCATACACTGGGATTATCAAAAAGATGATGTTGACATTTCACCTACCATGCCGCGAGTGGCAGAGATTCAAAAAATGACCATCGCGCCGCGAGTGTCAGATTCAGAGCAGGTCCATAAATGTTGTCGGTGATCAAACTCTATAAATAGAAGCCGTAGAGCAGAACTTCAAGTTATCCAAGGTTTTTTTCCTTAAGGCATCGAATGTTTTCTACCTTAGGGCAAATCCTTGTGATCTAGATGAAAGCGTGAGAAGAAAGTTTTGAGAGTTCTTCATCCCTCCTACCATTTCGAGTGACGACCGGAGCCTTCGCTGGAGTTAGAGCTCGAGAGAGTCTACTCCACCACCCATCCATGGCACCACCGGCAGCCTTGACACACATCTGGCTTGCTTCCATCTGCCCCTCTGATAACGGGCAGAAATGCACGTTATCATAGTACTAAGTTCTTAAACAATGTTGGATTGCATTGATGAAATATGTTAAATTGCGTCCATTAAGAATAAATTCTATAATATTGCGGTCGCATGCGTTCAGCACATTAGAACAGTTGATCTTTTTATTTTTGTGCAGAATATGCGTTAACGCAATGCAAGATTGCGATCATAGGAAATCATTGGTCGAGCGCAACTTCCTTGCAAGGCTTTGCGTTGATAATGCCTGCAAACATTCGCCCAAGAAGGATCGCCACAACTTGGTCAGCGCAACATGGTGGGCGCATCCGGATGAAAGGATAATTAAGAGCAATGGGACAGAAAGCTGATGACAGTCGAATCCAAATTAAGTTAACAGCCGATAATAGTCACAAAGTACATTCAGCTTTATCGATGACAATTATTCGGCGCATCAGTCAGGAATTAAAGCTGTCCCATCTATACAAACAGGAGAGAGAAGCCGTCTTTCACCATGGATGCTCTATAAATACCAAGTGCATTCTTCAGAAAAGGGGTTCACCATTTTTACAATCTTTTGTTCCACAAGTTCATGCCTCTGTCCATAGTTTTTCTTTCATTTTAAGGGGGATGCGAGGGAGGAAGTTGTGTCGGTAGATCGTTCCGATAAGCTTGGGAGAGCACCAAAAGCTTCAAGGACAGAGAGAGGGCCGACGCCTGCGAAAATGGGAACAGCTTTAGATCATAATAGAGATTTTAGTGTAAAAAGCCTCGTCAGCAAGGAATTGCTACCAGGCTCTCTACCTTTAACTTCCATTTCCATTTCGTACTCAACTCATTTATAAGAATGGAATTTCTTTCTCTATATCTATTCACTCTCTGTTATTCATGCATGAGTAGCTAAATTAGTTGAATGGGTTGAGAAGCATTTAGCTAGCACAACTAGGGAATCTTCATTCTTGCGATTATCTTGTATTATGTATGCTTCATTCGTCCATTAGAGATACTCGGGAGGGTAGTCTAAGGACAGGATCTAGACTTGGGAAGGTCGGGTTAGAATCTAGACTCGGAAGAGCCAGATTAGAACGCATAAACAAGAGTTATTGCCTTAGGAATCAGCAGTATTTGTTATCAACGCATCGCATGAATCGTAGGGATATGATATGATTGTATGCGGTCACCTTGCTTCATGCATTTTGCATCATCGCATAGGACAAGAGTAGAGACTTAGGGATAAGCTCTATGGACACTTTTGCATTCAACACGTGCGTCCTAGACTTAGGAGCATTGCATTTACATTGGAAAATGACTTGTTGTGTATGGTTGTAACATGATCGCATAGTCTGACGCATTCCCGAGTAACGCTAGCTAAAGATATTTTCAACCCGTTCATCGCATACTCATTGCATCTATCAACACAACTATCTTTTCTCAAATCCACCACCTTTATTTAATGCTTTTTCATCAACGCAAACAACACACCCAACACTTATTTATCCGATTACCGCAAAGTTCTTTATAAAAATTACCAACGCAAACTGTTTTCACAAGTCCGTGTGTTCGACCCTGAACTTACCAGGAAACTTAGAGGAATTTACACTTTGATTCTGCTGGGGAAATTTGAGTGCACAACGCAATTCCATCAATGCATATCATCCATATTTCCACTTCATAAAAACCAAGCATCACCCTCCATTTCTCTTCTGTCTTTGTATTGTATTACATTGTGGTTTAAGAGATTAATATATTTTGTGATCAATGCATCTCTCTATTTTCCTTCGATTCCATCTTCATCTTCATTTACTTAGCATCCTTTATTTTCATTGCATCACTAAGTAAGACTACTAGAGTATCGCATACTTAATCATGCGGCATAGACATGTGAAGCATGTAGCAAACCACCGAGAGGTGTGCATTGCGTGAGTGTTGTGAGAAAATCATATTTGCTTAGTGTGAAGCTATAGCAACGCTTGTCTATAAGTGGATGCAATGCTTGTCTATGAGTAGAATCAGCAGTGACCAACTGCCCAAGAGGGTAAGTAGTTGATCGCATTAAGCAAAGTAAGCAAGTGTTCACTAGAGATAGGAATATTCTTTCGTCAACCATGTTTTATGTGATTACCTTGTCTTATGTATGCGTCCATCACCCCTTTAGAGTTGCTCGAGAGAGAGTCTAAAGAAAGAACCTAGACTTGAGAGAGTTAGGTGATGCATTGTTAATGCGATGAAATAATGGTATAGAATGCGATGGTGGAATATGCGTTGTGCATGCAAGTTTTCTCAGCAAGATCCAAGTATAAATCCTATTGAGTTGCCTAGTAAGCCCAGGGTCGAACACAAGGACTAAAGAAACGGTATGCGATGGTAATTTTTCGATTACTTTGCGGTAACAAATAATTCAATGTGTTGGTTGGTTTGTTATTTAAGGTTTAAAGTTTATGCGGCGGAATTGAGAAAAGAGCTAATAATGCAAAAGATACAATGAGTATGCGGAGGAACGGGTTGAGAAGGTCTTTAGCTAGTGTTTCCTGAGATTGCATTCAAGTTATGCGATCATGCTACACATATGTGATGACAATTCATTTTCCAATGCAAATGCGATAGCTCCTAGTTTTAAGACGCATGCGATGTATGCGATGATGTCTATAGAGCTTATTCCTAAGTCTCTACTTCTTACCTATGCAATGATGAATGATGCACACAGGTACAAGGTGACCGCATACAATCATATCCTATCTCTAAGGTGCATGCGATGCGTTAATAGCAAACAGAACTTATTCCTAAGCTTCTATCTCTTGATTATGCGTTTTTAATCCGACTCTCCCGAGCCTAGATTCTAATCTGACTATTCCAAGCCTAGATTCTATCCTTAGACTACCCTTCCGAGTATCTCTAAAGGACGAATGAAGCATACATAATACAAGATGATCGCATAAAGTGAAGATCTCAGGTTATGCTAGCTAAGTGCTTCTCAACCCATTCGTCAGTTTAGCTACTCATGCGTAATGTAAAGAGAGTGGACAAATATAAAGATGCAATTTCCATTTTATAAATAAGTTCATAATACAAAGTGATAATGGAAATAAGAATAGAGAGCCCGGTAGCAATATCTTGCTTCCCAAGGCTTTTACACTGAGTTATCTCTATTCTGCCCAAAAGATGTTCTTGCTTCTACAAGAGTTGGCCCTCTCTGTGTTTTCAACGCTTCCCGGCACTCTTCCAAGTTAACTAGGACGATCTCTCAGTGTATTCTCCCTTCACTTGCCTCTGCCTTCTAAGTATGTAAAATCTAAGTATAAGGTGAAGACGAACTCTAAATTATGAATAGTGTAATCGAATTTTCCCAACTCCTTTAACGAATGTGGCCTTCGGTATTTATAGAGCTTTAGGGTAAAGAGTTTTTCTCTCTCAAATGATTACACTGATGGGATGTCATTAATTCTCTGTCTGGTGTGCTGAATATTTATCACCGAAAAGTTGAGTGTATTTGGTACAGTATGTCGTTAACGGCTTATCAACTTAATTCGGAATCGACCGTCATCAGCTTTTTGTCCCATCATGATTTATTAAGCTTTCACCTTGATGCGTCAACTCTATTCGGTCACCTTCTTGAGCAGATCTTCATGAATGCATATGATCGCATAGCCTTGCGATCGCAATCTCTTATGCGCTCGGACGCTAATTTCCTTGGATCGCAATTTCGCCTTGCGTCAACACATTTTCCTGCATAAAATACATAAGTTAGCTGTTTTAATGCGATGGACGCATGCAATCGAAATGTTGTAAACTTAATGCTTTTGGACGCAATATTATATATTTTTACCGTCGAAATCCTATATTGTTTTATATCTTTGCACTGTAATAACGTGCATTTCTGCCCGTTATCACTAGGTTAGAACCTAGACTTGAGAAAGTCAGATTAGAATCGCATAAGCAAGGAAGACTTAGGAATAAGCTCCGTCTGCTATTACACATCGCATGCATCTTCGTCAAGAGTGTGTAGCATAATCGCATAGCTTGCGTTGGCTGAGGTTACCCTTACGATTAAGCTTAGTGTTGCGGTGAAGACATCCCTGCCATTTTATCTATTTTTCTCATACATCTTCGTACGCGTTAACAGTTGCCGTGTCTCTACCTCTCAATCATACTTCCACCGCTTAATCTGTTAGTTAGGAGTAGGAGTAGTGCATAGTCTATAACCCTCAACATTCTTTTATTCTTCGCCGCAAACACACTACCACATAACATTTAGCTAGAAGTCCCTGAGTTCGACCTCGGATCACTCGAGAAACTTTCTATCTCGTTATACTTGGCGAGAAAGCAAGAAAACTTGTGATAGGAATGCATGGTCATTGCATACAAGATTAATGCATATTTTCCATTCCAGCGCATGACCACTGACGCATGAGAACAAACGCATAGCCTAAGACATGTATCATATATGCGTTCCCAAATTTTCACCACCAACAGCCACCTGGGTAACAATTTGTATGACTCATCCCAGTCACCGAACACTTTAGCCAACACGTTTCTTTTGCCCTTCCACACCCTATAGTAAGGAACATGATATCCAAATTTTGATTTTATGTCGAACTGCAATTGTGCCATGCTAAAAGATGATTTTTCTCTTACGGCATCACAAACTCTAGTGCAATCATTGATGAATCAAACTGCACATGACTTTGACTCAGTACTGAACAAAAACATATATGTTGCTCAACATATTTAGTGATCTCGAACAAGCCATGCAATTTTTTCTTTATTGCACAAAGTCTCCATTTGCAACCTTCTTCCCACTTCTTACACCGAATTTCCTAAATCGTCGATGTTAATTCCATAACCTCATACGGCGCGTGACATTTAATAGCAAAACATTTGACCACATGTTGTAGCATTTATTTGTCTTGACAAATCATCCCCTTATACAATTGTGTATTGTCAACATCCATAGGGGCTACAATTGGGTCATGTTCTCGAATGTTATCTAGTACATTCATATCCAAATCGTTGGATGTATCTGAAGGGAACTCATGTTCACGACCATCAAAATCCAACTCTTCAAATTCATCGTTTGTTTCTGTTCTAGAATCTTTGTACTGGTTGTTAGCCGCCATATCTTCATCATCAATTCCAGATCAGGATCAATACATTAAGTTGGATCTTCAAACTAATTAAAGGGTGCATTCAAGTTTATATCCAACCCTATCCTACTTACATTTACATACAAATGCACTAAATTCGGGAGTGGCATCATGATTGAGAACATCAAATTCATAGCTTGTTCCTTCGGAATATGGAATGGCATAAACCTTAATGATCTTAATGGTTCTAGATTAGAATGTCTATATTATTTCTAAGTGATTTATTCTCATATCTACACTAAGTAACATCTCTACCATTTCAATGAATTGTTCAAATACAATTCCACTATTCACATATATGTTAAAACCCCCACATGGTGGTTGGTCATAATCAACTCCATCATTACCATCAATCATATTACCATTTGTAAACAACATAAATCCCAAATATTTATCCGCTATTTTCAAAAAAAAAAAAAAAAAATATAAACAATACATTATTAATTGTTTTACTAATTATCAAACTTAAGTAAAAACAAAAAAAAACAATAAAAAAAAGTCAAATATCATAAGAAATATATTTAAAATATCACAATAGACTATAAGCAAATTTAAAAAAAACTTTTAAACTATAAATATCAATTTTTTAAACAAAAAAATAAGCAAAACCTTTTAAACTATTTTTTTTTCAAAGTTAATACTAAAAAAATCAAATATCATAAGAAATATATTTAAAAAATTACAATAATTTTGTATTAAACTAAAAAAAAAAAAGGTTTTAAACTATAGACATCAACTTTTTAAATATAACAATAAACTAAACTTTTTAAAACTATTTTTTCAAATTTAATACTAAAAAAATCAAATATCACAAGAAATATATTAAAAAAATCACAATAATTTGTATTAAATTAAAAATATGAAAGTTTTTAAACTATAAATATCAACATTTTAAATATAACAATAAACTAAACTTTTTAAAACTAATTTATCAAATTTAATACTAAAAAATAAAATATCATAAAAAATATATTAAAAAATCACAATAATTTTGTATCAAACTAAAAAAACGAAAGATTTTAAACTATAAACATTAACTTTTTAAACATAACAATAAACTAAACTTTTTTAAACTATTTTTTCAAAACTAATACTAAAAGAATCAAATATCATAAGAAATATATTTTAAAAAATCACAATAATTTTATATTAAACTAAAAATACTAAAGTTTTTAAACTATAAACATCAACTTTTTAAACATAACAATAAACTAAACTTTTTTAAACAATTTTTTCAAAGTTAATACTAAAAAAATTAAATATCATAAAAAATACATTAAAAAAATTCACAATAATTTTGTAACTAAAAATACTAAAGTTTTTAAACTATAAACTTCAACTTTTTAAACAAAACAATAAATTAAACTTTTTAAAACTATTTTTTTCAAAGTTAATACTAAAAAAATCAAATATCATAAGAAATGTATTAAAAAAAACACAATAATTTTGTATTAAACTAAAAATAAAGTTTTTAAACTATAAACATCAACTTTTTAAACATAACAATAAGCTAAACTTTTTTTAACTATTTTTTCAAAGTTAATACTAAAAAAATCAAATATCATAAGAAATATATTAAAAAATCACAATGATTTTGTATTAAACTAAAAATACTAAAGTTTTTAAACTACAAACATCAACTTTTTATACATAACAATAAACTATACTTAAATATAAACAAAAACAAACAAAGATATAAACAAAATATTAAAAATTACTAAAAAAATATTAACAATCGAATATTATAAAAATATATATTAAATAACAAAAACAACTTTTTGTATTAAATAACAAAAACAACTACTAAACTTTTTAAAATGCACTAATATTAAAAGAATAACACTAATACTAACAAAATTTATTATTATTTAAAATGCAGAAAAAAACATTAACATGGAAGGTCTAACATAATATAAATAAGATTAGTAAAATATATAGAGAAAAAACTATTTATGTAAATATTCTTAAATTCAACCACTACTAAAAAAATTAACATGATAGATCTACTAAATATAAAAATAATAGTAATAAATAAAAAGTAAACTCACAAATTCAATAGCGATTTTACTTTTTTTTCTCAAAGTGGCAATGATCCATCTTTTCTTTGTTATTTGTTCTTCGATAACAAAAACTAAAAAGTAAAGTATTATGATATTTGAACCTATAACTTATTTTTAATTTTTTTTAAGAAAAACTAGGAGTTTTGTTGAGTAAACGTTACCTTGTTCTTTGTTTCCCAAACAACAACAAAAACTTTAAAAAGAATACAATAGTATGAGAATAGGAACAAAATTTACAATTATTTTAAAAAATTGAAATTTTGTATAGTAAATATACAAACCTCACAATTTGATGGACGAATGTGGGTAAGAAGAATATTTAAAACCAGAAAAGGAGAAGGGTTTTTTATAAGTTTTTGAAAGAGAAGAGAAACCGACAGAGAAGAGAAGTTTTCGAAGGAGAAGAAGACGGACAGAGCAACGAAGGCAGAGAGCAATGGAAGACAGGGGGAAATTGTGATTTGAGAAGCTGAAGATGGGAGTTTAAAAGGTTGTAGGTCGAGTTTACCCACGAATTAATATGCATGCAATGGAACGTTGGGAATGGATGGGACGATTTGGGCAGTGTGTCAAGTTTTCAACACTTGACATGTAGAGCAGGTGAAGGATGTCGAGGGTTCAACCCTCGACTTGTATTTTAATTTTTTTTAGGTCGAGGATTCAACCCTTGACTTGTGCTTTAATTTTTTTTAGGTCAAGGATTCAACTCTTGACTTGTGCTTTAATTTTTTTTAGGTCGAGGGTTCAACCTTCAACATCATTTTTTAATCTTTTTTTTTCCATCTTGAAATCCTAAAACAACCATAAATCTCTAAATACTTTAAAAACAAACATATTTTACTAATTAATTTTTCAACCACAATATTTAAATTTGTGAAGCCACCCATTTAGTAATATGGAGTAGTTAAATGGACACAAGTGCTCACTAACTCTCGAGCACTTACACGAGATGATAACTTATTATCAAAAGTCAACTTTCTCACTTAGCCATGATGTTGGCTTATATAGACTTGTTTGATGCTCAACTTCGCATTTGACTAGCACATGCATGTCAAATTAACCTTCGATTTCCCAATTTATAGTCATAAACATCAAGATAATTATAATGGGTAACACTTTGAGAAAATAATTAAGTGTATAACAATATTTTTAAAGAATTGTAAATATAGAAATATCTATTAGTGATATATTTTATCATTGATAAACTTCTGTTAGTGATATTATCTTGATAGACTTCAAGAAATGAATCTAAATTTTAATATACCTGTAAATTCTTTTATACTGTGTTATATAACTAATATTTTAAGCTTAATTGCTATATTTACAATTATCCTTAAACATTATCCCTTCGATGTAACGACTCTTCTGAAGGCGTGTTACCTAGTACACCTAATCAACCCTTGCAAACATAGAACATTCAAGCTCTTGGCAAACGAGCTGGAGTTCAATTCAATTCTCAAGTTCGTGTCTTGTTGGACTCCGCGCACAAAGTACAACTTAGATGCTGATTTAGAGCTTAAACTGAGTGCCTCATTCCATCTCCGAATAACTTGAAATCTTGCATGTGTACCAATCTCATCGATACGTATCTAATACTAAAGCCATTGGTCAAAACTCTCGACACAACATCCTCTTTTGTGCCAAAAGAATCTCTCCACCTCTCCCTTTATTTAGCCCGATGGGCGACAATCGCAAGTCAGTTATTGTTATACTGCTAAGTATAGTTATAGTACTGCTTATTTTGAGAGTAACGGCTCCTATAGAGAGAGAGAATAAAACAAAAATTAAAAAAAGAAATAACAAAACAAAACACCCGTTCAAGAACATTATGCCTTCCTATCTAATCCCTGGGGAAAAACATAAACCGAAGAGAGAACGATAAGGAACAGCAACTTTACCAGATTTGGAAGTCAAAATCTGCAAGGACAGACGACTACACTGTTTCACAAGAATATACAGTGAAGTATCGCCTTATTGTAAGGTCTCGAATTATTATTTTTATTTTCCAAAGAGTTTCATCATCCAATGTAAAATAAAAACAGAATAAAATATATAAAAAAAATAAAAAAAAAATAGCAAAGGACAAAACTTCACATGGTCTTTACGCAGCAACACTTCTGTTCTCATACGGAAAACGTGATTATCACTATAGCATTAATTAAGTTTAGACTAATAAAGTTGTCTATCTTAATTTACGAAAGAGGCATATGTTCTCAACGCCGGCCACCAGCTTTTCTCACAGGCCCAACGTCCTCTTCATCAGACTGAATGTCTCCGTATTGCCACATCCCTCGCCTATCTGTCCGTGCTTCCTCTTGGTATCCTTCTAAACTTCCAAAGGCAACTTGTCTCTCCTTGGATTCCCACTTTTTCCTTTTCTCCAGTCTAGCAAGTCCTTCCTGAAAATCCCACATGGCAGAAAAATGTATTAGCAATTGCGTACGTAACATCTTCAATACATTCCCATTCTAATCGAACTCCCCGGAAATCTCCCAGGGATAAAAATAACAAGACACCTCGTCACTCATATTAAGATTACAATCGATCATATTCCCAGTTATGTCTAACATCCTCTTTACTAAAACTCCCAAAATCTGTATGCTTGATGGAGAATTTTCTCAAATATCCTGTGAACAAAAGAACTGATGAATTGCATATATTGCATTTCTGGTAAACTTTTCCCATGTTCTTAGCTACTTTTGACTGCAATCAGGATAGTTGATTCATATAATGAAGATGATGAAATCCCAAATTCAAGTCACTATTGGAAAATAATTATAACAGACGATTGAAACGAAATGTAACAGGAAAACAGACTGAGAAACATGGCAATTATTCGAACCTGAAGCATCAACGCATTTAAACTGAGCTCCGATCCAACAGCAACAAGGGTCACAATAAGAATATTCCCAGTTCCCTGCCCTTTAACTTTTCCCCCAGACGTATCCTTTTCTTCAATTGTGGCCACAAATTCCTTTGCACCACTAAGCATGTAATCACTCAGATACTCAGCTGCTTCTTGACCGAAATCCTCATCCAGACTAGGAACCTTGATGTGAGCAAGACTACACAGCTGAGCGAGACCAGGGGCAGAAGACATAGAAGGATCAACTGGCCGGAGTCGACCGTAAGGAACAGCCTCTTGATTTCCAAAATCTATATAGAACACTTCGAACATATCCTTTAGGGATTCGACAGCCCCTCGAGGTGTATTGATAATCTATAACAAACAAGTGAGAAGAAGAAAGGAGACAGGAGTCAAGACTGAGAAATTATTCACCCGTAATAATATAATAGCTCCATAAGCCATAGAGAACTAATTCCATTTAACAGACTTTATACCGATAAATAAAACTAGAAGTATCAGTCTGTAAATTGAACTATCTAACTTAAAAAATAGCATTCACTTGTGCATGTTCTAATCAGTAATTGGCTTGTCTGGGAGTGATTTAGCAAGGCAAAAATCACATTGCCTGTCATTACCAAAACCACTTCTAGATTTATTCTTCTATTTCAAAATGATGTTTGGCAAGGGAGAAAAACGGAAAGGTGATTCCCCAAACGCTTTTTACAAGATTTTTTCTCTATCTAAAATTTATCCCTTCTTTCTATCTTCTTTCCCTATCTAAAACTTATGTCTGACCATTTTTCTGTGTCTAGATTTTTGTATATCTTTCTCTATTTATCATTCTCTCAAAATTTTTTGTCCCTCTCACTACTCTCACTTCATTTCTCTCTTTAAATTTTAACTCTACAAATTCTCCCTAATTTTTTCTGCTCATCTACTTTTTGCCCCTTGTTTTTATTCTTCTTTACTCCCTAAAATAGTCCATCCCTGTCTGTAAATCTTCTCTCTAAAACTTCTCTCCAACCCTTTATTTTGATCTCCAATTTTTTCCCCTTAAGAATTTTTGTTTATCTCTCAGAACTTATTTTGTCAAATGTAATGCCCTTATTACTAATTCAATGATTCTTGAATTAAGAACAAAAAAATGATGAAATCAATTTTTGAAAAATGAAACCAAACACTCAAATTATGTATAATTTAACACTTTAACAACAGTGTTTATAATTAAACCCATTGAACTAAAAACTCTAAAATCACTCCCAAGTATAGGCCCTAAGTAGGCAAATACAGGACAACGATCTTCTAAGAGTAACCTTCCCAGCATCCCAGAGGTCATTCACCGCAAAAGTCAGCAACTAAAGTTCTGAAGTCTAATTCAATAGAACACACTGATTTTACTCATCAAATTCACAACAAACAAGACTAAGTTTAAAATAATTGGTACAAAACCCCCCGAAAGGCAAAGCAGTCAACTTGCGAATGTATTCTTTTATACTCAGAATTCAGCCAACTATAAAAACAAGTGACCCGAAAATCTTCTATAGAAAAGATACTAGTAAGATATTTGATATCTTGGATATATGAGCAATGAGCATAAATTATGTTTTGAACGCAATCAATAAATGAATTTGTTCAATAATCATACTACTCAATCTAAATACCTACAATTTTGTAGGACTACCTTGCAGAAAATAAGAATGTGAAGAAAGTTCGTATTGGATTATTTTAAAAGGAATCTTCCAAACACTCACCATTGCCCTGTTCCACGAGTTGTCAGCACTAAATTGAGCAAGGACGATATCACCTTTCTTAGGACTAAAAGCACCTATTAAAGGGACTTCTTGAAGATTCAAAGCCGCAAGCTGTTGCTGTAGAGAAGTGGCCTTTTGGTCCCCAATTGTCTGCACATAGAATTTGCCACCACCCAACACCTCTGTGACAATTACCTGAGCAACAATAGAACAGGTGAGAAGCAACAGAAAAAAGAAAAAGGTTCCTCAGAAACATCCACATCCAGGTTGCAAACCTTAAGCACTTCTTTCTGTTTGCTCTCAACAGCTGCACCATTGGACACTTCCTCCCCTTCAACATAGTTCTCCCAAATCTGCAAAAACTCAAATCAGCATAATCTTGTATAGACATGACTCATTCACCTTTTTCAATGTCTAACCTTGAGTTTCTGACGCTTAGCAGATCGTTCCGCTTGTTCAAGAAGGTGAGCATCAGGTATTCTATCACTGCTAAAGGAAGTTTGAATCTTGGCCAAACCAGCCTCAACTAGAACCACTGCCATGTTGGTCCTCGCTTCCCACAGGGATCCCAAAAAGGTTCCCGTTCTATCAACAGTTTCCACTTCAATCTGTGCAAATGAACCTTTCTTAGATCAATGGCATCAGAAGAATTTACCAAATTATTGTAGAAGGGGGAATACCTCCACGTCTCTCTGCATTATCTTCCGCCGCATTAGGGCAATTGCTTCTTCTGAATATGGCTCATCGCGACCAGGACATCTCACACCGGAGAAAGCGAAAGCAATGCTACATGTCTCCTTCGGAATCAACAATTTGAAACGGTGACCACTAAGAACATATTCAACAACAGCTGGAATCCTCCTACTCCGATGTAGGAATGGCAAAAAGTCTCGGGACTTTTTGGCTGGTGCCTGGAAACATACGCATGATACTTTGAATTCATTGAATAAGGTAAAAAGTTGTCACTATTAACCCTAAAAGGATAGAAGAAATTTAGCATAATAGATAGTGAAGTTTCTTACTGTCAAAAGGTCTGTTACATGCATGACAGGAGGATCCTTGGCAGAATGAATTCCCTTCTTTCCGGCAATAGCACGTGATTCAGCCGCAAGAAGTGCATCATAGTAGTTTGATCTCTCCTCAAAATCACGATGCCTGATTACAGTGCCAAAACCACGTGATACCACTAGCTCACCCACATTCACCCCAGCTTGTTGGTCACTACTGTTTTTAGCAGAAGTGTCCTCACCCTCAGCTTTAGTAGAAGACAAGAGGAAGACAGATCCAAAATCCATCACTCTAGAATCTGGAGGAGCAGTTGCAGGTCCATCCACCATGCTGACTTTCCTAGAATACTCCATTTGGACTTTAACCTAAAAAGAGAATTGTGACCTCAAATTACACTTTACTCCAGAATCACCAGATACAGATTAGTAACTAATATCATACTTGTCGACCAATGAGGCGTGTTCTTAAGAACTCTTTTGCTTCACGGGCATAAGGAGCAGGTTTCTCGTCCCTACGAGGATTGCCCATTTTTGGGCACCTAATACTTGATAGGTTGACACGCCTCTCTGCCAGTGGACTTCCATATGGAACTGAGTCATCAGCTACAATAATGCAGTCACCACTTACAACTTCTACCACCTGCAAATGCCAAGTTAAGACGATAGAGAAAAATAATAATATTAAAACCAAAAAAGTAAATAAAAATAATTATTTTTTAAAAAAACTAAATTTGTTAAATTAATCTATATTAAGACTAGTTGACAAATTATTACCTTCCCCATGAAATTCTGATCATGAATTGCCTTTGAATTTGTTGGTGGAGGTACATAGTTAGCCCATAATCTTAGCCGGGTTTTCTTCGCCTGAAGCTCTGCAGCCTTCAGCCGTCGCTTGGCATCTTCTTCCATCATATTCGCACTCCATTCGACATATTTAGCTAAACCCTGGCATTTAATGGAGGAATGAAGACGTATTCCTTTGAACATTCTTACAATGTCACATATTCTATTCAAAAGAAATTAACAAAACCAAAATTAAGAGTACAATGCAGTAGCTGGGATAAAAAAGGTCAAGAAAACTCAAAAATATAAATTTCAAATAGCAAAAGAAGTACAGAAACGCATAAGAAAATACCACCAGAACAGTAGACAGAAATGTCATACTACTCTGAATCGCATGAGAAAGATTGAAAACCAAGCAATTAGCTAAGCATGGAACAAAGTGAACAATTTAGATGTCACCACGAGAATATCCAGCAACGATCATGCAAATATGTACCATTAAGATACCAAAGAAAAAGAAATTCAATTGGCTTACATGTTCTACCAGCTCCAATGCCAGATCTTTCGCCGTTTCCCCATCAGAGTAGTACACTGACCCAATCAAATTGCTAAATTTGTCAACTCCTTCCAGGACAATCCGGACCTGTGAAATCCATTCTGAATCAGACAAATTGAAAGAGCAATATACAAATCAGCATCAGATGACTTACATCTTCTCTATTCAGAACACGAATCTCTGTAAAATGTTTGGCTTCGACTCCAAATGTTTCAGGAGCTACTTCACCAGATGATGTAGCAGAGAGTGCAAGCCTTTGTGCAGACGTTAAAGTAGCTCTTGGTTCAGCTGAAACCTCACCATTAAGGTCATTAGATGAATTGTCCGTTTCAGCAATGGTGTCTGGAGGGGCCCTTCTTCCCATAGATGGGGACTAGAAAAGCAAAATAAATGGATATATAACACTAATCCTGAAAAAGATATGCTCTGAACTCGAAAAAATTTCTTCATCACTAGCCTGTTACTCATAACATTTAATGTATACCTGGATTCCAGCAATGAACACCTGAACAAACTGAAACTCTGGAAGCAAGTAAACCCGAACAGTACTGCCATCTCGAACCTGCTCAACAATTCCCTCCATTGGCTTTCCTTTGTTAGCAGCTAACAAACCCATGGCATCCAAGTTGTTGGGATCACCAATGGCTGATGGTGGTAAGTTTCTAACCGATGCCTCAGTGGCACCAGGAACCTACAGAAAGCAATAAGAGTAACATAAATCACATATTTTATACTATCATACAGAACTCTTCGGTAAGGTATAAAAAAACAAGACCTGTTCAAATGTTTTAGCTCAGACATTGAAGACTGCATGAAGATCACAGATAAAAAATATCTATCCAGAACACGATGGCTTATTACATTACCATTTAATATTCCTAGAGTCCCTTATTCTCATGTACTGCATTTATCATTCAGTGCGGCTAACATTTTAAAAGGTGAAAATATAAAAATAAAGAAGAATGAAATGCATGAACGGAAAATAGAAATGCAAAAGTTGTAAAAGAGTAGAAAGGAAAAGATTGAAAAGCCATAAGAAATAACCAATTCATGCCAATCATTTCAAATTATATTTATCCTCATGAAACTAAAGCTGATATTGGACAGCCCCATTCAATTGCTTGCTTCAAAAACTCGGCGGGACAAAAGGAACCCACAAAAATATAATCAATAACTTCTATAAACAAAATTTAATTATTTTGCAAGACCATTTACCATTTCTTGTTGGCGAGTGTTGTTAAGTTTGATATACTTCAATATTACTATCACTACTTTGATTAGGAGGAACGAAAGTGCAAAAAAAAAAAAAAAAAGAACAAAAACAAAAACTCACCAACAAGAGATGAAAGAAGTCTAAACCCAAAAAATAACAACAAACAACAATTCCAAGAAATGGCTCTCATCGTTTATGAATATAAAGAAAGAGCAAGGTCAAAAGAAAATTAATTGGCGAAAAGGGGATCAAAACAAACAAAATTCCATTACATCCTCCCCCCTGCACCCGTCAAAGATACTCAGGTTCCTTCTGAAAAAAAATGTACCAAAGGACTAATAAAAGAAACTTGCAAACCAATCAAGGGGTGGCAAGAGTAAACCCAAATTATCCCAAGAAAGGAGTGTCTCAAGAATACTGGGAGAAGATCTCCAGACAGCATCAGAGCATTACTTTAACTTGTTGGGAATGTGTATTCTCCATAGCTTCGTGAAAAAAAGGAGAGGGGTGGCTAATCAAATGATTCCCCCGAGAGTGAAAACAACCTCATTCCCCATTATACAGTAAAAAAGTCAATGTTATCATAAAGTGCATAACAAGGATGAGTAACATCAAGAACAAAAAAAGTTGGCAAGACAAGGCATCGTCTCAATTGCTTAGGCGAAAGGGATTGTACAAAACCTGTACATTTGGCATGAATGAATTAAAGAGGATTTAAACTTATTATTATGATTAAAGTTCTTTAAGGAATTATTAATTATAATTTAAATAAAAATATAAAATATAAGACTTTTTAAGTTATAAATAAAAGGTAGACTCCTCTGCAACGAATTTAAATAGAAACAAAGAAAGAATTTTAGTCATGAAGAATAAAAAAATATAATCTTCAATTCTAGGTGCAAAAAAACTGGAATGTACTCAAAAACAAACAAGGTTTAGTTACGTACTCAAAAAGTACTTAGAGGTAATGAATTCTTTAATGTGGATTAGCACTTGAAAAACAAATAATAGTAGTGCGTGTGAATGTAAGTGTCTATGTAGTAACCTTGCTCCAACGGCCGAGACCTTGTTGCTTTGCTTGGTCTTCGAGACGTAGTAGTTCCGCAAGGTAAGGACTCACTTCACCCTTCTGCTGACCTTGCTCCCTTACCTACATAATATATAATTTCAATAATACCAAGAAGAAAAATGCAGGTAACAAAAATGGACAACCTAAGCACAGCTTCAAAAAGAACCTAACCTTTGCCCAGCCTTCAGAAACAACAAGTGCTGCAATATTCTTGTCACCAAGAAAAACAGAGCCAAACTCTCGACCAATGGATGGCACAGTATAGTCTACTCTAAATGCAACCTCCTACAGGAAATATGTACTGTTACACCCCTACAAGACAAAGCATCTTCTCGAAAAAATAATGTGCAATACATGATACAGTCCATGTAATTATTGGAAGAAGAATTCATTCTAGCATAATAACCTTTCCTATGCATAACTTCCGCAAGTATTCTCTACTATCCCATGCAAATGGCTCATCGACACCACCTCTTCGAGCCTGCAAATATTCAGGCATCCAAAGAAAATAGCTCATCGTTAACATTTATTTGTATAACAATATCCAACTTTACAGCTACCCAAATAAATTAAAATAACAAGGAAAAGGTAGCCTCATTAGCTATTACTTATCTCCCCAACCCTTTGAAACCATAAACACCCAAAATCCAGAACTGATATAGCAATCAACCTTGCTATATACATGTGTACATATATACTACAACAAGCCTTCATGCACACAAAAAAGTCACTGCACACATGAAGAAGAAACTTTGAAAGCACCAAATGGTGAAAGGGAACTTGATAAGACAAATGATCGACTATAAATAGAAGTGTAAAAGAACTTATAAAAGAAAAGGTGTAAAGGAACGAAACATCGCTGACTTGCTTACCAATCTTGGAGCGATCAGAGAAGATAAAGTAATGGTCTTCTCAGGAGGGGGTCCCGGTTTGCTGCTGGCCATGGCCGTAATTACCAGGCAGTCCCCTGACGGAACGGCTTTCACTCTGCCTCTATACCATCCTGTTGCCGCCCCAGCTGTTGATGATGCCATCTCAACAGCTAAGATCAATCTACCCACCAAAAGTAGGAAATTAGAGACAAATTCAGAAATTATTATGCTACGAACAAGGCAGTACTATTTGGCGGATCCCCACCACAATATTTTAGAAAGTGAGAATTTAAACCAAAAAAAGAAAAAAGAGCCCCCGTGCTGCGTGCAAGCCAAACCCAGGAGAGAATCAATATGAGTGAAATGACAATGAGAAAATCAAACGTTGACATCAAATCAATTAATTATGACAGAACAATGAGATCTCGGACATGAAAGAATGGTCAATCCATAACGACATGCATGATCACAACAACGCGATGGATTGAATTGCAGCACCGCAAATAACGTCTACAGATCAGATCTACCCGACGATCCAATGAATTGCGAATGTAATTAAAACAAAATAATAGTTCAGGATGATTACGTTGGTAAGAGCAAAAGAAAGACATTCTAGAAGATATATAATAAAACCATCAAATCTAAGCACCAGAACCAGAAGATCTCGATCATGAATCATGAAAAACATAAATGCTCATAGTTATACAATTACATACGCTTATGTAGATCGGATCGGAACCCTGCCCCCTTGGATCTACAGAAAGAACGATATCAAGCGACCGTCACCTTGAATTGTTTGAATAATTAATAAAACTGAAGGATGAAAGCAATGGAAACAGGAAGCGGGAGGGAACTGACCGGAGCCAAGATTGAATTTTTTTTTTTCCAATTTTCTTTTTCTTTTGGTGAAAGGCGATGGGCGGCGGATCGAGGGACAGAATAAGCGAGAGAAGAGGAATTTATATGCAAGGGGACCATGAAATCGAACTTGAGAACGCCATGTTGCTGCCCCCTGTTTTAGGTATAATTACTTTCCATACCAGATATGAGATGGATGGAGATTCTATGTTTGGTTACAAAATAACTCAAATTCTAAGGAATACGTTTGTTTAGTTCATGAATTTAAAAAGTGTACATTTTAATTTCAAAATTATAAGAATGGACTAATTTCATCTTTTGATTTACGGAAGGGATGTTTTTAGTCCTTGAATTTTTAAAAATAAGTTTAAAAAGTCTTTTAAATAATTTTTTATTATTATTTATTTTTAAAAAGTCTTTTAAATAATTTTTTATTATTATTTTAAATAATTATATTAAATTTTAGTGAATTGTTTTTAAATATAGAAAAATAAACCAAAATATTTATAAGATATAGTAAAATTTTATAATAGACATTGATAGACACTGATAGACTTCTATCAGTCAGTGTCAATCAATATCACTAATAGAAGTTTATCAGTGTCTATCAGCGTCTATCATTGATAGTTTTAAAATTTTACAATATTTTCAACAGTTTTACCATTTGAAATAATTTCTCCATTTTAAATTAGAAGAACAAATTTTAAAAATCACATCCTCTCTAAAACTATGTTTTCCAATATTAATATCATATAATTATTTTTAAAAAATCAAACAAAAATACTTCAAAGACCTTCTAAACCTATTTTTATAAACTTAAGGGTTAAAAAGGTACATTTTGAAACTTCAATAACCAAATATAACTATTTTTATAAATTTTGGACTACAAAATACATTTTTAAAACAGAGGGATCAAATGTATATATTCGTCAAAACTTGAGATTAAAAAAGTAATTGTACTCAAAAATAAATCACAGTTTTTTAATTAAAAATAATAATAAAATTATAATAAGTCACATTTTAAAATAGTAATAATAAATCAAATAAACCACAGTTGCTGTTTAAATCATAATTATGAGTCAAAAAAATAATAATAAATATAATAAATCAAAGTTTTTATTATAAAAAAAATAATAAATGACAGTTGTGCTGTTAAAACTATAATTACAAGATTGTCAAAAAAAAAAACCTAATAATAATAACTATAAGCATCCAGCCGAGTTTAGAACTTGGACTTTTGTTTTAAATTTAACTTTTAAAATGAAATTACTAATTCTAAGTTCAATTTTCATTTTTACTTATTCAAGGCGGATGGTTAGGTGTATTTCATGATGTATCTTTCTCTATATATTTCGCTCACATCACATATAAAATAATTTAAATATTTTAAGATGGGCGTAGCTTGGGACATACATAGGTATTTTTTCTTTATTGAATTTTCAATAACATACCATGATTCACGAATATTTACAAAAATAATAGAATATTATTTTAGCATCTATACTTTATGTTTTAGTTCAATTGGATCTCTAAACTTTCAAAATGTTCAACTTGATCTATATACTTTATATAGTACTAATATATATAGAATATATATTGAAATTACGATCAAAGTAATCGCAATTATAGCGTATTATAAAATATTGCACAAAATCAGTCTAGTCCACAAAAAATGATTAAAAAAAACTCAATTGCATAGTCTATCGATGATAAATTGCTATTATGTGTATCATTTATCAGTCTATTATTAAAAAAATCATATATACATTCCAAGTCTTTTAGTGATTATATAGAATTCTCATGAGGGTTGTTTTGCGGCACATGGTTGGTTATACTATTTTGTGGTTACTATAATGATTTGTGGGGTTATAATAGTGTTAAATAGTCTGTGTTTAGAGTGCACAGTGCTTTAGTCTGGATTCAAGAAGTTTGTGTTTCGGGTGTAGAGTATTTTGGTGTGAGTTTAGGAAATCTATATTATAACATTGATTTGTTTAATATGAAGTATTGAAGTATGGGTTTAGGTTGATTTTTTTTAAAAAAAAATTACATTATACAAGTAATGATATGTTAAATATCATATTTTGCAAATAGAAACTCGTATAACGTATCATTTAATCTTTTTTTAACATAAAAATTTTGAATTTGGGAAGGTTTGGATTGCTTAAAAAAAATTGTTAGTTTTATGAGCTTCAATCATACCATATGTTTTGATGATAACAAACGTTTATTCACTAATTTTAGTATTTTAAAAGGATCATAACATAAAGCTCTCAAATTGGACATCAAATTAAGAGGTTACGATCAATAAAAGATTTAAAAGAAAATTTTGATGTGGTTGATAACGTGGCAGGTGACATGTCAAGCATGGATTGACTTTAAGATGACATGTGATGGATCATTGAAGAGAGATGAAAAGAAAAAGAAAAGAAGGGGATCTCTCACAACCAAATAAGAGTGTAACATGTGGTATTCCGAATTTTTTAATTAAAAAATGAAAATAAGGAAAAAAAAATATGATTCCCTTCCAAAATACCATTCTCAATCTTTTTTCTTCCTAAATTTAATCTCCTTTATTTTCTCTCTTCATTTAATCCATTTTTATAATTCACCATTCTTCATTCTCCTAGTCACCTTCTTGCAAAAGTAAGAAAAAAATCCCAGCAAACATATTCTTCCATTATTCATCCTCCAAGTGCTAAAAATTTAATTTTTCTTTCGTTCTTTTCAATTTTTATAAGTGTAATAGTTGAGAGAAAATTATGCAACTGTCATATAGTTAAATTTATGTATTTTATCTATTTAGATGGTTTTTTTTTTTTAACTAGGTTTTGTATTAAGGTGTGAGTACATCTTAGGTTGTAAGAAAACGAAATTGATTAGATTCGTGAAAAGATACAGTTTCTCTTTAGCCTAGAAGAAAAAAGAATAGGGTCGTGTAAGTTTGTTCTCGCCGGCAAGAGAACTTTTCTCAGTAAAATAACCAAATAGGGAGATTGGACGTAGGCATACGGCCAAACCACTATAAATTTTGGTGTCTTCTTTTTCCTAAACTCCTTTTTTGCACTTAGTTTCTTTTCTAATTTTTAGATTTGCATGTTATGATTGATTTGATGCTTTACATAGTTGTGATATTAGTTATTAACTTGAATTGGTTGGTTGATGTTATTTTCTTAAATTAATATTCAAGTTGAATTGTCATATTTAGATTAATAAGATTTTTTAAGTTAAAATTGGTAGACAACCTTATTCATTTCCCCTCTAGTGTTGCCATTAAATCTTACAAAAGTGTTTTTTAAAATAGTCATTCTCATTTAAACACTTTTAAAAAAACACTCATATATCTGGTTAAATTCTCACAAAAGTATTTTTTTAATACACATGTTTGTTTGGTTTGCTATATATGCAAAATGTTTATATTAATGTCAAATTACTATACAAGAAGACTATTAAACACTATGAACTACTAATTTTATGTAGTAGACTATTGAACACTATGATCCGACTGATTTTTTGTTTTTTTTTAGTATATGCTTGGATAAGTTGGTCTTTAGAGTTAGTCATTAGAGGTCACCAAAGTTGATCGATAAAGGTGACAATTGGAGTTAGTCGTGGAATCTAATTATCAGAGGTGGTCATCACTAAAATTGAGCATGGAAGGGAGTTGTTGGAGTTGATTTTTATAGCATGTCATCGATGATGATTATCCTCGAATTGAGGCAACAGTAGTTGTCGACGGTGGTTGTTGCTTAAGTTGGTCATTGGTAAGTGAAATCATTGTTATAAACATTGAAGGGAGGGGGAGTTGATTATTTCAACAAACTTAACCCAACTCAAGTTGGTGGATGAAATAGTTTTAATCAACTCAATTTTGATACCCCAAACAGCCCTCAATGATCGATAACTACTCTCTAGATAAGTTATTTAGCATTAAAAGACCTAAGTAATTGAGTAAAATTGTAACACTTGAGCCTTCACAGGATTCTTTAGGTTAAGAGATGAACTCGAACTTGAATTGATAGGATATATTAGCATGCAACAGAAGTAAAACGAATCAGTAAGCACTCTAATTATATTTAATTTGAGTTCTAAAGCATGCTTTTTGCAGAAAATTAAATTTGGTTTCATTTTCAACATACCTTTGATGAATCCTCCCAAATCTAAGCTGCTCTTCACGTTAATTTAGTTCCAAATCGATAGTGAACCACGAAGAGACATTTTCTATATTCTTAGCCTTGAATTTGAGTGGTGGAACTCGAATTTGAGTGAATTTGTGAGGTAAATTTTGTGGGTTTTTTTTCTCAAGAATAATTTTTTGCAGCAGTTTTTCACTATAAACTTCAGCCAAATTCTAAATCCTTCTTCAACCTTATCTACCACCAGCATGCAAGCACTTCAGCATTGGATAAGGCCAGCAGCTGCTTCAATTAAAAGTGGGATTTGTGTGTGCTTCACGTGGAAACACCTCATGCTTGAAGGTTTGTGGGAAAAAACCCACTTTCACAATTAATTTCTTATTTTTCATTTTAATTTCAAAACCAATTAATTCTGAGATTAACTAATATTTGATTTAATTAGTTCATAATTAATTAAATATATTTAATTAATTAATTAATTAATTAATTATCAAACATTAAATTAATCACACGCCTAAGTTTAAACACGAATCATATCCATGTAATTAATATTTAAATATTTATAAACTCTCTAGTTTCGTTTAATTTCAACAAATTAAACATTAATTATATCGAATATAATTTTACAAACCCTAATTTGAATTTGAATATTTTCAAAATTCAAACTCTAATTTAAATTTGAACATTTTCAAATTGATATCATTCCAAATTCACTCAATTTATTAATTCAAGGTGTTCATGTTTTATGAGCTAGTAGAGGGACCTTATGGACCTACAGATCATGAGCTCCAATGATTTAAGATTAATTGGCTAAAAATCTTTAGTCCAAATTAATTAGTATTCGTTAACTACCAAGTCACACCACTATAGCTCTCTCCTCACTGTAGATATATTTGTGTCCACATGATTTAACCATAACTAGTAAGTCGACCCTTCACAAATTGTTCGTAATAACGGGTGGGTCAATATGTTGTTTACCCCCGATATTATGTCTTGCTCCTTTCCACTGATCCTCTAATGAACAATTGGTTTATGATCCAATCACTAAACCGGATCCCTCTTAAGCCAATGATAGGGTGGGGTCTCTTGTTCAATACAACACTTAAGAGAACAACATTTGTAACACCATGCACATTTTTTTAGTAATAATGTAATTTCAGTAACTTTATTATTTGGAATTTAGTAATTGTTATTAGTTGGAGGGAATTTTTGAAATTTTGGACTTCAAGTGTAAGTGCGAGAATTTAATTATTGGCGTGAAATTATTCAAATTGAAAATTAATGGCAGGAATTAATTTTCTTTTGAAACGGAAAGGAATTTAATAGTATAAAACGGAAAGGCATTAAATGTAATTATATTTATTTTCTTTTTTGTTTTATTATTATTATTTTTGTTGTTGTTGTTTTTTTTTTATCAAAAATCAAACCCTACCCCATTTTCTTCCTCACGTTCGTGAGCCCGTCTGACGCTGCCCAAAGCCGCCGCATCAGTTTCTTCTTCATGACCTCCGTCCACCACTGCTCAAGCATCGTTTGCTTTTTCCATCACTGGATCTATCGATTTGGGTAAGATTTCTGTCGTTTGGGTTTGTTTTCGGTTAATTCTTGAATATTTATTTACTTTTGGCATCAATTGGTTGATACCCATTATGTTTCAACTTTGGATTCAAGTTTGTGAAGGTATTGAGGTGTTGTTCAGTGAAGTTGGAGTTTTTTTTTAGCGAGTTTTGGTAAGTTTTATGCTTTGATGACCCTCTTGTGGATTAATTTTGGTTGTTGAGAAGTTTTGGTAAAGTCATTTGGAAGTGATTTTTTTTTACGAAGCTATATATGGATAATTTATTTGAGACATTGGTAGTGAAGTATGTATTTGATTTAAGCTTTAATCATGCAAGCCTAATTTCAAAGTATGATTAGGGTTGATTTAAGAATTTCATTCAAGATGAAGAAGAGTTTGGTTTGCTAATTATTTGAGCTTAAAATTAGAAGTTTGGAAGGTGAATTCAAATTGGACCACACCTTAGGTAAGGTTATCTAGAAATATCTTGTAGTATTTGGGTGTTTGGAATTTGGCCTTAACTATTAATTTTAAAGTTTGGTTTATGTTTAAGCTTGATTAAGGATTCAAGAATTTCACAAAGGTTCAATTGCCTTTTGGTTCGACCTAATATCAAGGTAAGTAATCTTACTACTAGAACTGCCCACGGTTAGACGTATGCTAGCATGTTAAATGAAGGTTATAGTAAAATGACAACATGAAAGATTGATAGTATACATGATTAAAGTATGTTCTATTACGAGATCTGAATTATTTATTTATGCATATAGACACTTGAATGCTAGTATGAGATGGTATGTGTTTCCATGGTTGTATTTGATCTGATGATATTGAGGTATACATATATGTTGTAGAACCATGATGTTGAGGCATATGTGTATGTTGTAGAGCCATGATGTTGAGGTTTGTATGTATGTCATAGATTCGTACAATGATGATTATGATGTTGGGACTGTGCAAATGTCCTTACTGATTAGTTAGATGCCCATTAGATTTTGTGTTTCCTTCGGGATTCACCAGTTTGTGTTTGCTTCAGGATTCACCAGTTTGTGTCTCCTTCGAGATTCACCAGTTTTTGTTTCCTTCGGGATTCACCAGTTTTTGTTTCCTTCGGGATACACCAGTTTGTGTTTCCTTCGGGATTCACCAGTTTGTGTTTCCTTCGGGATTCACCAGTTTGTGTTTCCTGATGAGTTCCCTTCGGGACTCACCAGTTTATGTTTCCTTCAAGACTCAACAGTTTGTGTTTCCTTCGGGATTCACCAGCTTGTGTCTCCTTCGGGATTCACCAGAGGTAGTGGGCATACTTAACTATGGTAGGATAGGACTCAGTCTCCTTCTTGTTTCATGTGTATATGTGTCCCATGAGGACTAGAATAATGTATATGTTTCACTAGAGGTGGGTATCTAGAAGACATAGATGCCAAGCCTGACCCCAGTAGTGGGGTTACTTACTGAGTATTTTATACTCATTCTTTCTTATGTTGTTGTTTCAGGTAAGGGTAGAGATGCACTAGCGATGGACAAGCAAAATTCGTGATCGAGCCACTGGGACTAGTTTTTACACTTCTGCTCATGAAATTTAAAGTTCTTTTCATATTGCTCTTAATTTTTAGTTTTGATGTTTAAAACTTACTTTTAAGAATCATTTTTCAGATTTATTTATTATCCTTTATGATTTATGAGTACCCTACTATTGATTTAGTATTTGAATTTAATGAAAGTCTTTGAACTTATCTTATTTAATTAGCATTTATTTCGCCATAACCGAGTGTCGTTTTGAGTTCCATACACGCATGTATTTAGTAACGGCCTAACTTAAGTCCTAGGGGGTTGGGTCATTACAACATTTCTCCTATCCCTAAATCGGGTAGGTGTGAATTCCATCTTGCATCCTATGTCCCCACTATCTACCCAGTCTTACCCTTGAAATGGGAGGCTTATTGAGCCGACGCTGTTGAGCCAACCCTCACCTATGCAAATCTAAGGATAATCCCGAATAAACAAAAGTTCATAGTTAATTCAGGATTAAGATCGAATTACCTAGGTCATCTAAGTGAAATAGTTAGTCTTAAACAGTAAACAACGTTATAAAGTGACTTATTTCTTGGTCCGATCTTATGCAAACTCATTGCATAGGATAATCCAAATCCTCATGTCAATACATGAACGAATCAGGATCACTTTGTTTGTAGTACCTTTATAACAACTTGTAACAACTACAGAGTGGACCACATCCAATAGTGTTACCAGAATAAGGCACCCAACCTTATTCTTATACTATAGACTATTTTGTCTATTTACTCACCATCTTTATGTCTCTACATAATGTTCAAGTATTCATATAATAGTCATCAATCTTAGTTTATTGGATTTAGATTTTACGAATTCAATTTAAAGATTCAATAACAACTTTATTGAAGAAATGTTGAATAACATCTTTATTGATAATAGAATGTGTTTAGGTTTACAAACTGCGACTTTTAGGACATACAACCCAATAATACTCCTACTTGGACTGAAATTCCAGTGGATTATTATATATAAATATATACAATGTTGAGTTACAATGAGAGAGTAAATACAAAAGAATAAATACAATAAACTAGGACATTAGATACACATAAATTCTCTCACTTGCCCTAGTGAAAAGTATCTCATAGACCTAGTCCTACTAGGTGACCCTCGAACACTTTAGCCGAAAGGGAATTTGCAAATGAATAAGCTAAGTTGTCTTGTGAGGCTATCTGCATGACTACATGTCTCCTTTGTGTACAATCTCCCTGATGAGATGGTACTTTCGCTCGATGTGCTTTCCTCGTTTATGGCTTCAAGGTTCCTTTGAATTTGCTACCACTCCACTATTATCACAATATAGGGTGACTGGTAAGTGCAATTTGGAACCACTTCCAAATCAGATAGGAACTTCCTGAGCCATACTACTTTTTTTGCTGCTTCACTTGCAGTTACATACTCAGCTTCTATTGTGGAGTCAGCAATACAACTTTGTTTGATTTTCTCCACACCACAACTCCTCCATTCAGAGTGAATACTGAATCTGAAGTTGATTTTCTCGAATCTATATCAGTCTAGAAGTCAGAATCAGTGTATCATATAAGGATTACATCCTTAGCACCATACACGAGCATGTAGTTTCTCGTTCTCTGAAGTTACTTGAGAATGTTCTTAATGGCAGTCAAATGATCATACCCCAATTGGATTGAAATCTGCTGACTATTCCAACTACATAGCATATGTTAGGACGAGTACACAACATGGCATACATTAAATTCCTTACTACTGATGCATATGGAATTCGTTTCATAACCTCAACATCTTGAGGTGTCTTAGGACTTTGTTCCTTAGACATATGAATTCCATGTCTGAAAGGCAATGTTCCTTTCTTGGAATTTTGCATTTTATATCTAGATAACATCTCATCTATATAAGATGCTTTAGATAATGCTAAAGTTTTGTTCTAGTGATTCCAAACTATTTGGATCCCAAGAACATATTATGCTTCTCCCAAATCTTTCATCTGAAATTACATAGCCAACCATCTTTTAACTTCAGCTAGAAATTCTACATCATTTCCAATGAGTAGAATATCATCAATATGCAACACCAGAAAAGCGACAGCTTTTGTTAATGATTTTCTTGTAAACACAAGGTTTGTCAACATTTTGTTCAAAACTATCAGATTTGATCGTAGTGTCAAATTTTATATTCCAGGATCTAGATGCTTGTTTCAACCCATATATGGATCGATTAAGCTTGCAAACCTTTTGCTCTTGACCCTGTTCGATAAACCCTTCTGGTTGAGACATGCAGATACTCTCTTTAAGATAGCCATTTAGAAAGGCTGTCTTGACATCCATTTTCCATATTTCATAATTATAAAATGCAGCTATAGACAAGAGTATCCTAATTGACTTTATCATAGCAACTGGAGATAAGGTTTCTTCATAGTCTACCCCCTCTCTTTGGGCAAACCATTTTGCCACAAGTCTAGCTTTGTAGGTCTGTACCTTACTAGCTTGGTCTCATTTTCTCTTGTAAATCCATTTGCAACTGATGGGTTTTACCCCTTCAGGTTGATCTACAAGATCCCAGACTGAATTGAAATACATAGATTTCATTTCAAGGTTCATGGCTTTAATCCATTGGTCTTTGTCTACATCATTCATTACTTGTTTGAAAGTCGATGGATCCTCTAAGCCATCATCTGGTATGATGACTTGAGTTTCAGTTAAACCCATGTACCGGTCAGGCTGTTGCATAACCCTACCACTACGACGAGGCATTCTCAACTCTTTAGAAGGATGTGAGGTACCAGTTTCATCAACAACTCTTGTTGATGAACCTGCTATTGAAGGAAATCAGACATGAGGATTTCCATGAGCAACGAAATGATCGTTCCAAATTCCATTCGAAATTGAACATAAATAATTACAGTCAAGAAATAGAAACTTACAATTCATGCACAATACGAAATTACAGCATGCTTTAGATAAAAAAAAAAAAAAAGGGAAAAGAAATACATACCTTTGAAGATTAATTCTTCAAACTTCCTTGATCACGAATGCTCGTTTAGTCTCCAAGATAGCAATACACGAACACTCGAACACAACGGTTACAACACAGTACGATCAACAACAACCACCACACGAAATCGCGAACACACAATGAACGACCTCCAAAACCTCGAACTCAATCGAGTTGAATGAGGACACCACCACAATAGTTACCTTGGTATTCTCGGTGTGAGAATCCAGAAGTGTGGGCTCTGTGTGGACTTGGTTAGAGGAAGAGACCGGAGGAATAAAAATCGTGTAGATGATTGAGCAAGTGGGAGACGAGAGGTGTCTACCGTATAGATGAATGCCCAATCGTGTAGAAGAAGATGGCCTATCGTATAGACAAAGCCCTGCGATCGTTTAGCTATGACTAGCTAAGTGAACTATCGTATAGTAGCACTCCACAATTGTTTAGTCTCACTTTCAGCTATCGTTTAGTGAAACAATTTCACTTGATAGATTTTCGTGAGTTTCTTTCCGAGAATAGCAACTCTTCTAAATTTAGGAAAATATTTTTCCTTTTATCTCACAGTTACCATAAAACTACCAATAACCTCCCACTCAATTGGTTATTAGAGAAAAATATATAATTATCCAACAATTAATATTATTATAAATATATATGATAACTAACTTACCATATTATATTTATGACATATAGTTTTAATATTTCATCTCATGAAACATAAAAACCATAGTTTTTTTTTTCTATTTTATGGTACTTAATGTAAATCTCATTTGCATTAATCCTCCACTTGATGTATCTCATACATCACACTATCATATCATATATAATCGAATTTCCTCTTGTCAATTTGAGTATTTCAAATCAACCCCAAGAATTGATTCTCAACTTGAATCCATTGAGCTACCAAGGAGACCTTATGGACTTGTAGCTTGAAGTTCCAACAATACGTGAAAAACTGACTAAACTCTTTAGTCATGGGATCTACCATCTGTTAACTGTCAGGCATTTCACTAAAGACCAACAACTGTACTCTTCTTACTACAGATATATTTTATGTCCGTATCAATCAATCAACAGTGCGATAACCCTTCACAGATCGCTCGTAAGTACAGCTGGGCCAATATACGGCTATGCCCTTGTAGTTACATCTAACTTCTTAAGTATCACTGATCCCTCTAATGAACATAAGTCATAATCCTACTATGATTGAGTCATTTCTTCCAAAGAGAAGTTGTGATCACTATGTCCAAGACTTGAAATCAGCCTTTAAGGGAATAATCTATCTACTTACCCCTACTTTGGAAAAGGAGGGAATTCCATATTGTGTAACTGAGTTCCCAACTCCCAAATCAGAAAAATCCCTAAAAAGGTAGGCTTGTTGAGTTGGCAATCTGGCCACTCTCACCCATACTAATCAAAGGACGCCCTCAAAGGAAGGAGTTACCAAAACACTCAGATTAAGGTTATATCACCTATGGTCATTTAGGTGAGATGTAAGTCTCAAGTATCAATTGCGTTATATAAAAAGACTAGTGATTTCGTGGTTCGGTCTTATACGAACTCTTTGTATAGGACACCCCCGCTCGCATGTCTCCACATGAATGGTCAAGATCTACCATTTGTAGTAGTTCACATCACTTGCAATCCTCTACAAAGTGGACTGTATCCGTAGTGTCACCAGGAATAGGTCCCTCCTTAATCCTTATACTACAAACCTATTTAGGTTATCACTTAAGGCATGATCCACTTGTGTATCTCATATACATGCTTAAGTTTACATACAATAACCATGGAGCTTTGTTTATTGGATATGAGTAAATGCAAAATAAAATAACTTTTATTTATTCATAACAACGTGTACAGTTTAGAAACTACTAGACTCCGGGAGAATTAGGATATCAATCCCAATAATCTTCCACTTGTCTTAATGCCTCGAGAGACTAATGTACAATACATGGTAAATTACAAGTACAATATACAATAAACTAGGCATACTCTATACCCCATTATCATCTTCCATTTTCCCTAAACAAGATGCCACATGTCCCGTAGACCCAGACTCTCCAGATAACCCTCGAACACTTTAGCCACGAGAGCCTTTGTAAACGGATCAGTAACGTTGTGTTCTGATGCGATCTTCATGACTATTATATCACTGTGATGCACAATCTCACTGATCAAGTGGTATTTCCGTTCGATATGCTTGCCTCGACGATGACTCCAAGGTTCCTTCAAATTTTCCACAACCCCGCTATTATCACAATAAAAAGTGATCGGCAAATTTGGAACAACTTCCAAATCTGTAAGGAATTTCCTAAGCCAAACAGCCTCCTTAGTTGCTTCACAAGCGGCTACGTATTTGGCTTCCATAGTGGAGTCTGCGATGCATCCTTGATTAATGCTTCGCCATACTACAGCCCCTTCATTAAGAGTGAACACTGTCCGATGTTGATTTACGAGAATCTCTATCAGTCTAAAGTCAGAGTCTGTGTATCATGTAAAGATCAAACCCTTATCTTCATACACGAACATATAGTCCCTCGTTGTCCGAAGATACTTGAGGATCATTTTGACCACTGTCCAATGATATAATCCTGGATTGGAGTAATAACGACTAACAATCCCTACTGCATAGCAAATGTCGAGTCTGGTACACAACATTGCATATATTAAGCTTCCAATAGCTGAAGCATAGGGAATCCGTCTCATCTTCTCAACCTCTTGAGGTGTCTTAGGACATTGATCCTTAGACAAAATGATTCCATGCCTGAAGGGTAATGAACACTCTTGGAATCCTGCATCCTGTACCTGATCAACATTTGATCGATGTATGATGCCTGAGATAAGGCTAACCACTTGTTCTTACAATCCCGAATGATCTGGATCCCTAGAACATACTGTGCTACACCCAAATCTTTCATTTGGAACTGGGCAGCTAGCCACTTCTTAATGTTAGTCAGAATCCCTACATCATTCCCAATGAGTAGGATATCATCCGCATATAGTACCAAGAAATCTACTGAGCTATTGATGATCTTCTTGTAACCACAAGGCTCGTCAATATTCTGATCAAAGCCAAACGATTTGACCACACTGTCAAATCTAATGTTCCATGATCTAGACGCTTGTTTCAGCTCATAAATGGACCTATTAAGCTTGCAAACTCTTTGCTCTTGATCTCGAACTACGAACCCCTCTGGTTGAGCTATGTAGATGGTCCCCTTAAGATTACCATGAAGAAAGGCAGTCTTGACGTCCATTTTCCATATCTCATAATCATAAAATGTGGCTATGGACAGGAGTATCTTAATAGACTTCAACATGACAGCAGGTGAGAAAGTTTCTTCATAGTCTACTCCATCAACCTGGGTATAACCTTTTACCACGAGTCTAGCCTTAAAGGTTTGCACCTTTCCATCTACACCTCGTTTTCACTTATAGATCCATTTACACCCTATAGGTTTTACCGCATCAGGCTGATCTACAAGTTCCTAGACGTTATTGAAGTACATAGACTCCATTTCCTGGTTCATGGCTTTAATCCACTCATCTTTGTCAACATCTTCCATTATTTGCTTAAAAGGCAATGGATCCTCGACCTCATCATTAGAAATTATGTTCTAGGCTTCAATCAAACCCATGTAATGTTCCAGTGGCTTCATAACCCTCCCACTACGTTGAGGCAGTCTAAACTCTTGAGCTAGTTGACTAGATGTACTGACCTTAACAACTCTTGTTGATCTATCAGTCTGTTCAATAACTCTTGTTGAACCCTCAGTAGTCTCAGTCTCACTAGAAATCTCACGTAAAATAAGCTTACTTCATGGTTTATGATCCCTAATGTGGTCTTCTTCCAAGAAGATAGCATTTGTAGAAGCAAACACTTTGTTTGCACTCGGATCATAGAAGTATCCATCCCTCGTTTCCCTGGGGTGCCTACAAAGGGGCAAACTTTCGAACGCGGTTCCAACTTTTTCGAGTTAGCCACAAGCACGTGGGTCGGATACCCCTAAATCCTGAAGTGGTGTAAACTACCTTTACGACCTCTCCACTGCTCAAAAGGTGTTTCAGAAACATTTTTCGAGGGAACATTATTCAGAATATAACATGCAGTCTCCACTGCAAAACCCCAAAACGAGTCTAGAAGATGAACATAACTCATCATAGACCGAACCATGTCCATAAAGGTTCTGTTTCTCCTTTCTGATACACCATTCTACTGAGGTGTACCTGGGGTCGAGAGTTGGGACGTAGTTCCATGTTCTATCATATAGTTCTAGAATTGGAGGTCCATATACTCTCCACCATGATCAGATCGTAATGTTTTTATCTTCTTACATAACAAGTTTTCAACTCCAGTCTTATACTCCTTGAACTTGTCAAGGGCTTCAGACTTACGATGCATTAAATAGAGATACCCGTACCTTGAATAATCATCTATGAAAGAGAGGAAATATTCATACCCACCACGAGCTCTAACACTCATCGGACCATAGATGTCTAAATGTACAAGCTCTAAGGCTTTCTTGGCTCTGTAACCTTTTCCAGTAAAAGGTTGTTTGGTCATCTTGCCTTTGAGGCATGATTCACACACTGATAAAGAGTTTTCTTCTAAACTCTTTAGAAGTTCACATTTCACCAACTGCTCAATCCTGTTGAGGTTGATGTGACCTAACTTTAGATGCCAAAGATGGGTGTTTTCCTTAGGAGAAACCTTTAGTCTTTTAGCTGTTGTTGTCTACTGAACATTTCAGGATTAAACAAGGCTTTTATGATTAACGACCTTAGTACATACAAGTTATTCTCCATTGAACCAAAAACAATCTCCAATCCATTCTTGAAAATAAGTCTTTACTCTCAGAAAAGGAGACAGTATAGCCTTGTTCAATGAGACAAGAAACCGAGATTAAGTTCCTCTTGATATGAGGAACTACAAAAACATTATCCAGTAACAAACAATGATTCTTATCCAAAAATAACTCCAGCCTGCCTACAGTAACAGCTGAAACAATCCACCAGTACCGACTCAAAGAGTCAACTCTCCCTGTGGCAACGTTTTCCAGAATCTGAATCCTAGATAAGAGGAACTGACGTGATTAGTAGCACCCGAATCAAGAATCCAGGTAGAATCATCATTCTCTACCAAACACATCTCTAAGACCAATAAATCATATTTACTGTCTTTAGACATCCTCCTCTTTTGGAGAGTAGTGGGATCAGTATTAGAATCTAAATAAGCTCCAAGTTCCATTTCAGAGAACATTTCTCTTCTATGAACTTTAACAGAATGAGCAACACTTGTTTTCTCTTCCTGGAGTTTAACTTGGAAACTGACAATATTGGTGTCTTTTTCATCTATCCCTTCGTGCTTGAAAAGTAAGAACTGACATTCAAACAAATCTTGCAACGAGTCCATGATCTCGCGTGCAATGACCATGTTCTTAACCCTTTTGGCCAAAACATTAGGTATGCTAGCCAATATGTATAGTCAAGCCAATGAATTAGCCTTCATCCACACTTCATATGCATTACGAACACTTTGTGGTGCATCAAGGGTCAGGACTTAAGGACACTTCTCAACCACGATAAACTTGAGGTCGTTTACCATGAAATACATTTTACAAGACTCTTTCCATAGTATGAAATTGATTAACTAGAGGCATGTAACGAAAAATCAAACATGTTGCTGAAAAACAAAAATACATTGACCTACATTAGGTTTTAAGCAAATACTCGTTGAAAAAACATACAACATCCACTACGGTTTAACAAAACTAACATGAACCCCATGTGACATCTAATTTCGGAATGATGCTACAAAGTTTTAGGACAAAAGTCACCAAAGGGTGGTCAATTTATCTCTCCTCTGTATTGAGACATTTTCAACCAGCCATTAATACCAGAACAACTCTTGCTCCTATAATGACTAGCCATCATTGATTTGGTCAATAAATCATTAACTTACTTAACAATTTCCTGTAAGTGTGACCTGCCATTTTAGGCCCTAGAGTTCTGATAGCGGGCAGAAATGCACGTTATGATAGTGCTACGTTATTAAACAATGTAGGTTTGCATTGATAAAATATATAAGATTGCATCCAAAAAGTATTAAGATCATAACATTGCGGTCGCATGTGTTCATCGCATGAAAACAGTGAACTTTTGTATTTTTGTGCAGAATATGCGTTGATGCAAGGCGTAAAATGTAATCACAAGAAAGCAACGGTCGAGCGCAGTGTTACCGCAAGGCTTTGCGGTGATTTGCGCTCGTAATTATCTGCTCAGGAAGGATTGCCGCATAAAGCCACCACAACTTGGTGGGTGCATCTGGGTGAAAAGCATAATAAATCATGATGGGACAAAAAGTTGATGACAGTCGAGTTCGAATTAAGTTGACAAGCCGCTAACAAACTACTATAGCAAGTACACTCAACTTTTCAGTGACAAATATTCGACGCATCAGACAGAGAATTAATGCCATCCCATCAGTACAATCATAAGAGAGAAGAAGCCTTTCATCCCGAAGCTCTATAAATACCAAAGGCAACCTTCAGAGAAGGGGTTCGGTTCGTCTAGCTCGATAGTTAGATAATTTTCTCCATAGTTAGAAGTAGCCTTGTTCTTAGTTTTTATTTTATTTAAGGTGGAAGCGAGAAAAGCGAGATTGTGTCGAGAGATCGTTCCGGTGAACTTGGAAGAGTGCTTGAAGCGTCAAGATCAGAGAGAGGGTTAACTCTTACAGAAGCAGGAATATCTTTTGAACAGAATAGAGTTAATAGTGTAAAAGCCTTGAGAAGCAAGGGATTGCTACCAGGCTCTCTATCCTTATCTTTCGTTGTCATTTTGTACTTAAACTTATCTACAAAAATGGAATTTACTTCTTTACATCTATTCACTCTCTGTTTATTACGCATGAGTAGCTAAATCTGTCGAATAGGTTGAGAAGCACTTAGCTAGCATAACTGGGGATCTTCATTCTATGTGATTATCTTGTATTAATGTATGCATCATTTGTCCATTAGAGATACTCGGGAGGGTAGTCTAAGGACAGAATCTAGGTTTGGAAAAGTCAGTTAGAATCTAGGCTTGGGAGAGTCAGATTAGAACACATAATCAAGAGATAGGAGCTTAGGAATAAGAACTGTTTGCTATTAACGCATCGCATGCATTCTAGAGATAGGTTAAGATTATATGCGGTCACCTTGTCTTTGTGTGCATCTTTCATCATCGCATAGGCAAAAAGTAGAGACTTAGGTATGAGCTCTATGGACATTATCGCATTATCGCATGCGTGCTAGAATTAGGAGCACCACAATTGCATTGGAAAATGATTTGTTGTCGCATGAGTGTAGCATGATCGCATAGTTTGACACATTCTCAGGAAACACTAGCTAAAGACCTTCTCAACCCGTTCCTCCGCATACTCGGTGTATCCACAACATAATCAATCTTTTCTCAAATTTGCCGCATACTTCTTATACCGCAAACAACAACCCAAAACAACTTTTTGATTTATTGGTTACCGTAAAGTCTTCTTAAAAATTATCATCGCATACCGTTTTCCCTAGTCCCTGAGTTCGACCCTAGACTTACCAGGAAACTCAGTGGGATTTATACTTCGATTTTGCTGAGAAAACTTGTTCCTTAACGCATTCCCATCACCACATTTCATTTCATTAATTTCACCACCTAAAATAACGCATCAAGTTCCACCCCAAGCAACCAATTCGAAGGGAAAAAATCTGATTGGGGCAAAAACTATAGTGACCCTATCCATTTCTGGAGTTCACCTTTCCAGGTAGGTTCCCAGATAGGGGTGTTCCATTTCCGTTAGCTTAAATACCCTAGCTGAGATAGAACCCACCTTAGACAAAAGGTCCCTTATAGATAGATTTAATATAATTTTAATCTTTTATGCCAATCAATTTAATCCTATTAAACTGATTTAAAAAGACTAAATTATATTTCTAATCCCATTAGAACCTTGAACTTAGGTTTATCTCAAACCAATTTTAAAACCCTTTTAAAACATGAGTTTGCCTGCATGCAACTCTTTCTTATTGATTTTAGTTCTAATTTTCATTATAATGCTTATAACAGAAACAACCAAAACCATCCACAAGTGCATTAGAAAACCCACCACGACTGTAAAAGAAGTTCAAAACAGAAGTGGAATTTGGAATATCAGAAAGATTTGGCTTTGATACCAATTGAAGGAAATCAGACATGAGGATTTCTATGAGTAGTGGAATGATCGTTCAAAATTCCAAGAAATTGAACATAAACTATTACAGTCAAGAAATGAAAACTTATAAGTCATGCACAATACGAAATTACAGCATGCTTTAGATAAACAAGGGATAACAAATACATACCTTTGAAGATTCGTTTTTCAAACTCCCTCGATAACGAACTCTCGTTCAGTTTCCAAGATAGCAATACATGAAAGCTTGAACACAATGATTGGAACACAACACGAACAATAGCAACCATAACACGAACACTGCGAACACACAACAAATGACCTCTAAAACCTCGAACTCAGTCAAGTTGAGTGAGGATACCACCACAATCGTTACCTTGGTATTCTCGGTGTGAAAATCCAGAGGTGTGGGCTTTGTGTGGACTTGGTAATAGGAAGAGATTGGAGGAATAACAATCATGTAGATGATTGAGCAGTTGAGAGATGAGAATTGTCTATCGAATAGATAAATGCTCAACCGTGTAGAAAAAGGCAACTTATCATATAGATAAAGCCCTGCGATCGTTTAGCTACAACCAGCTGAGTGAACTATTGTATAGTAACACTCCACGATCATTTAGTCCCTCTTTCAGCTATCGTTTAGTGAAACAATTTCACTTGATAGATTTGTCGTGAGTTTCTTTCTGAGAATAGCAACTCTTCTAAATTTAGAAAAATATTTTTCCTTTTATCTCACGGTTACCATAAAACCACCAATAACCTCCCACTCAATTGGTTACTAGAGAAAAATATATAATCATCCAAGAATTAATATTATTATAAATATATATGATAACCAACTTACCGTATTATATTTATAACCTATATTTTTAATATTTTATCTCAAGAAACATATAAACCATAGTTCTTTTCTATTTTATGGTACTTAATGTAAATCTCATTTGCATTAATCCTCCACTTGATGTATCTCATACATCACACCGATCATATCATATATAAGTGAATTTCCTCTTGTCAATTTGAACATTTCAAATCAAACCAAAGAAATGATTCTCAACTTGAATCTATTGAACTACTAAGGGGACCTTATGAACCTGTAGCTTGAAGCTCAAACGGTACGTGAATAACTGATGGAACTCTTTAGTCACAGGATCCACCATCCGTAAACTGTCGAGCACTCCACTAAAGACCGACAGCTACACTCTCCTTACTACAAATATTTTTTGTGTCCATATCAACCAATCAACAGTGCGATAACCCTTCACAGATCGCTCGTAAGTATAGCTGGAAAAATATATCGCAATGCCCTTGTAGTTACATTTAACTTCTTAAGTACCATTGATCCCTCTAATGAACATAAATCATAGTACTACTATGACCGAGTCCTTTCTTCCAAAGAGAAGATGTGGCCACTATGTCCAAGACCAGAAATCAGCCCTTAAGGGAGCAATCTATGTACTTACCCCTGCTTCAGGGATGGAGTGAATTCCATCTTGTGTAACTGAGTTCCCAACTCTCAAATCAAACAAATCCCTAAAAGAGTAGGCTTGTTGAGTTAACAATCTGGCCACTCTTACCCATACTAATCAAAGAACCGTCCTAAGAGGCAGGAGTTCTCAAAATACTCAGGATTAAGGTTATGTCACCTATGGTCATTTAGGTGAGATGTAAGTCTCAAGTATCAACGACGTTATATAAAGAGACTAGTCATCTCATGGTCCGGTCTTATAAAATCTCTTTGTATAGGAAACTCCCGCTCACATGTCTGCATATGAATAGTGAGGATCTACCATCTGCAGTAGTTCACAACACTTGCAAACCTCTACAAAGCGGATCGTATCCATAGTGTCACCAGGACCAGGTATCCCTCTTTAATCCTTATACTACATACCTATTTAGGTTATCACTTAAGGCATGATTCACTTGTATATCTCATATACATGCTTAAGTTTACATACAATAACCGTGGAGCTTTGTATATTGGATATGAGTAAATGCAAAGTAAAATAAATCTTATTTTATTCATAACAATGTGTACAGTTTACAAACTACGAGACTCTGAGAGAATTAGGACACCAATCCCAATGGCTATATCAATAACTCTTGTTGATGCATTTGTTGTTTCTCTGGACATTTCTTCTATTACTAGCTTATTGCGAGGTTGCTGATTCTTCATGTGATCCTTCCAAGCAAGTTGCATTTATCGACACAAATACTTTATCTTCCTGAGGATCGTAAATGTTACCACCTTTTGTTTCTTTTGGGTAGTCTACAAATAGGCATACTTTTGAACGATGTTCCAACTTTTTAAGACTTTGCACCAACACATGTGCTGGGCAACTTCAAATTCTAAAGTGATGTAAACTATCTTTATGTCCTCTCCAGAGCTCGTAAGGTATTTTAAAAAAACTTTTCGAGGGAACCATGTTCAAAATGTACACTGCAGTTTCAACTACGTGTCCCCAGAAAGAATTTGGTAATTGAGCATAACTCATCATGGGATGAACCATGTCCAGCAAGGTCTGTTTCTCCTTTCTGCCACAATGTTTTGCTGAGGTGTGCTAGGGGCCGTGAGTTGAGACTGGATTCCATGTTCTATCAATTAGTTCTAGAATTCCAAGTCCATATACTCACCACCTCGATCTGATCGAAGTGTTTTAATCTTTTTACCTAATTAGTTCTCAACCTCAGTCTTATATTCTTTTTACTTTTCAAATGTTTCAAACGTTTGATGGATTAGGTAAATATGCCCATACCTTGAATATGTTGGGGTTGATGCCCTAAAGTCTCGTGTCCTGTAGTTTGTAAACAGTTTGTACAAACACTTGTGTTGTTAATATATGATATTTACTTCACATCTTGTATTTTGCTAGTTTAATTGTTTTATTTGCTTTACCACAAACCAATAAACATAAAATCTTTGGTTATCTGTATTTTTGGGGTTGATGCCCTAAAGTCTCGTGTCTTGTATTTTGTCAATAGTATGTACGAACACTTGTGATGTTAATATTTGATATTTACTTCACATCTTGTTTTTTCTCAGTTAATTGTTTTATTTGCTTTACCAAAAACCAATAAATATAAAATACCTGGTTATCTGTATGTGACTCAAGCATGTATGTGGTGACATACAAGTGGATCATGTCTTGAGTGATAACCAAAATGGTTTGTAGTAAATGGATAAAGGAGGGAAACCTTATCCTGGTAACGCTACGAACGCGACCCGTTTTGTGTAATGGTCACAAGTGTTGTGACTTGTCACAGATGGCCTGATCCTGATCATTCATGTTGGGGACATGCGAGCGGGGGCGTCCTATACAAAGACTTTGTATAAGACCTGATCACGAAGTGTTAATGTCTCGTTATATAACACCATTCATGACAGAGACTTCACTTCACTAGGATGACCATAGGTAACATGACCTCAATCCTGAGTGAGTTGAGAACTCCTGCCATTGAGGGCGGTCCTTTGATTTGTATGGGTGCGAGTGGCCAGGTCATCGATCCAAACCCATCATTTTGAGGATTCGTATGATTTGGGAGCTGGAAACTCAGCTACACAAGATGGAATTCACTCCTTTCCCGAAGCAGGGATAAGTAGATAGATGGCTCCCTTAAGGGCTGATTCTGGGGTTTGAACGATGTGGCGCCACACACTTTCACTTGGTCCGAGAGGTGTTCACACATAGTTGGACTATGTTGTATTGTTCATTAGAGGAATCAGTGGTACTTAAGAAGTGAGATGTAACTACAGGGGCAGAAAGGTAAATTGGCCCAATTGTACCTACGAGCATCTGTGAAGGGTCATCGTACTCATGATTGGTTATATCCGATGGACACAGAAATATATCTATGGTAAGAAGAGTTCAACTATTGGTCTTTAGTTGAATCACTGACAGTTAACGGATGGTGGATTTCATGGCTAAAGAGTTAGTCAGCTATTCACGTACCGTTGAAGCTTCGAGCCACAGGTTCATTAGGTCACCTGGGTAGCTTGGATAAAGTCGAGAACCAGTGTTTGGGTTAATTTGAAATGTTCAAATTGACAAGAGAAAGTTCAATTATATATGATATAATTGACTAAATGTATGAGATACATTATTTTAGAGGAAATTAGATATAAATATGATTTATAGCAAGTAGAGGAGAAAATGCTATAGTAGATATGTGATATCAAACTATAGGATATAAATATAATATGAATATATTAATTAATTAATTAATTAATTATATGATATTTAACCAATTCATCCACGTTTGAATGTGGGTAGTGGGTAGCATTGGTTAAGGTAACCGGCGGGATAAAATGAAAAGAAGTTTTCATTTTTCAATCGTGCATTCGTATTATGGTCTGCGCCCAAAAGAATTCATGAAAGCGATCACGAGAGCCTATACGATAGAAACTCGTTCGTCTAAACGATCGTCGACCTCACGTTTTCTCTGAACAATCATTCAGCGTTTCATACACGATCGTGTAGCTCTACTATACGATAAGCATTTTCGCTATACGATAGCAGAGTTTCATCTCCCACTTGCTTATCATCTACACAACGCATTCTCCTCCGTCCTCTACCAAACTCACCAAAGCCCACTCTTTGGGTTTTTTACGCCGAGGATACTCGGGTTTCTCTTGTGGTGGTGTCTTCTCCGCTGCAGTGTTCGTGTTCGTTCTGATCGTGCTGTTGCAGTCGACATACTCGCTGGGTGCTGGTAGATCTGTTGGAGGTTTTCCGCTGCTTAGGGTTCAGATGTTTGAAGAGTTTTTTCATCTGGTATGAACCCTTTCCTTGTTAATTATTGTATTTTGAGCATGCCGATAATTAGGTTAATATGCATAACTGCTTGTATGGAATGTATGTGCTTTGTGTTTCGGTCACTGTGAAATCGGAGCGATCTAAACCTGCTCATGGAACTCTTGGTATGAGATCCTTCAATTGGTATCAGAGTCAGATTATTGATACTCCGATTTCATCTGATGCAACGAAATAACATATGCATTCATGGTGGGTGCATTTCTACGCTGTTTTAAATGTTAAATCTGCTGTGGATGTGTCGGATTAATGGATGTTTTCGGGATGAATTGCCTTGGTTTGTTTAATTCCTTTTACATTTGTGGTTGTTTGTAAAGGCCCCTACATTTTTAGGCAAAATAATCGTAATCGAGTCTGTATTCAAAGTGTTTGAAGTCTTGAGTCGTTCGTCAAAGTTTTGGGCAATGGTTGCGACTCTTCGAGGAAGGAAGCGATCTAGGGTTGATCGCATCGTGCAGAAGAATTTCTACGCGATCGTTGTCCATGGCATCATAAAGATGAAGGAGTATGCGATCGTGGTTGAACGCATCGGTTAAATGATGGGGTATGCGATCAAGAGTTAGTCGTATCGGGTTGACGATCGGGCAGGCAATCACTAAGTATCGTTTAATGCGCATGCGCGCTAGACGATCGTTTAAGTCAGCAAGCTTCCTTGCTTATTAACTGACTAAACGATCGCTTAGCATCGCAAGGTAAATCATTTACCAAGTTGCATACATCAGTTAGACGATGAGACGCTCGCATATTGTTTAAAGCACACTAGACGATCGTTTAGGTCAGCAAGCTTCATCGCCTGAACAGATCAATGCAAGCCATTGTTGATGCCTCCGTAGTAGGAGGATTTATGGATAAGACCTACACCGAAGCCAAGGTCATCCTTGACTGCATCTCGCAGAATATGGGTGACTTGGTGGATGACGGGTACGGGGGAAGAGGCTCCGAGAGAAGAAGAAACGATAATGCCATTGTACCTGTCTCTTATACACATCTAGATGTGTATAAGAGACAGATCCTTGACTGCATCTCGCAGAATATGGGTGACTTGGTGGATGACGGGTACGGGGGAAGAGGCTCCGAGAGAAGAAGAAACGCTGTCTCTTATACACATCTAGATGTGTATAAGAGGAAACCCTCCACCATTTCACCACAACCAGAATCAGGGTCATCAGAGATAACCGCAAAACCAACCATCCTTCTCAAACACCTCTGGAAATTCATTGAAGTCCCTGCTCAAGCAATATATTGAGAAAAATGATGTCGTTATACAGTTGCAGGTGTCTTCAATCAGGAACTTAGAGATCCAAGTTGGGCAACTGGTAGCCAAACTACGCAATAGAACACTTGGAATGCTACCAAGCAATTCCGAAGCCCCAGTATCTCATGGGAAAGAGCAATGTCCTTGACGACATTGTGCAGGCAAGCTTGACCGCCTGTAGAGGTGTGGATTGTGTTCATCATGGAAAATTATCTTCCGATCCATATCTATAAATTCTATGTTTAATTGCTTTCTTAATTATCTTCTTTATTGCTTTACAAATTTTGTTATTTATTGCTTCCTTAAACTTGCTTTTATTGCTTTATGAAATTACTTCTCATTTAATTCATTTGTGTTAATTTTCGTGCTCTGTTTAATTTCCTTACTTTTCTGTATTAAATGCGTTATTCTTAAATTTTGGTGAATGATTGTGTAAGAGAAAATGATTACTGCAAAATCCTTGCGACTTGCATTGATGAAATTTTTTTTTAATAAAAATAATAACAATCAACATCTGGTATACATTGCGATGATGGGTGCATCTTGTGCTAAACACATTTTGCGTTCATCCTGCCCAAATGCATTGCGCTGAGGAGTGTGTTGCGCTCTTATGTGTTTTTCGCCTGTCCTTAGCAAAAATGCACTATGTTGAGGTAGTGTTGCGTCAGTAGAAATACCATGCGCCCGTTCTCCAGAAATGCGTTGAGTTAAGGGGTGTGTTGTGTTGATACATGCGTTGTCGCCTGTCCTCTGCAAAGATGCATTTGCGTTGATGGAGGCATTGTGTTAATTCTTAACCTTGCACCCATCCAAATAAAACACAAAAGATAAATTCTTTTTGCTAATAGAGTAGTCCAATCATTTAGGCTTCCCAGGAAATGATGATTTAGTAGATGAAAGGACGTACTTCTCTGCTAATTCATAAATGTGAGGAGTGAGGCGACAGGTTTTTTGAGTACCTCGAGGCTTGCCACCGTAGAATTTGCGTTGGGCCCATCAAGGCCCAACCTATAAATTCCACTTCCTTCGTCTGAGAGAGCCTATTTGAGTCTTTTACAAACAGAAACCCTAGCAGAGCCTTTGCATACCCAGACTTTCCACTTTCTTCCTAAAACCCTAAGAACTTTCCAAGCTTTCTTACTTAGTTCAACCATGGCCGACCAGTCTTCCCATCCATCTTCTTTACCATCGTCACCCAAATCACTGCTAAAGAGGTGACAATCCTTGCAGCAAACCATCGTCTCGTTGCCCAACCACAACCCATCTCTTAAGTTGCCAGAAAACTTCGGCGAAAGTCTTTAGCAATCAGACCACTCTAGATTAGAAGGGGGCAGAGCTCGGAGAGTGCCCCACTCTCAACATTGTCTTCTGAAAGTGAGAAGAAAAGAAGGGACGATAGAGAGGTGACCTGAAATGGTTGAGGAGAATAAGAAGAAGAAGAGGATTAAGGAGAAGAGGGTTGAAGGAGATGAGGAAGCCCATCCAATCAAGAAGAAAAAAAGAAGAATGAGTGAAAAGAGGGAATGTAGACGGGAGGAGAAGTGCTTGAAGAAGGAGGAAGAGAAGAGAAAAAGGGCTGAGAGCCCAGAAATTGACGAAGAATCCACCTCCGCAAGGGTAGATAAGGGGGGTCAGCGCAACAAAGGGAATCAGCATAACCCGAGGAGGAAATAACGCAAATAAGAATGGTTGTGATTGATGATGGAGAAAATTCAGACATCACCCCTCTTATGGGGCATCGCAAGGAGAATGCACCGCAAGGGTCAACAATCGACCCACCAATTTTGCAAAGTGCAGTAGAGGAAAAGGAAAGGAGAAGAAGAGAGGAGGAAGAAAAGCAAGAGAAGATGTTGCGGGCACAATAAATCATCGTAGAAGGAGATTTAAGAAGAAAATTACATGATGAAGAGGTGCGCCGCAACAACGCAATCTCGGCAGAAAAGGAAAGAATAAGGCTCGAGGAAGAACAACGCATTTTGCTGGCCTCAGAGCAATTTGAAAGAGAATTTGAAAGAGAGTTGAGAGAAAAGGAAGAAGCAGAAAAGAAGAAGAAGGAAGAGAAGGAGAAGAGGCACCGAGCAAATGTTCAGTGCATAAGAGAGAAGGGCAAGGAAATTGCGAAATTGGAGAAGGAAGAACAACACAAGGAAAGGGAAAGGAAACAAAAACAAAAATTCCGCCTTACGTTGGAAAAAAAGAAGGGCAAAGCAGTAGCGGAAGGTAGTGAGCCCGCGTTGGCTAAGGGGCGTCCATCAAAGAAGAAAGAAAATGACAATATGCTG
>NC_052350.1:13574124-13661052 GCF_009727055.1 Benincasa hispida
CCGTAATTTTCCCTCCATCGCCGCATGTTGATGACCCACGTGATTTGGGTGAAGGCACTTCTGCCCAACCCCAAAACGATGATGGCGAAACATCGAAGGCACAACCCACCATTGCCACCTTAGCTGCTGACCTTGCTGATATGCGTTCTCTTCTCTCCCATCAAAATGACTTTTTCTGCCAGAGCATAACAGAGGTATACGAGCGACAAGCAGAATTGCAACGCAATGTTGCTACAACAAGGCAGGTGTTAATCAATATTCAATGCAATATCTATACGATACACCTGAACCAAAGGCAACTAGCAGAGCGCAACCATGAATATTTCAACTTTTTGACAACATATCTACATGGTCCCATGGTGCCTCCCATCTCCAGTAACATCTGCACTTCGAAGAAGCTCCTTGAGTAACTCATCAAAATCCTCCACCTGAACCTCCTCCTCAATAATTCTACAATTTTTTTTGCGGTCATTCTTTTATTTTTATTTCATTCATTATTTTTCTATTTATAGAAGCTAATTCTTTGATTCTTTGTACATGCTCCAATTTTGTAATGGATTATTTGTAATTCTTTGTATACTTGGTTAATATTTAATACAACTGAGTAACAATTCTTTCCGTATGCATTAGCCTCTTCTTTATCATCCTTTGTCAATTATTGCGATGTTCTTTATCTTTTATTTTGTGTTATTAATTGCGCTGCCATGATGAGTAATATGCATATCCTTAGTAACATTTCCCACACTTTGTATTTTCGAACTAACACTTAGATAATTCGTAGCAATAGCACTGCTTTACCTTTTATCCTTCAAAATTCTACTCAAACATTCTTTTCAAAATTTTGACTAAGTTTTTGTCTATTCTGTCCAAACAATGCAATGAGACCCTTGCGCATCTCTAAATTTGGGGGTGGGGAAGGTCTAAGCAGATGCAATCAAGTGGATGTGGTCATTAAGAAAAATGTGTTCATCATTATAAAAAAAATAATAAAAATATAAAAAAAAGAAAAAAATAACAATAAAAGAAAAAAATTTCATACAAACTCCAATGTCAATGCAAGGAAAAATCAAAATCCCAACCTGATAAGAGTTAAGTCATGAAAGGAACCTGCTCGTAGTTGGATGTTCGCATGACACCCGTGGGAGCAAGCCAAAACGAAGGTGGGTTTCCAAGAACGACACAATATGAAAAGAAAAAAATGAAAAAAAATAATAATAAGAGCATAAGAGACAACTCCTCTGGCTAGCAAAAGTTAAATGAAGAAGCTAAATATAATAAGAGCACGTCTCTATGTATACATGTATATCTTTCAGTGAATTTGAAGAAGCTATTTATAGGCAAAGTCTTGGCTCTTTGAATTTGTGGTCCCCACTATATAGTTATGGTAGTTCCTAAAATGGCAGAATGAGAAATTCCGTCTGTTATACAGTCAACCCGTCAGAAATGCACAATTGAAAGCTATACACTTGTTAGAATCTTCCGCAAATGCGTTGCTCTTCACATTTTCGATCTATCGCCGCATGCGATGTTATTTTTTTATTACCGCATGCGATTGGAATTGAGTTGATCGCTAAAGCTCTTGATCGATTGTTGCACACGCCGTCATTGCGTTGATCATCTCTTCGTTCTTGATTGATGAGTGTAATGCGATGTAGATGCATTGTTTATTTTGTACTCGAGCCATGAACGCATACGGTGACTAATTTCCTGCAAAACAGAAACTAAAACATTCTATTCTACCACCGCAATGGTGTTAGTGGGTGTATTGACGACATTTCATAATTTTTGCATTTCTTAGCCAATTTGTATACTATCGACACAACTTTCCTTTCTTTTTGCCACAATATCTAAATAAAAAAATATAAATAACTTGTATTTCCACAAGTTATCACACCCCTAAATTTAGATATATGCTTGTCCTCAAGCATATCTTCAACTAAGGCAATTTTGCTCAATTCCTATCCTAACTTTGCGTCGATTGGTTTCTCCGAATGCTCCACCTATACAACATTACTTAACAACGTAGTTTTCTTTTATCCTTTAATAATTCATAAACATGCCTTACTTTATTCTTTTATACAACAAATCTTTACTAAAAAATTCCCTTTTTGTTTTGAAAAGAATGTTTCCTCTTCTTGTAAAAACAACTGGGTGCGTCCATATGCGGTGGTCTAGTTTGCGTCATTTTATTAGAGACTGTTGGTCATGGTTACACCATTTTTTTTGGCTTGCTCCCACGGGTGTCATGCGAACATCCAACTACAGTTGTGTGCCAATCTCAACTTCAACTCTTGATTTTCAACTAAGTTTTACTTTTTACTGGTCAGAGGAGTTGTCTCTTATATTCTTATTTTTTTTCCTCATTTTTCTCTTTTCATATTGCGTCGGTCTTGGAAACCCACCTTCGTTTTAGCTTACTCCGATGGGTGTCATGCGAACATCCAACTACGAGCAGGTTTCTTTCACGACTTAACTCTTATCAGGTTGGGATTGTTTTTTAATTTCCCTTGTGCTGACATTGGAGTTTGTATGATTTTTTTTTTGGTAATGAATGTATTTTTCTAATGAGAACCGCATCTGTTCAAACCTTCCTCACCCCCAAATTTATAGATGCGCAAGGTCCTTATTGCGTTGTTTTGGACAGATAGACAAACACTTAGTCAAAATTTTGAAATGAAGGTTTGAGCAGAATCTTGAAGTATAAAAGGTAAAGCAGTGCTATTGCTATGAATTATCTAAGTATTAGTCAGAAAATACAAAGTATAAGAAATGCTGCTAAGGGTATGCATATTACTCATCATGGCAGCACAATTAATAACGCAAAATAAGTGGGCTAAGGGTGTGTGTCAACACATCCTGCGGTCTTCTTCATTGGTTCACACCGTGAGATCATTTTGTACTACCTCGTGGTACCCTGGGAGCATCCCTCTTTGGATGGGTCTTGTGTAGTTGGTCAATATCAAGGTGAACTCCAGAAATGGATAGGGTCACTTTAATTTTTGCCCCAATCAGATTTTTTCCTTCGGATTGACTGCTTGCCGCAGAACTCTAGGGCCTAAAATGGCGAGTCACACTTATGGGAAATTGTTAAGTAAGTTAGTGATTTCTTGAACAAATCAATGGTGGCTAGTCATTATAGGAGCAAGAGTTCTTCTTGTAATGACCCGAGTTAAGGAGGGATACATGAATGAATCGATATCACATCCGAATGAGAGGGACCCTAAGGATATGATAGTATGGTTAAGAAAGGCTTAAAAGAATTGAAAGTTACTACCTATACCAACAAGGTGCACCTTCCTTTTCGGTGGCTCAATCATAAGAACTCTAAAGCTAAGCATTCTTAGCTTGGAGCAATCCTATGTTGGGTGACCTCTTGGGAATTTTTCTAGGATGCATGTGAGTGAGGACAAAGCATGCTGAAAGGACCCGTGTTTGTTTGTGGGGACAACTTTCACTTACAAAAAAGCATTCAAGGCAAGGGAGGATGACACAGCCAGGTCGCAAGGGAATGCCGAGGCCATCAGGGGCCAAATTCGGATTCCGAATCTTGGGCCTGGGGTGTTACACTTCTGGTATTAATGGCTGGTTGAGAATTTCTCAATTCAGATGAGGGATAAATTGACCAACCTTCGGTGGCTTTTGTCCTAAACCTTTGAAGCATCATTGCGAAACTAGATGTCACACGGGGTTCATGTTAGTTTTGCTAAACCGTATTGGATGTTGTATGTTTTTCAACGAGTATTTGCTTAAAACTAACGTAGGTCAATGTGTTTTTGTTTTCAGCAACATGTTTGATTTTTCATTAAATGCCTCTAGTTTGACCGATTTCATACAGTGGAAAGAGTCTTATAAAATGTATTTCATGGTAAACGACCTTGAGTTTGTCATGGTTGAGGAGTATCCTAAGTCTCGACCCTTGATGCACCGCGAAGTGTTCATAATGCATATGAGGTGTGGATGAAGGCTAATTCATTGGCCCGACTTCACATATTGGCTAGCATACCTGATGTTTTGCCCAAAAGGGTGTATAACATGGTCATTGCAAGTGGGATCATGGACTCGTTGTAAGATTTATTTGAACGTCAGTTCTTACTTTTTGAGCACAGAGGGATGGATGACAAAACCAGTAGTGTCAGTTCCCAAGTTAAACTCTAGGAAAAGAAAGCAAATGTTGCTAACTCTATTGAAGTTCATTGACTAGAAGTGTTCTCTGAAATGGAACTTGGAGATTATTTAGGTTCTGATACTGATCCCATTACTCTCCAAAAGAGGAGGATGTCCAAAGACAGTAAATATGATTTATTGGTCTTGGAGATGTCTTTGGTAGAGAATGATGATTCTGCCTGGATCTTTGATTCGAGTGCTACTAATCACGTCAGTTCCTCTTAACAAAGATTTAGTTCCTGGCAAATGTTGCCACAAGGAGAGATGATTCTTCGAGTCGATACTAGTGAGGTTATTTCAACTGTTGCTGTAGGCAGGCTGAAGTTATTTTTGGACAAGAAATGGTATCTGTTACTGGATAATGTTTTTGTATTTCCTCATATGAAGAGGAACTTAATCTCGGTTTCTTGTCACATTGAACAAGGTTATACTGTCTCCTTTTCTGAGAGTAAAGTGTTTATTTTAAAAAATGGAACGGAGATTGGTTTTGGTTCAATGAAAAGTAACTTATATGTACTAAGGTCGTTAGTCATAAAAGCCTTGTTTAATACTGAAATGTTTAGTACGAAAACAACAGCTAGAAGACCAAAGGTTTCTCTTAAAAAAAAGCAAAACTTTGGCATTTTAGGTTAGGTCACATCAACCTCAATAGGATTGAGAATTTGGTGAAATGTGGACTTGTAAAGAGTTTAGAAGAAAACTCCTTGCCGGTGTGTGAATCATGCCTCAAAGGCAAGATGACCAAACAACCTTTTACTGGAAAAGGTTATAGAGCCAAGGAAGCCTTGGAGCTTGTACATTCTGACCTCTGTGGTCCGATGAGTGTTAGGGATCGAGGTGGGTAGGAATATTTCATCTCTTTCGTAGATGATTATTCAAGGTAGGGGTATCTCTACCTAATGCAACGTAAGTCTCAAGTCCTTAACAAGTTCAAGGAGTATAAGGCTGAAGTTGAAAACTTGTTAGATAAGAAGATAAAAACACTACGTCCAATTCCAGAACTATCTGATAGATCATGGGATTATGTTCCAACTCTCGGCCCCAGGTACACTTTAGCAGAATGATGTATCAGAAAGGAGAAACAGAACCTTGTTGCACATGGTTCAGTCTATGATGAGTTATGCTCATGTTCCAGACTTGTTTTGAGGTTTTGCAGTGGAGACTGCATTTTATATTTTGAACAACGTTCCCTCGAAAAGTGTTTCTGAAAAATCTTTCAAGTTGTTGAGAAGCTGTAAGGGTAGTTTATGCCACTTCAGGATTTGGTGGTGTCCAGCACACGTGCTTGTGAATAACCCGAAGAAGTTGGAATCGCATTCGAAAGTTTGCCTCTTTGTAGGCTACCCTAGGGAAACGAGGGGTGGATACTTCTATGATCAGAGTGAGAACAAAGTGTTTGTTTCTACAAATGCTACCTTCTTGGAAGAAGACTACATCAGGGATCATAAGCCACGAAGTAAGCTTGTTTTACATGAGATTTCTAGTGAGACCAAGACTACTGAGGGTTCAACAAGAGTTGTTGAACAAGTCGATAGATCAACAATAGTTGTTGAGGTCGATACATCTAGTCAACCAGCTCAAGAGTTGAGACTGCCTCGATGTATTGGGAGTGTTATAAACCCACCAGAATGCTACATGGGTTTGACTGAAGCTCAGAACGTCATTTCTAATGATGGGGTCAAGGATCCATTGTCTTTTAAGCAAGCAATGGAGGATGTTGACAAAGATGAAAGGATTAAGGTCATGAACAAGGAGATGGAGTCTATGTAATTCAGTCAAGTCTAGGAGCTTGTGGATTAGCCTGATGGGGTAAAACCTATAGCGTGTAAGTGGATCTACAAGCAAAAGCGAGGTGCAGATGTAAAGTTGCAAACCTTTAAGGATAGACTCGTGGCAAAGGGTTATATCCAGGTTGAGGGAGTGGACTATGAGGAAACTTTCTCATCTGTTGTCATGCTCAAGTCTATCAGGATACTCCTGTCCATAGCCATATTTTATGATTATGAGATATAGCAAATGGATGTTAAGACTGCCTTTCATAATGGTAATCTTGGGGAGACCATCTACATGGCTCAACCAGAGGGGTTCGTAGTTCCAGATCAAGAGCAAAGAATTTGCAAGCTTAATAGATCCATTTATGGGCTAAAACAAGCGTCTCGATCTTGGAACATTAGATTTGACAGCGCGGTCAAGTCGTTTGGCTTTGATTTTATAAGAAGATCATCAACAACTCAGTAGCTTTCTTAGTACTGTATGTGGATGATATCCTACTCACTGGGAATGATGTAGGGTTTTTGACTGACATTAAAAAGTGACCAGCTGCCCAGTTCCAAATGAAAGATTTGAGTGAGGCACAGTATATTCTATGGATCTGGATCATTCGGAATCATAAGAACAAGAGGTTAGCCTTGTCTCAGGCATTATATATCGATCAAATGTTGATCAGGTATAAGATGCAGGATTCCAAGAGGGGTTTGTTACCCTTTAGACATGGAATTGTTTTGTCTAAGGATCAATGTCCTAAGACGCCTCAAGAGGTTGAGGAGATGAGACGAATTCCCTATGCTTCAGCTGTTGGAAGCTTAATGTATGCAATGTTGTGTACCAGACCCAAAATTTGCTATACAGTAGGGATTGTCAGTCATTATCAGTCCAATCTAGGATAGATCAATGGACAATGGTCAAGATAATTCTCAAGTATCTTCGGAGAATAAAGGACTACATGCTTGTATAAGGAGATAAGGATCTAATCCTTACAAGATACACAAACTCTGACTTTTAGACTGATAAAGATTCTCGTAAATCGACATCAGGGTCAATGTTCACTCTGAATGGAGGGGTTGTAGTATGGTGAAGCATCAAGCAAGGATGCATTGCAGACTTCATTATGGAAGCCGAATACGTAGCCACTTGTGAAGCAGCTAAGACGGTTGTTTGGCTGAGGAAATTCCTTACAAATTTGGAAGTTGTTCCATATATGATTTTTCGATCACTCTTTATTGTGATAATAGCGGGGCTATGGAAATTTCGAAGGAACCTTGTCGAGGCAAGCATATAGAACGGAAATACCACTAGATCAGGGAAATTGTGCATCACAGTGATGTGATAGTCACAAAGATCGCGTCGGAGTACAATGTTGTTGATCCATTTACAAAGGCTCTCACGGCTAAAGTGTTCGAGGGTCACCTGGAGAGTCTGGGTTTGTAGGACATGAGGCATCTTGTCTAAGGTAAGTGGGAGATGATACTGGGGTATAGGGTATGTGTCACACCCCGTTCCAGATTTCCCTTCTAACCTAGAACGAAGCGTGAAGACGTTAAACATCACTTCTCTCTATGAAATCTAACGTCCCAACTCTTAACATATTTTGTACTTGATCAAACCCAAACTTCTAAACCCATTTTAAAAAAATATCTATGTTCCTTGACAGAGTTTAGGAATTTGATTCAGTTTAAATCACAATACTGTTTAAATGGATTTATAGACCAACAGTAAGAATTATTTTGAACAAAACCTCCCATGACATGTAACTCACAAATTCTAGCTGTTCTGAAATACTCTCAAATACATGCACAAACAATACAATAGATGTTTAACAAAACTAGTGGTGTTTGACGACTCAGCAAGCACCAGGAACTTGTCGCTACCTGGGGGTGGGGAAAAACATAAAACATGGAAAGCATGAGCTAAAGCCCAGTGAGTGGTAGTTTAGTATAAAAATAAGGTATCACTTTCTAAATCATCAATAAAGTTTATCAAGTCATTCAGTAAACCATTGAACAAAGTATAAAAGATTCAACAGCATCTTAAACACATGCTGGTAAAAAAAGTGGCATGATCAACTCTCATAAGCACATTATAAAGCATTTAGTCATTATCAGAAAACCACACCAACTCTGTACCCAAATACTCGTTTACAAGGGCGGGTTACTCTGGACAAAGAATGCCCCTGCGGTGTAAACCAAATCACAAAGTCATACGTGCACACAGAGCTGCCTCAAGGCTAAGCATAAATACACACCACAGGCCCAGGTTACTCTGGACTCCCCAGTATATTCTGGCCACATCTGACCCCGATGGTAGCCCCCTAATAGCCTGGGTGGTGTTACAGACATAGGTTCCTTTGGACTTCCCGACATACTCTAGCCACATCTGACCCCGGTAGCCCCCTGATCGCCTGAGCGATGCTATTGAAATACATTCAAGTAGCACGGGAAAATAACCATCTCTCGGGTACAAGAATTAGTAGTTTGAAACCACTTTCACAAACATTCAGCATTTTTAAATTCAACATCAAGAGGTTTTTATATAAAACAATATAAGTCACAATTATGTAAACTCTGGTTCCAAACTCCATTTTGATAAATCAATATCGTATAAAACCATCAAGAGTTTAGAAATCAAAATTTAAACATTTTTGAAATATCAATCAAGTAAAACAAATCATGCCATCACATTTCATAAATCATAATATACTATAATATAATTAGTTTCTATATCAAAATATTCGAAAGTAAACCACTCACTGTTAATCGGCTCCTCCTCATAATTTCGGTTTCTCCATCTCCCGTTCATCCTGAAATTATATTGATAATCCTCTAGTTATCCTCCACATGACCATAATTCAAATATTTGAAAATTAATCTTCAAGTATAACCAATTTTACTTAAACTTTTGCCAAATCCCTAATTTGATCCAAGGTAGAGTATGATTTGTAATTTGTTCACTCAATTGCTCTAAAATTAACTCAAGACCTTAAAATTAATCTTCAAAAAAAATAATTCTATTCAAAATTTCCTTAATTTTTCTCATTAACCTAATTACTTTAAATTAACCCTTTAATCAACTTCAAAGTTGACTTAGGATCCCAATTTATTCTAATTTAGGTTTAAGGTATCATAACAAAACCAATTGGATCCCTAATTATGCTTGAGAACACCTTAATTGACCTTAAAATTTATTTTCCAGCTTTTAATGGTGGACAATAGATGACAGACAGAAGTCAACAGGAAAGTCAACTCTTTCTTCAACCTCCAGCCTAGAAATTTCCAGATTTGACCTCTGTTTTTTCGGTGAGCGTTTCAGACTTAAATTCATCATTTTCTGGCCATTTAAAGCTCAATTAGCCTATACAGACCTTTTACCCATCCTCTTAATTAACTTATCTCAAAGTTTGGATGTCCGAATTGGCCTAGAACTCCCAGAATCGACCAATCTTTCACGGTACCCCTGTTTTTCCGGCGAGGAAAAGCATAATTTTCAGAATTTAAAATCAGAAATTCCAGCCAATAACTATAAAATAAAAGACCATAGAACTCTAGAAGGACCTTATATTTAACTTACCTTTAAATTTGGAGCTTCGAATTAGTCTCTAACTCCACGAATTTGCTAAAAATCCGAGCATCCTTTGTTTTCGCGATAACTCTAACGCCAATGTTTTTTTCGTTTTCCTTACTTCTCCGGCCAAATTTCTTCAAATCAAGCCTCCTACGAGCTTCTGCTTTACTTATGCTTTAATTTTATTTCATTTTTCCCAATTTTCCTTCACAAGAACGGCCCTATTCGAAAACAACTTTTTCCTCTTCTTCGGTCGGCCAAACTCAAAACAATTCGAAATTCCCTTTCTCTCTTCGTTTTCCAGCTTCAATTTCTGATTTAACACGTGCCCAGATGATTAATCCTTAACCTCAGAGCCATCCAATGAGAAATTTCAAGCACCTCAATTTTTCCAAAATCTCTCAATCTCTCTTTTTTTTCTCTTCCTCTCGGTTTCCCTATTAATTCACAAATTTCCATTCAAAATTAGCTATAACGTCCTTTAAAAAAAATGTTAATAAACCTCTTAACTTACTAACCTTAAAATTTCAGCTTCAAATTCGATTTCTACAGCTCAAAAACTTCAAAACATTGAACCCTACTCAGACTGTCCGAAATTTAGTCTTTAACTCGACTTTTCCCTTAAATTTCCTTTGATTTTCAGCTACCTTTTCCCAATAAGTCTTAAACAAGTCAAATTTACTTTTAAAACTCATAAATTACCAAAATTTCACCACATTTCAAGATGTTGACTTTTTTACTTTGACTTTGACCATTTGACATTTGACTTTTACAATGGACTTTGACCTATCCCGGGCATGTCAAATTCATCATCGAATTTACTTTACATGCTTAACTAGGTTCGTTACCTCAAATTATTCCTCCAATCCTTATTTCCTCTTCCTAAATGAAACAAACGTCAATCCAAATATTTGTATTTTTAATTATAAATCTTAACAAGAGATCCACATCAAACTTTATCTCAAGTCCTCGAGTTCAATCTCAACTATGTGCTTCCTAATATCCCAAGAAAAAGTAGAAGAAGAGAGGGCTTACAGTATGCCCTAGTTTTTTATATATTGTACTTGTATTTTTCATGTATTGTACATTAGTCTCCCGAGGAATTAAGACAAGTGGGAGATTGTTGGGATTGGTGTCCTAATTCTCCCGAAGTCTCGTAGTTTATAAATTGTACACATTGTTATGAATAAAATAAGAGTTATTTTATTTGGCATTTACTCATATCCAATAAACAAAGCTCCATGGTTATTGTATGTAAACTTAAGCATGTATATGAGATATACAAGTGGATCATGCTTTAAGTGATGACCTGAAAAGGTCTGTAGTATGAGGATTAAGGAGGGATACTTAATCCTGGTGACACTACAGATACGACCCACTTTGTAGAGGTTTGCAAGTGTTGTGAACTACTACAGATAGTCTGAACTTGACCATTCATGTGGAGACATGCGAGCGGGGGTGTCCTATCTAAAGAGTTTGTATAAGATCGAACCACGAGATGACTAGACTCTGTATACAACGCTGTTGATACTGGAGACTTACATTTCATCTAATTGACCGTAGCTGACATGACCTCAATCCTGAGTGTTTTGGGAACTTCTGCCTTTGAGAGCGGTACTTTGATTAGTATAGGTGAGAATGGCCAGATTGCCAACTCAACATACCTACCTTTTTGGGGACTTGTCTGATTTGGGAGCTGGGAACTCAATTACACAAGATGGAATTCACTTCTTCTTCGAAGTAGGGGTAAGTAGATAGATTGCTCCTTTAAGGATTGATTCTAGGTCTTGAACATAGTGGCCACAACTTCTCTTTGGAAGAGAGGACTCAGTCATAATAGGACTATGGCTTATGTTCATTAAAGAGATCAGTGGTACTTAAGAAGTTAGATGTAACTACATGGGCATAACGATTATTGGCCCAGCTGTACTTGGAGCGATTTATGAAGGGTTATCGCACTGTTTATTGGTTAATATAGACACAAAATATATCTGTAGTAAGGAGTGCAACTGTCGGTCTTTAGTGGAGTGCCTGGCAGTTAACAGATGGTGGATCCTGTGACTAAAGAGTTTAGTCAGTTATTCACGTACCATTAGAGCTTCAAGCTACAAGTCCGTAAGTCCCCTTGGTAGCTCAATGGATTCAAGTTGATAATCAGTTCTTGATGTTGATTTGAAATGTTCAAATTGACAAGAGGAAATTCAATTATATACGATATGACCGGTGTGATGTATGAGATATATCAAGTGGAGGATTAATGTAAATGAGATTTAAATTAAGTACCATGAAATAGAAAAAGAACTATGGTTTATATGTTTCATGAGATGAAATATTAAAACTATAGGTTATAAATATAATATGGTAAGTTGGTTATCATATATATTTATAATAATATTAATTATTGGATAATTATATCTTTTTCTCTAATAGCCAATTGAGTGGGAGGTTATTGGTTGCTTTCATGATAACCATGAGATAAAAGGAATTTTTTCCCCTAAATTTAATAAGAGTTCTACAAGAGTTACTATTCTCGGAAAAACTCATAGAGTTACTGTCAAGTGAATTGGATTCACTAAACGATCGTGGAGTGACACTACATGATAGTTCACTCAACTGGTCATAGCTAAACGATCGCGGAGCATTTTCTATACGATTGCGAAGCATTTGTTAAATGATCGGGCATTCGTCTATGCTGTAGACTCTTATCATCTCCCACTTGCTCAATTGTTTACACGATTGTTATTCCTCTGGTCTCTTCCTCTAACCAAGTCCACACAGAGCCCACACTTTTAGATTCTTACACCGAGAATACCAAGGTAGCTATTGTGGTAGTGTCTTACTCAACTCAACTTAGTTCAAGGTTTTGGGAGGCCGTTTGTTGGGTTCGTGATCTTGGAGTTCATTGAGTTCGAGTTTGTTGTTGATCGTGTTGTGTTGTGGTCGCTGTGTTCGAGCGTTCATGTGTTGCAGTCTTGGAGATTGAACGAGAGTTCGTGATCAAGGGAGTTTTAAGCATGAGTCTTCAAAGGTATGATATTCTATCCCTTGATTTTATATGAAAGCATGCTGTAATTTCGTATTATGCATGACTGTTTAGTTTCTGTTTCTTGACTGTAATTGTTAGTATTCAATTTCAAATGGAATTTGGAAGGATCATTTTGTTGCTCATGGAAATCCTTATGTCTGATTTCCTTCAAAATCAAATGTATCATATATTTTATTTTATTTGAATGACTTCCCTTTATTCACCTGAATTTTAATTTATGCAAATACTTTCCGTATGGAGGTTACTCCTAGGGTGACACGAAGTAGCGCTTTAATCTTGATTGTGATCTCTTAGGGACATGAGAGCTAGAAATAACGTATCGTATATGTTATTAATCTCCCACTAAAGTGTTCTAATAACTCTATCATATAAGTTATTATACTTAGGTTGATTTTGACTAATTAAAAATTCCTAAGTCTACGTGGTGTTGATTTTGACTAATTAAAAAATCCTAAGTCTATGTGGTTTATCCAAGTATAATGCTTATAAATGGATTTTAACTTACGATGTCTAAGTGATAAACTGTTTTATTACCTCACACCGCTAACGTACGCTTATAAGACCAGTTAACAATGCTCAATTATTCGGTCATAATCCCCAGGTAGGAGGTGTTTCATAGACCGTCAACTTTGATTTTTAATTAATTAAACATATTTAATTAATTAATTAATTTAATATCAAATATTAAATTAATCAATCACCTAAGTTTAAACATGAATCCTATCATGTAATTAATATTTAAATCAATATTTAAATATTTATAAACTCTCTAATTTTAATTAGTTTCAACAAATTAAATGTTAATTATATCGAATATAATTATACAAACCCTAATTTGAATTTGAACATTTTCAAAATTCAAACCCTAATTTCAATTTGAACATTTTCAAATTAAAATTCAATTTGAACAATTCAAATTGATATCATTCCAAATTCACTCAATTTATTAATTCAAGGTGTTCATGTTTTACGAGCTAGTGAAATAAAAGTTTCCTATATTCATAGGAATAAATGGGAGAATGGCAAATTGCTCAAGTGGGCTGTTGGGCGTAATCGTAAGAAACACTTTTCATTTCATCCCTGTAGTGTAGTTCCGCTTCTTGCTCGAAAAATGAAGAAAGACTTATCGAAAATTGCGGGTTGTGGACTTACAGATCATGAGCTCCAACGATTTAAGATTAATAGGTTAAAACACTTTAGTCCAAAATAATCAATATTCGTTAACTACCAAGTCACACCACTATAGCTCAATAGTTGCACTCTCCTCACTGTAGATATATTTGTATCCACATGATTTAACCATAACCAGTAAGTCGACTCTTCACAGGTTGTTCGTGATAATGGTTGGGTCAATATGTTGTTTTATCTCTGATATCACGTCTTGCTCCTTAAGTTCCACTGATCCTCTAATGAACAGTTTGTTTGTAATCCAATCACTAAATTGGATCCTTCTCAGGCCAATGAGAGAGTGGGGCCCATTATTGAAGACTTGGATTTAGTATTTAAGAGAACAACCTTTCTCCTATCCCTAAATCAGGTAGGCGTGAATTCCATCTTACACCCTATGTCCCCAGCTATCTACCAGGTCTTATCCTTGAAATGGGAGGCTTATTGAGCCGACGCTGTTTAGCCAACCCTCATCTATGCAAATCTAAGGATAATCCCAAATAAACAGGAGTTCATAGTTAGCTCAGGATTAAGATCGAATTACCTAGGTCATCTAAGTGAAATAGTCAGTCTTAAACAGTAAACAACTTTATAAAGTAAGAGTGACTTATTTCTTGGTCCAATCTTATGCAAACTCATTGCATAGGACGCCTCCACTCCTCATGTCAATACATGAATGAATCAGGATCACTTCATTTATAGCACCTTTACAACAACTTGTAACAACAACAGAGTGGGTCGCATCCAATAATGTTACCATAATAAGGCACCCAATCTTATTCTTATACTATAGACAATTTTGGCTATTTACTCGAACTTGATCCATCTTTATGTCTCTACATAAAGTTTAAGTATTCATGTAATAGCCATGGATCTTAGTTTATTGGATTTAGACTTTATGAATGCAATTTAAAGATTCAATAATAACTTTATTGAAAAAATGTTGAATAACATCTTTTTTGATAAGATAATGTGTTTAACTTTACAAACTACGAGTTTTAGGACACTGGTGACATGCAGAAATGCATGTCATCTTAGGCCTTTTATTTAGAATTACGAGGGCTGTTAAGTAGAATATGTGGAAATTATGTTAGGAATTCATAAGAAAATGAGTTTGCGGCGTTCAGCATTGAGAATCTCGGCTAACCCATTATTATGTACTATTATGCGTTCAATTGTCTATTTTTGTAGCTAACGCAGGAAGTGGATGCAAACGCGGAAGCTGGGCTACTGCATCGACGACCGCTGATAACTTGTAGAAATACAAGTTATTTATGCTGTTTTATTTAGATATTGCGGCAAAAAGAGAGGAAAGTCGTGTCGATAGTATAAAAATTGGCTGAGAAATACAAAAATTATGAAATATCGTAAATACACCCACTAACACCATTGTGATGGCGAAATAGAATGTTTCAGTCTCTATTTTGTAGGAAATAGGTCACCGCATGTGTTAATGGCTCGAAGACAAAAGGTACAACACATCTACATCGCATGTGCCCATCAATCAAGAACGAAGAGATGATCAACGCAATGACGGTGCATGCGACAATCGATCAAGAGCTTTAGCGATCAACGCATTTCAACCGCATGCGGTAATAAAAAACAACACCACATGTGGCAATAGATGGAAAATGTGAAGAGTAACGCATTCGCGGATGATTCTGATAAGTGTACAACTTTCTGTTGTGCAATTCTGACAGATTGATCGTGAAACAAAAAGGAATTTTCCACTCCTTCATTTCAGGAACTACCATAATTAGACAGTGGGGACCATAAATTCAAAGAGCCAGGGTCTTTCTTATAAATATCTTCCTCAAATTCGCCGAAATACACACATAGACATATAGATAGAAACAGAGATACACTGATATACTAAAACGGGGAGAGAAAGGCTGGTCTGAAGCGACTTTATAGAGTAAATCCGGGAGAACTACGAGACAAGGCTGAAAAGTGAGTCTCCGAGCAAGGAATTCTTCCGATTCCCGAAGCTGAATCTCTATGCAAAGGGTCAATTCTATCAGGAAACCAAGCCTAAGAGGGAAGCTTTCCTTTCCACCACATCCATACGTCGGCAAGCATAAGTCTCCGATCGGGATCTATGTCAAGATGTTGACACCCTTTCCGTATTTGTTTCTATTCTCTCATTCATCTTCTGTATTCATCTTCTTTAATCCCTCATTCACAAACATGTATCAAACGCTTAATTTTAGAATTAAATGTTATCATCATCATCATTATCATCTCTCTGTCTCTTTCCATACATTTATCATCCATTTTCTCCATGACATGTGCTTAATCCCCAGGGTAAAAAGCGAGAATTAAGTAAGTGAGTCAAATCTGTGTCAAGGAATCAATTAAGTTTAGCAAAAGCATGCTTGGCGATATCTTCACCTGTGAGAGCAGAAGTGAAGATGTTATTCCGCCTATCGAAAGAAGGTAGAAGAATGCGTTAACTAAAGCAAAAAGTATTTCTAGAGATGGAAATAACCTTGCGTTCATCACGTTCATCTCTGTTTCACCATCGATATATGGGAACGCGGCCGATCACTGAAAGGTGTATGCCAAGGGAAAGCGGAACCTTAGTTGCATCCTCAACGCAATTGACAACTTGCGATGTTTTTACTCTTTACTCTTTCTCTTTCTACTTCATTCATAAGACTTTCCATCGCATTCATCGATACTTCTGTACAACTTCACAGCCAGTCCTCGACCCCTGTATCATGTATCAGGTATCATATATCATGTATCATAGTAGTTTAGGAATTTACTTTATCAATGCATTTTTACTTTCAGCGCAATTTACATTTCTGTACAAACCAAAATTCCTGATTCATTATTAAAACTGGTCGCATGTATCACAAAAGTATCGCATTTAATGACAACAATCCCTGTGTTCGATCTCGGATCATTCTGAGAATCTTGCGTTGGAATTATACTTGGTTTCAGCGCAAGGAAACTTGTGACATGCACTACTTTATCGCATACTATGAGCATATCACTATCAACGCAAACACTTAGAACGTAGTATCACATAAAATGTCTTTATCGCAATGTCAAAATTAAAGCAGCAGAGACTAAGGAAAGGACCAACGTGCCGCTAATGTCAAAATCAGAGCAGATCCATTAATGCTATCGGTGATCAAGCTCTATAAATAAAAGCCGTTGAGTAGAATTTCAAATCATCCAAGTTTCGGCCTTCGGGCAGATCCTTGTGATCCAGACGAACACGTTAGAAGAAATCTTGAGAGTTTTTCATCTCCTTCATCCATTTTGAGTGACGACCGGGGCCTTTGCCGAAGTTAGATCTCGAGAGAGTCAACTCCACCACCCTTCCATGGCACCACCGGTAGCCTTGACACACATCCGCTAGAAGCAAGACATTGCTTCCAGCTAGTCCTTTCATTTTCTCTTCTTTTCTTATATTGTATTGTATTATATTTTGGATTAAGAAATTAATACATTATGTGTTCAATGCATTTCTATGTTTCCTTCGATTCCATCTTCATCTTTCTTTACTTAGCATCCTTAACTTTCATTACATCACTTAGTGAGATTGCTTGAGCATCGCATGCTTAGTCATGCGGATTAGAGATATGAAGCATGTAACAAACCACCGGAATGTGTGCGTTGTACGAGTGTGTGAGAAAATCTTATTTTCTTAGTGTGAAGCTGTAGCAACGCCTGTCTATAGGTGAACGCAACGCTTGTCTATGAGTAAATTCAGCAACAACTAACTGCCCGAGAGGGTAAGAGGTTAGTCGCATTAAGCAATGTAAGCAAGTATTCATTAGAGATAGGAATAATCTTACGTCAGCCAAGTTTATATGGTTACCTTGTCTTATGAGCGCATCATTCATCATTTAGGCATACTTGGAGTAGTCTAAAATCCAAATCTAAGACTTGAGAGAGCAGATTGAAATGCATAAGCAAAAATGAGGAACTTAGGAATAAGCTTCGTTTGCTATTACACAGCGTATGCACCCTACGGAGAGGATATTGCATGCGTCCAAGAAGTAGGATACGGTGGCGATATGCGGTCATCTTGACCCTTTTGCATACACATCGTATACGTCTTAGAAATAGGCTCAAGTGTGTGTAGCATGATTGCATAGCTTGCGTTGGCTGAGGTTGCCCTTGCGGTCACTCTTAAAGGTTGCGATGAAGACATCTTCACATTTTATCTATTTTCCATCCATTTACTTCACGTCAACAGTTGTCGTGTCTCTACCTCTCATGCATACTTCTCATTGCGCTGTCTGTTAGTTAGAAGTAGGAGTAGTTATAGCATAAACCCCCTATCATTCTTTTATTCAATTGCCACATACACATTACCACATATGTCTAGCTACAAGTCCCTGAGTTCGACCTCAGATCACCTGAGAAACTTGCGTTCGTGTTATACTTGGCATGAGCACAAGAAAACTTGTGACAGGAATGCATGGTCATCGCATACATTTGTTAACACATAGTTTCATTCTAACACATGACCACCGACGCATGATAATCAACGCATAACCTAAGACATGCATCACATATTACGTTCACCTAATTTTAGTCATCAAGTCTTTGACGGCTAATAAATTTTCGTCACTAGACATACAACCCAACAAAAGCTTTGAAAGGAAAAGTTTAGCTAAGTACCTAAACTATGCCTTGAAAGAAATAAAAGTACTTAGGAAAATTTCTAAGTGTTGGAGGCATAGTAGATTGGGGTAAAAAAATTGGCCAAGTGTCCAAATTGTGCTATGAGAATGAGAGTTGGATTGATAGCATGGGACAGAATGGAGAATTTTGGCTAAGTTCAACTCATAGCATAGTTGGGGAAGTAAGTCATAACATAAGTAAAAAGTCATAGCGTAGTTGATAGCATAGTGGACAAAATCATACCATAGTAAATGAAGTTATAGCATAGTTAAGGAAGTACAACTCATATCATGGTTGAGTAGAATCCTACCATGTTGGGTGCAAGGTAGGTGCATCCTAAGGGAAACTTTGGACAATTTTAGATGCATAGGGGATGTTGGAAAATATGCTATGATAAAGAAGAAACTATGCTATGAGAATGAGAAGCTATGCTACGAGCATAAGAGACTATGTTGTGAGTAGGAGAAACTATGTTATGTTGTAAGCATGAAGAGTGGTGGCTCTAAAAAAGAGCTATAATTCCTAGCTTAACCCAAGCTCGTCATTAGATTTTTAATGTTATTTAAAGCCAAACGGGGCTAATTTGAAAAAATTTGGAGGTAATTTGAGCATCTTAACTTCAAAGGAGAAGAAAAGACCAAAATGCCTCTAATATGAGCATTGCAACGATCATCACTTACCTAAGCCTAATGTTACTCCAACGCTGAAAGACAGTAGCTATAGATGTAGGGTAAGTTGCAATGCTACGAGTTTTTTTAGGGAGATTCCAGCCTTCTGCGCGCGCACTTCTTGCACGAGCCAGCATTGCGCCTCTACCCTAACGCTCCGACTGCTTTCTATATATATCTCTCTTCATTTTTAGGTCAAATTATGTTGGATTTTATGGAAGCCGAGGAGAAGCTTGGTTTTGTTCTTCTTCCCTATCTTTTCAGCATCATTAAGTAGGTTTTATTGATTTTTTTTTGGATTGTAAGCTTGGATTGAATTGTCTTATTGATTTGTCTATGAATTATTGAGTTAATTCCCATCTAGTTCTTAGATTAAAAATTCTTTGCTTATTTCTTTAGTTTTCTGGTTTAATTGGTGTTTTGCATTCTTACCCGAACCGTAGACCTTCTCGGTAAAACAGATCAAACTTATTATTATCAAAATGATTTCCTTAGAGGAAGAAGAAATCGCAAAATCTTATAATTTACCTCCGTTGTACTGCGCTCTCCAAGTGTGCTTGAGTTCCTTAGAGAGAGTTGTCTTGCGCCCCGGTTGACTTTTCACGCATAATCGTGCCTGGATAATCAATTTTTAGTTATGTCACATTCTTACCTGATTGTCTACCTACAATCAATTAAGTAGCATCAGTTAATTGTGCATTTGATGGCTATTTCTAGGATGCATGAATTGCTAGGTTCAAAGATCACATTGGTTAATTGAATATGCATTTCCTGACAATTAATCGACACAATTGAATCCTAAATCATAATGCATATGTTTTTAGTTCTATATGGCCGCTATTGAATCCAATAGAATTTAGAAGCATGTAGATTAGTTAGAGTATGAACTTTTTGACCTTAATTAATAATTAGAACACTTTCTTGGTTAGATCTTGTTAGTTATCTACCACTGTAGACGCTAGTTTGATCGAATCGAGCAAGTAGTTGTGCATGCATAATTCGATTGCATTATTAATTTGCGGAAGATGATGAAAGAAATTGTTTTGAATGTCTATCTTGATTAAACTAATCCCCGTTTACATTTATCCCTTGCAGATTAAATTCTTACATTTTTCCATTCTATCAAAGAAACCAAAACCCCTCTTTCTACTACTTTCCACAGTCAAAGTTAGATTAGGAGAGACTTAATTCTTGGCTTCTCTGTGGTTCGACCCTATGCTTGCACTTGTGCTACCTAGTAGTATAAGTAGTGCTTCGATGATTTATAAGTATTGTTTTTTATTCGCTCTGGGGTTTATTAATGACGTAAATTCTCGAGATAAAAAAAAAAGGCATCGTTACTGGGGAGGCAATCCAATTAATCACTTTTACTTGAATTTGACTTGTAAACTTTAGAAACCCCAAAAATATATTATTATTTTTTTCTTGTGTCTACTTGTTTTCTCATGGTAGACAATTTGAGCATTTATTATCTGCTTTGTACGAAGCAAGCAACTCAACGTAGAGAACAAAAGGTAAAAAGATTTACTGAGCTTAGAAATCAAATATCTAAGCTAACCTCTCTTATTCAAGTTTTGGCTACTAGGCAATTACAGAAGCTTAAGACTTGTCGGATATGTTCGTTTCAAGGTCATCCATCTAAAGCATGTCCTAAGCTTTTGCGTGGTCCTGAGCATGATTACTATTACCCTTGGGAGATGCCTAGCCCAAGCTTGACATCCATGTGCGCTTCTTCTGCCAATTCAGGTATGTCTTTAGAAGATTTGGTTAGGTAACTTTTTAACAGCGCTAGTGAGCTTGTGCTGGAATCCTCCCTTACTCATCAAGAATTATTGAGTTTCCAGTAGGATAGTTTCCATTCTGGATCCGAAGCTAGAACTGAATTTCAGAATCTAAGTGACCTCATTGCTCAGATTACTAAATCAGTTGGGAGGCATGAAGAGTCCTTGTTGCAACCATCTTCTGATCATATCGAATTGAGAAGTGAAGTGACTAGCATCAATCATCCCATTGAGTAGCTTATTCCTCAAGCTCAAGGCCAAGATATGATATCAAGTTCTTTAATGTATGAACTTGCCTGATAGTTCTTCTCAGTGTATGCAGAATTCTATTGAGTCTCATGTGGAGACTCAAGTCCCCATGCTTGTTGAGGTTGGTCATGCTCCTCAACTTGCAAATTCCATGCTTATACTGGAGAACAGTTCAGAGCTTCCCATTGTTTATACCACCAAGGTTATGAAAGAAATGTTCGAAAAAGATCCTTTGAGCGGAAGCAAAGATCGACCCAATTCCATTTTTCATTGACAGTAAAAAAAGAACAAGATATGCATTTACACAATTATAGCATGCTTAAAAAAATACTTAGGGTTTCAGAAACCCTTACTTTGAAGAACCCTTTCTTTAAGAACACCCTCGTACAAGCCACGAATGGATCAACTTCTCCACGTGGGTCTCCTTCTTCTAAAAGGACACCACCACTTGAGAACCCTCTGTACTCTCTTGGGATCAAATGATTAAAGCAGGAGTGTGGGCTTTGCTTGAATCCTTGGAAGAGGGAAGAAGATGGAGAGGAGGAGAGGGATTTTTTTACAGAGAACTTTTCTCTTCTATGTCAATTTTTCAGAGAGAACTCTTCTCTCAGAGAAAATTGAGGAAGAAGATCAAAGCTCATCCATCATAATACTTCCCACAACCCACGTATAACCATTGAGAGAAAAGGGGAGAGAGTTATAACTCCTTCCCGTTAATTAATTTCAGTTACATTTAATAATATATATATCTATATATATATATTATATATAAGAACTACTTTATTATATATATACACTATATGTTATATCAAATATAATATATAGTCTATAGTTTTACATTGCATCAAATACAACACAACCTATAGATTTTATTTTCTCTTAAATACATATAAATTTCACTAAAGACCGACAGCTGCACTATTCGCACTACATATAAATTTCCGTATCCATTGGATATAACTAATCAATAGTGTGATGACCCTTCACAAATTGCTCGTAAGTACAGCTAGGTCAAAATTACCGTTTTGTCCCTATTGTTACATCTAACTCCTTAAGTACCACCGATTCATCTAATGAACAATAAATTATAGTCCCACTATGTCCAAGTCCTCTTGGGCCAGGAGAGGGTGTGGCCACTATGTTCAAGACTTGGAATCAACCCTTAAGGGAGTAATTTATCTACTTGCCCCTACATCGGGGAAGGAGTGAATTTCGTCTTGTGTAGCTGTGTTTCCAGCTTCCCAGTCAGATGAATCCCTAAAATCGTAGGCTTATAGAGTTGGAAATCTGGCCATCTCACCCATACAAATCAAAGAACCACCTTCATGAGCAGGAGTTCACAACTCACTTAGGATTCATGTTAGGTCACCTATGGTCATCCATGAAATGTAAGTCTCTATTATTAACGATGTTATATAAAGAGACTAATCATTTCATGGTCCAATCTTATACAAACTCTTTGTATAGGATACCCCCACTCACATGTCTCCACATGAATGATCAGGATCAGATCATTTGTAGCACTTTACAACACTTGTAACAGCTACAAAGCGGGTTGTATCCATAGTGTCACCAGGATAAGGTACCCACTTTATCCATCTACTATAGACCGCTTACGTTATTATTTAAACAAGATCTACCTGTATGTGTTTACATGCTTGTTTAAATTACATGAAATAACCTCGGATCTTAGTTTATTGGATTGAGTATATGCTTGTAAAATAACACTTATTTTATTAACAACAATATGTTTGTACAAAGTTTACAAAACTACGAGATTACAAAATATTTAGGACACCAATCCCAACAATCTCCCACTTGTCCTAAAGCTTAGGGAGCCTAATGTACAATACAAATAAAGTACAAAATTACAATAAACCAGGGCATACACTATACCCAATAACATCTATCACTTGCCCTAGACAAGATGTCGCATATCCCGTAGACCTAGACTTTCTAGATGGCCCTCAAACACTTTAGTTGTGAGAGCCTTTGTAAACGGATCAGAAACATTGTGCTCCAAAGCAATCTTCATGACAACCACATCACCTCGATGCACAATCTCCCGAATCAAATGATATTTTCATTCTATGTGCTTGCCTCTTCTATGACTCCTAGGTAAAGGAACTATTATTTAAGAGTACCTACGAGCGGAAGCGGATCTTTCCAATTCATTGTAACAGAATTACCGCATATATATTCAAAACATACTAATATGCATTCATAATGCTAAAGAAATCAATAAATCATACCAAATGAAGATTTCTTCTTCACAACGAGTCTGAAACCCAATCGTTGACATCGAACAATCACCACTCGGACAGAAGGAAACAGAGAAGACACCACCATTTAGAGCCTTCAGTATTCTGAATGAGAATCCAAAGTGTGGGCTCTGTTCGAATTTGGTAGAAGGAAGAAAGAAGAGAGACCATACACAACGATCAAGCTAGTGGGAGATGAGGTTGTCTATTGAATAGACAAGATGCTTGAACGTTTAGGTGAAGTATACGATCGTGTAGGAAAAAGTAAGCGATCGTCTAAACGATCGTGTAGGAAAAGGTAAACAATTATCTAAACTATCGTGTAGGAAAAGGGTGAACGATCGTCCAAACGATCGCGTAGGAAAAACTAAGCGATCGTCTATACAATCGTTTAGTAAATATCTAGAGCTAAGCGATCGCTTAGGAAAAGTTAAACGATCATTTAGTTAATAGCATGCAATGGTGTAATCAGTAAGCGATCGCTTAGCAATATCATATATGTAAGCGATCGTGTAGTCACTATCATATAGACATTGATTTTCTAAACGATGACACTATCTTTAACACAATGTCCGCACCTACGAGCTCAACACACAATCAGCTATTTATAATGCACTCATACGTTATTTAGAACAGAAGAGACGTCGTCCCATTTCCTTTATAACCGTCCAATGAATGTGATCTTATCATATTCATGACATATAAATTAATATCATATATTAATTATAATATTTTCCTCTACTAGATATAAATCATATGTCGACATCCTCCGCCGCAGGACCACCTCTTATAGCCTAGAGAAGAGCGTGACTGTAGCAGTTATCAACCCTTTGGCTGACACTTACTGCCTAATAACTCTTGTAAAATAACTCTGATACCAAAAATATAACTTATATACAGCGGAATGTCTTTAGGCCAAAAATTTATTAATTTAGAAACATAAAAATTTTAGAGTCATTACAACACTAGATTTACAAGTCCCAAAACCCAAAAACCCTAGTCCTATATAGAACAATAGTAACATGTGTACAATATTAATAGTAACCACCTAAACCGACAGGTTACAAATCTCTTATTCCTTTAGTGGCAGGGTAGATGCAGAGCTATCTTCAAAGGATTTGACCGCTACTGGGGGGGGGGGGGGGGGTAACGAATAAAATCTTGAAAACGGGGTGAGCTTGCGCCCAATGAGTGACTTAAGAAAGATAATTGATTCTCATGCAAAATCTCAATAAAGAGTTTAACTGAAATATAAGCTTGTATTGTAGTATAAACATTTTCCAAGCATGAACATATAAAGTTGTTTTAATCATAAAACAGTAAAACTCTTTCTCAGTTGAGGATAACCCTACTATGGGTAAAAACAATCCCAACACCAACTACTAGTCAAGAGAGAACCCTTTTGCTCAATCTCTGACTCTACCTACGTGCACATGGCCATACTAATGCCATACCTTAGGTACTACTGTTCAGATACCTTCTCAAACGCCCTTCAGTATCTGGTTGGTTTGGTACCTTCTCAAACGTCCTTCAGTACCAATAGATACCTTCTCAAATGTCCTTCAGTATCTAGTTGGGCGGATACCTTCTCAAATGTCCTTCGGTGTCACATTTTAAGTAAAACTAGTCATAAATGACTTTCTCTTTAAAGCATGTAAAGTATAACACATATAAAAACATGGCTTTAAAGGTACTAATGCATGCTGAGTATATTTAACACATATAAATCACTTTTCAACAATTTCTCACACATGCATGCATTTAAAACATAACTCATGGTTTGCTTGGAAATCTCTTTGTAAAACTAGTTGGCATGAGAATAATCTTCTTTAAAACGTGCTTTCTATAACATGTTGTAATCAAAGATTTTAAGCAAATGTTTTAGTCAAAATATTTTAGCCGCTCACCTTGATTACTTAGGAGCTTTTCACTCTAGTAGCTCCCTTTTCTACCTCGGGCTCCCTTTTCACCCCTAGAATCTAGATTCAATTTACAGCTTAGATTGCTCATAGTTCTTTACCTTATTTTGAAATAATTCCTTCTAAAATAATATTCTAAAATGTCTCAGGAAGATTACTCTAAAATTTTAGATCAGAAATTCTCGTGGTTTGGCCGGAATCACAGAATCCTCAAGACTGGCCAAGCTGATTCGATAGCCTGACCCTTCTGTCTTCCTCTAAGTTTCTAGCCCGATACCTTCGAGCTTTTCTTCTGGCAGCCCTACCCTGAAAACTATACTTTTAGAACTTTCAGGTGGCTTTGAAATCACTCCAAACGCACGAGTAAATTGGGAGAACTCCTCGTCCCAATTTGATGTGTCCTCTTTAGACCTCACTGTCCAATGCGTCCTCTATGACTAATGCATGGATTTGACTCCAATGCAAGGTTTGCTCAACTTTCCCACTCTTTTTACGGTATTTCTGAATTGTGAACTAAAAATGAAGTCTCTTGGCTCTATTTATAGGCGTCCAAACCTTCTCCAGAGTTGACACCACCTACTTAGCTGCATGGCCAAGTGTCTCATTCTCACCTCATCAACGCAATGTTCTGATCATCGCAAGCTAAGTGTCTTACTCCCATGTTGCCAACGCATGAGCCTCCAATTTGATGCCACCACCTAAAATTATTAAGGCTTAAGGCTTTCCTCCCAAGAAGACACATGGTTTTAACGATGTTTTCTATGTGACCTCACCCTTGTATGCGTCCAACTCTTGGATGCTCAACGCCTAGTCCATAAACAACGCATAGCCTCTACTCAATGCATAGCAAGCCAATTCACTATCATTACAATTCAACTTAGCCAACGCAAGGAGCTAACCATCACCAATGCATAGGGTGATCATCCATCCTCGACGCATGGCTCACTCACATGGCTTGCTTGGCATGGGCGCATAGTGCTGGTCACCAACGCAAAGGCGTGCTACACAGGCTAGCCGCTGACGCATGGGCATGTTGCTTCGATGCATGGGCGTGCGGTGTATGCTGGCCATTGCTCACTCACTCGACTTCATAGCCGTGTTTAGCCACATGGGCTGCACGCTTGGCTACATGGCAAGGCACCTCAACGCACGGCATGGCTGCTCAGTAGGGCGCTCACCGTAGGGGCGTGGCCGCTCGACAGGGTGCTCAATGCATGGCTACTCAACGCATGGCCGCTCGACACATGGCAGGGGCGTCTGGCCGAGGCTACTCAATGCATTGTAAGGGTGCTGGTCGAGGCTACTCGACACATTGCATGGGCGTTGGCCGAGGCTACTCGACGCATTGCATGGGCGCTGTTCGAGGCTGCTCGACGCATGGCTGAGCATTTGGTCGAGGTTGCTCGACGCATGCCACCCTCTTCTCACGCATCCAATGTATCCAACGTATCCATCATCCAACACATCCAACGCATCCAACACATCCATCATCCAACGCATCCAATGTATCCAACATATCCATCATCCAACACATCCAACGCATCAACACCACCCTTCCAATGCATTGGTCCCTTCCAACGCATCCCACACAAAATTCTATACTTAGCCAAATTTTCCAAATTTTCCCCAAGAGTTAAACTTCCAAATTTCCTCTTTTCTTCAAATCTCCACTTTTTCCTCTACCATTCGACACTAGTTTCCACATCAACCTACTCATCACATTAGTCTTAGTAGGGAACATACTCAAGTAGAGAAATTAGGATTCGAGGTTCACATCATATTTATATCCAATTTTCTCTAAATGAATGAATCTCATACATAAAGTTAATTATATCATATTTAATTAACTCGTTCAATTATATCATATATAATCGAACTCCCTCTTGTCAATTCGAACATTTCAAACTGACCCAAAAACTGACTCTTAACTTATATCCAAGGGGACCTTATAGACCAAAGGCTCGAAGCGCGAACGGTACGTGATAGCTGTCTAAACTCTTTAGTCACGATATCCACCATTCGTTAACTGCCAGGCATTCCACTAAAGACCGACAGTTGAACTCTTCTTTCCATAGATATATTTCTATGTCCATTGGATATAACCAATCATCAGTACGATGACCCTTCACAGATGCTCGTAATTACAGCAGGCCAATTTACTTTTTGCCCCTGTAATTACATCTTCCTTCTTAAGTACCACTAATTCCTCTAATGAACAATACAACATAGTCCTACTATGTGTGAACACCTCACGGGCAATGAGAAGGTGCATAGCGCCACATCGTTCAAGCCCCGGGATCAGCCCTTAAGAGAGCAATCTATCTACTTACCCCTACTTTGGGGAAGGAGTGAACTCCATCTTGTGAAGCTTAGTTCCCAGCTCCCAAATCAGACGAATCCCTAAAATGGTAAGTTTGAGTCGGCGTTCTGTCCATTCGCACCCATGCAAATCAAAGGACCGCCCTCAGTGGCACGAGTTCTGATAACTTGTAGAAATACAAGTTATTTATATTGTTTTATTTAGATATTGCGGCTAAAAGAAAGGAAAGTTGCGTTGATAGTATACAAATTGGCTAAGAGATATGAAAATTATAAAATTTCGTAAATACACACCCACTAACACCATTGTGATGGTAGAATAAAAGGTTTCAGTCTTTGTTTTGCAAGAAATCGATCACTGCATGTGTTCATGACTCGAAAACAAAATAAACAACACATCTACGTCGCATTGCGCCCATCAATCAAGAACGAAGAGATGATCAACGCAATGACGAAACATGTGACAATTGATCAAGAGCTTTAGCGATCAACGCAATTTCAACCACATGCGGTAATAAAAAAACAACATCGTATGCGGCGATAGATTGAAGATGTGAAGAGCAACGCATTCGCGGACGATTCTAACAAGTGTACAGCTTTCAGTTGTGCATTTCTGATGGATTGATTGCGTAACATAAAGGAATTTTCCATTCCACCATTTCAGAAACTACCATAACTATACAGTGGGGACCACAAATTCAAATAGCCAAGGTCTCGCCTATAAATAGCTTCTTCAAATTCGTTGAAAGATATACATGAATATACACTGAGACTGATATTTTGATACTGAGAGAGAGTCTGGTCTGAAGCGACTTACAGAGTAGATCCGGGAGAACTCCGAGCAAAGAATTCTTTCAGTTCCCAAAGCCAAAGCTCTGTGCAAAGGTCAATTCTATCGGGAAAGCAAGTCTGAGAGGGAAGCCTTCCTCTCCACCACATCCACACGTCGGTAGCAAATCTCCGATCGGGATCTGTGTCAAGACGTTGACACTCTTTCCGTATTTGTTTCTATCCTCTATTTCATCTTCTANCAAGGATAGAAGGAAATTGCGTTGTTAAATAATGTTGTATAAGTGGAGCATTTGAAGCAACCAATCAACGCAAAGTTATGATAAGAATTGAGCGATATTGCCTTAGTGGAAGATATGCTTGAGGACAAGCATATATCTAAATTTGGGGGTGTGATAACTTGTAGAAATACAAGTTATTTATACTTTTTTATCTAGATATTGCAGCAAAAAGAAAGGAAAGTTGCGTCAATAGTATACAAATCGGCTAAGAAATACGAAAATTAAGAAATGTCATAAATACACCCACTAACACCATTGCGATGGTAGAATATAATGTTTCAATTTCTGTTTGCAGGAAATAAGTCACCACATGCATTCAAGGCTCGAAGACAAAACAAACAACGCATCTACGTCGCATTGCGCCCATCAATCAAGAACGAAAAGATGATCAACGCAATGACGGCGCATGCGACAATCGATCTTGAGCTTAGCGAGCAACGCAATTTCAACCGCATGCGATAATAAAAAACAACACCGCATGTGGCAATTGATCGAAGATATGAAGAGCAACGCATTTGCGGAGGATTATGACAAGTGTACAGCTTTTAGTTGTACATTTCTGACGAATTGATTGCGTAATAGAAGGAATTTTCCATTCTGCCATTTCAGGAACTATCATAACTATATAGTGGGGACCACATATTCAAAGAGCTAAGGTCTCACATATAAATAGATTCTTCAAATTCACTGAAAGACATACATGTATACATAGAGACATGCATATATTGATATTGAGAGAGAGACTGGTCTGAAGCGACTACAGAGTAAATCCGGGAGAACTCCGAGCAGAGAATTCTTCCAATTCCCTTAGTTGAAGCTCTGTGCAAAGGTCAATTCTACCGGGAAAGCAAGACTGAGAGGGAAGCTTTCCTCTCCACCACATCCACATGCCGGTAAGCACAAATCTCCGATTGGGATCTGTGTCAAGACGTTGACACTCTTTCCGTATTTGTTTCTATCCTCTATTTCATCTTCTATGTTCATCTTCTGTAATTCTTCATTCACAACATGTATCAAACGCTTAATTTTAGAATTAAATGTTATCATCCTAACCATTATCATCTATCTATCTCTTTCCATACTTTCATCATCCATTTTCTCCATGATGTGTTCTTAATCCTCAGAGTAAATAGCAAGAATTAAGCGAGTGAGTCAAATCTGTGTTAAGAAATCAATTGAGTTTAGCTAAAGTATGCTCGATGGCATCTTCACCTGTGAGAGCAGAAGTGAAGATGTTATTCCGCCTATCGAGAGAAGGTTGGAAGAATGTGTTAACTAAAGCGAGAAGTATTTTCAGAGATGGAAACAACCTTGCGTTCATCACGTTCATCTCTGTTTCACCATAGAGATATGGGAACGGCCGATCATCGAGGGGTGTACGCTAAGGGAAAGCGGAACCTTAGTTGCATCTTTAACATGATTGACAAACTTGCAATGTTTTTACTCTTTACTCTTTCTCTTTCTACTTCATTCATAAGACTTGCCATCGCATACATCGATTCTTTTGTACAACTTCACATTCAGTCCTCAACCCCAGTACCATGTATCATGTATCTTGTATCATGTATCATAGTAGTTTAGGAATTTACTTTATTAATGCATTTTTACTTTCATTGCAATTTATACTTCTGTATAAACCAACATTCTTTATTCATTATTAAAATCGGTCGCATGTATCACATAAGTATCACAATTAACGATAACAATTCCCGTGTTCGACCTCGGATCATTCTGAGAAACTTGCGTTGGAATTATACTTGGTTTCAGTGTAAGGAAACTTGTGACACGCATTACTTCATTGCATACTACGAGCATATCACTATCAACGCATATATTTAGACGTAGTATCGCATAAAATTATCTTTATCGCAAAGTACTTGAGCGCATATATAGCACATCATTCATGTCATTCACAAGCCATGCATTTGAGTTAGATAAAGATAAAAGCATTAAATTTCAGTCACCAAATTCCCAACTCAGGATTGAGATCATGTTACCTATGGTTATCCTAGTGAAGTGAAGTCTCAGTCATGAACGATGTTATATGACAAGACATTAACACTTCGAGGTCAAGTCTTATACAAACTCTTTGTATAGGACGCCGCCGCTCGCATGTCCACTACACGAATGATCAGGATCAGACCATCTGTGACATGTCACAACATTTGTAACAATTCCACAAAGTGGGCCGTGTCCGTAGTGTTACTAGGATAAGGTTTCCCTCCTATATCCATATATTACAAACTATATTTGTTGACACTGAAGACATGATCCACTTGTATGTCACTACATACATGCTTAAGTTACATAAAGACAACCAGGGATATTAAGTTTATTGGTTTGTGGTAAAATAAAAAACATCTAAATGTGCAAAGTCAAGTAGTGAAGTAAATATCATTTATATTATACATCACAAGTGTTCATACAAAGTTGTTTACAGACTATAGAACACGAGACCTTAGAGCACAAACCCCAATAATCTCCCACTTGTCCTAAAGCGAAGTGGGGAGTACAAGTAAACAGACCCAAAACAATAAACTAGGGCATAAAAACCCAGTGTAACAAAATCTCCCACTTGCCCAAGTCCAGTTCGGGCGGTTCCATAGACCCATGCTCTTAAGGTGACCCTCAAACACTGTAGCCGTGAGAGCCTTCATAAACAGATCAGCAACCTTTTGCTCTGAGGCGATCTTCACGACGATCACGTCTCCTCGATGCACTATCATGCGGATCGACTTTAACATGGCAACAGGTGAGAAAGTCTTCTCATAGTCGACTCCCTCCACCTAGGTATAACCCTTTGCCATAAGTCGAGCCTTGAAGGTTTGCACCTTCCCATCAGCACCCCATTTGCGCTTGAAGATCCATTTACAACCTATATTACCCCATGATCTATAAGATCCCATACCGAGTTGAAGTACATCAACTCCATCTCGAGATTTATGGCATTGAACCATTCATCCCGGTCAACATCCTCCATTGCCTTTTTATAGGACAACGGATCCTAAACGTCGCCATCTATCACCATAGCTAGGATTTCCATGAAACTCAGATAGCGATCAGGCGAGTTCGTAACCCTTCCACTGCATTGATGTTCCTTCAACTCTTGAGGTGGAACCGACCTACCAGATGAACTATCATCAACAATTCTGGTTGATGAAACAGGTTCTTCAACAATTCTTGTTGATGTTTCAGTAGTTTCTTTGGAAAGCTCACTTAACACGACTTTACTATGTGAACTGTGCTCCCTTATATGATCCTTCTCCAAGAAAGTAGCATTCGTGGAAACAAACACCTTGTTTTCGGACGAATCATAAAAGTAACCTCCTTGTGTACCTTTGGGGTAGCCTACAAAGAGGCACAACCTCAATCGTGATTCTAACTTCTTGGGATTTTCCTCAAGCACATGTGTCGGGCAACCCCATATGCGAAAGTGATGTAAACTAGCTTTATGCCCGTTCCACAACTTCAGAGGTGTTCTTGCAACACTTTTAGAAGGAACACAGTTGAGAATGTATACCGCAGTCTCCACTACAAAATCCCAAAATGAGTCCGGTAAGGAAGCGTAACTCGTCATCGAACGAACCATGTCCAACAAGGTTCTGTTTCTCCTCTCTGCTACACCATTTTACTGAGGTGTACGCGGTGCCAAGAGTTGGGAAACGATTCCATGTTCTAATAAATAGTCTTGGAACTCAGAATCCAAAAACTCTCCACCTCGATCTGATCGAAGTGTTTTTATTCGTCTATCCAAAGCATTCTCAACTTCGGCCTTAAATAATTTGAACTTTTCAAAAGATTCAGACTTTCATTGCATCAGATAGACATACCCATATCTCGAGTAATCATTAGTAAAACTGATAAAGTACTCATAGCCTCCTCAAGCTCGTCGTTCATAGGACCACAAAGGTCAAAATGTATTAATTCAAGAGGCTCTTTGGTTCGATAACCTTTTCCAGTAAAAGGTCATTTAGTCATTTTACCTTCAAGGCAAGATTCGCACACTGGTAATGAATTTTCCTCTAACTTGCTTAGAAGGACATTCTTCACCAATCTCTCAGTCCTACTAAGATTGATGTGCCCTAATCGAAGGTGCCAAAGTCGGGCATTTTCTTTTGGAGAAACTCGTTGGCATTTAGATTGAGTTACGATAGATTTAAACATCTCCATGTTATAGAGGGAACTTAAGGCTAATGGTCTTAGCACATACAAGTTATTTTCCAGTTTAGCTGTACAAATTTCAACACCATCCTTACGAATAAACGCTTTATTCAAGTTAAAAGAAATAGTGTAATTGTTTTGTAACAGACACTTCACAGAAATAAGGTTCCTTTTTAGTTCAGGAACTACAAAGATATCTTTCAATATAAGAAACCTATTTTGTAAAGTAAACTAGATGTCTCTTACTGTCACAACTGAGACGACGTGTCTAGTGCCTACTCGCAACGTCATCTCACCAGCCTCCAACTGTCGCCAAGATCTAATCCCCTTTGTCTGTCTTGGCCTTACCCTTGGCAGCCTTCTTTTCCTTTAGATAACGTGGACAAGTCCTCTTTCAGTGTCTGTCTAGGTTACAATGGAAACATTTTCCTTTTTCAACTGGCGGTGGATGCTTCTTCTGGGCGATAGGTGGCGGGTTAGTAGGCGCATTCCCTTTCCCTTTACCACCTTCTTCTTCTTCCCCTTTCCAGAGTTAGAAGTAAAGGTGCAGACTTTGTTCCTGAGATCGAACCTCGATAGAACTTTTTAGAGGACGAGACAACATTTGCCTCACCTTCTTTTTTCTCTTTACTTTTCAGCAAGGATTGGTAAGTCTGCAACTTGTTGAGGAGAATGGTGAGGGAGTAGTCCACTTTGTTAAGAATCATATTGCTAACCTGACTACCCTCATCAATTTTAAACCCATTCATCTCTACCACGTTAAAGTGGGCCATCATATTCAACACGTGTTCATAAATAGAGGTGCCTTCCTCCATTTTGGAGTTGAAGATTTGTTTCAGAACCTCATGTTTGAGCTGTCCAAACGGCTGTTCGAACATTCCCCGCAGGGATTCCATGATCTCATGAGCTGAGACCATGGACTCGTGTTTCTTGGCCAACATGTCACTAAGACTGGCACATTGGCCAACACGTCACTAAGACTACAAAGACATTCCCCGCAGGGACTCCATGAATTAAGTTCATCATTACGGTCATCTGATTTTGTAGTGAAGCAATAGCACCATTACTTGCGTCATTGTCTTTGAGTCTCAATCTCTGGTCACTCTCTCTCCAATATTCATGGTTCTTAGAGCTGCAATCCAAGATATTCTTCGCCTCGTCATACATTTTATCAAGCAGACCACCAACGGCTGCTGCATTGGCAGTAATCTGCAAAGCGGAATTCAAACCATGATAAAAAATTTCCATCTGAAGGTAGTCTGGCAACCCATTGTGTGGACAATCCCTGACCAACATTTTAAACCTCACCCAGGCATTGCTGAGCGATTCGTCCATGTCTTGTTCAAAAATTGTAATTAGTTTCCTTCATCTGCATGCTCAGTAAGTGGAAAGTATTTCTTCATAAACTTCTCCACGACCTGTTCCCATGAAGTGATCTCTCCTAGTTTGAGAGATGCGCCCATTTCTTAGCCTGATTACAGAGAGAAAATGGGAATAAAGTTAGTCGAACTTCTTCGGCAGAGATGTTTGGGAACACAAAAGTATTGCAGATTTCAATAAAGCTTCAGAGGTGGCGTGCGGGTCCTCGCCACGCCTTCCTCCGAATTGTCCTATAGTCTGGATCATCTGCAGCACCACCGGCTTCATTTCAAATCGGCTTCCGTCAAGGGTAGGCCTCATGATTCCTGGAGAGAAATCATAGAGGTTTGGCGATGCATAATCCCTAACGGGTCTATTTCGATCGTTTGCCAGCAGGATTGGATTCGCCATGACATTATTTTCGTTTGGTGCTCCATTTCCAGGCTGCTCCGCCATCTCTTCTTTATCTAACTGTGGTTGCTGTTGCGGTATCTCAATCTTCGTCTAAACGTCCTCTCAATCTTTGGGTCATAATTTTCCAGAGATTGAGAGGCTGCAAAGAAATCAGAAAAATTATCGTTAGCACACTATTTTTCCGAAGTCCCTGGCAACAACGCCAAAATATTGCTGCTTAATTTTATGAAATGAATTATGGATGATATGCTATGGTGAAATTGCGTTGAGCACTCAAGTTTTCTCAGCAAAATCCAAGTGTAAACTCCACTGAATTTCCTGGTAAGTCCAGGGTCGAACTTAGGGACTTGTGAAAATAGGTTGCATTGGTAATTTTTAGGAAAAATTTGCGGTAACCAAATAAATAAATTGTTCTTAAGGTTGTTGTTTACGATGATAGAAAAGAAATAAAAAATGCGACAGAGTTTAAAAAGAGTTGGTAAACAGAAGATACGATGACTATGCGGTGAACGGGTTGAGAAGGGTTTCGGCTAACACTTCCTAGGATGCGTTCATGCTTTGCGATCAGGCAACATGCATACAATAGTAAACCATCTCTCGATGCGAATGCTACAGCTTCTAATGCTAGAACACATGCGATATATGCGATAAGTCTATAGAACCTACTCATAAGCCTCTATTCTTATTTATGCGATGATAGAATGACACACACATAAATAAGGCGACCACATAATATCATTCCTATCTCTAGGATGCATGCTATGCAGGTAGGGAAATAGAGCTTATCTCTAAGTCCTTATCTCTTGTTTATGCAGTTCTAATCTTACTCTTTCGAGTCTAGATTCTAACCTAGCTCTCTCGAGTCTTAGGTTCTTTCTTCAGACTCTCTCTCGAGTAGCTCTAAAGGGGTATTTTCCATAACATATCACAAGATAATCACAAGCAATGAACTTCCTAAGTCATGTTAACTTAGTTCTTCTCAACCCATTCAACTAGTTTAGCTACTCATGCATGCTAAGAGAGTGAACAGATGTAGAATAAGAACTTCCATTGTATAAATATAAAGATGAAGTACAAAATAACAATGCAAGTATAGAATAAAAGGCTTGGTAGCAATCTCTTGCTTCCTAGGCTTTTACACTGTTTTTCTACTCGTGCTCAAAAGATAATCTCGCTCTCGCGAGAGTCGGCTCACTCTTTTCTTCTACGCCTCAAGGTTCTCTCTCAATTTGCCTTGAGCAATCTCTGGCGTCACCACTCTTCTCTTGCTCCGCCTTAAAATGAAAGGAAGACTATAAAAAGACTTGTGAACCTTCCAGATGGGTGAACAAAAAAATAGTTGAACCCCTTTTTTGAAGGATGCCTTTGGTATTTATAGAACTTCTAGGATGAAAGACGGCTTCTCTCTCATGATTTCGCAGATGGGACGGCTTTAATTCCTGACTGATGCGCCGAATATTTGTCACCGAAAAGCTGAATGTACTTGTTCGTTTCGGCTGTCAACTTATGTAAGACCCTAAATCTAAGGTGAAAGGTTATTAGGAGAAGGAAAAAAAAAGTAATAAAGATATTGGGGCAAGATGAAATGGTGAAAGCATTAGTATTATGAAAATAAAAAGGATCAAAAGGTGGCCAACGCATGTGGAGGGCCAAGCTCATTGAACGCAAGGCCTAAGAGTACATGGGAGGTTGGCTTCATGTTGCACTAATCTTTGGAAGCAAGAAGGCTTGGGCAATGGCCGTGGGCTTGCACGCAGCTAATGTAAGGGCATGCACAAGCATGCGGACACGGGCAAGGCATGCGTTAGAGGCATGCGTCGAGCGGGCATGCCAAGCGCCCCTGCCTATGCATCGAGTGGGCATCACCTAGTATTTGATCGCAAACGATGAAATTCACAATGTCCGCATACCAGGGAACATTAATGTCTACTGACATCAATAGCTCATCGGGGAATCTTTCTTCAATATCTTTTTCTTTCCCTTAAACCTTGCAATTCTCTAATCTTGAAAAATGATCAGTGACTTGGTTCTCGGTGCCCTTTCGGTCTTTGATTTCTAGGTCAAACTCTTGCAATAGCAACACTCATTGTATAAGTCTCGATTTTGCATCCTTCTTTGTCATCAAATACTTGATCGCAGAATGATCCATATACACCACAACATTTGTTCTGATTAAGTACTATTGGAATTTCTCCAGTGCAAATACCGCTGCGAGCATTTCCTTTTTTGTGGTTGAATAGTTCTCTTGCACATCATTCAATGTTTTAATTGCATAATAAATAAGATGCAATACCTTGTCCTTGCACTGACTTAATACCGCGCCCACAGCATATCCGTTCGCATCACACATCAACGCAAATGGTTGCACCCAATCCGGCGTAACCAAGATGGGTGCAGTGATGAGCGCATCTTTCAATGTGTTGAATGCTTTGGTGCATGCATCATCAAAATTATATTCTCGATCAGCTTCAAGCACTTAGGGGCCTTGTGATCTGGAAGAAATTGCGAATAAATCTTCTATAAATCCTAGCGTGTCCCAGAAAGCTCCTAAATGTTGTCACGTTCACTGGTGAGGGTAGCTTGGAAATTGCGTCGATTTTCACTTGATCAACTTTCAATCCTGCTTTTAAGATTTTATGACCCAAAACAATTCCTTCTTCCACCATAAAGTGGCATTTTTCCCAGTTCATAACAAGATTTGTTGCCACGCATCTCTTCAAGATCTTTTCCAGGTTAGATAAACAGGAGTCATAATTGTTGTCGAAAACTAAAAAATCGTCCATGAACACTTCGACTGACTCCTCCAAGTAATCTGAGAATATTGCCATCATGCATCGTTGGAAAGTGTCTGGCACATTACAGAGTCCAAATGGCATGTGTTGGAATGTAAATGTACCGAATGGGCACATGAAGGTTGTCTTATCTTGATCCTCCGGTGCAATTGCTATTTGGTTGTACCCTGAATAGTCATAAAAAAAACAAAAGAATTCATTCCCCGCAAGTCTGTCTAACATCTGAACAATGAACGGGAGTGGGAAATGGTCCTTTTTAATGGCCAAATTTAACTTACAATAATCCATACAAATTCTCCACCCCATTGTAGTTCTTGTGGGAATTAATTCATTCTTGTCATTAGTGACGACTGTCATCCACCCTTTCTTCGGAACACACTGCAATGGGCTTACCCAGCTGCTATTAGATATCAGGTAGATGACACCTGCGTCCAGCCACTTCACAATTTCCTTCTTCACTACCTCCCTCATAGCAGGGTTCAAGGTTCGTTGCCTTTCTATCGATCCTGTCTTTCTTTCTTCCAGACGAATCTTGTGCATACAGTACGAGGGTTTGATTCCTCGAATGTCTGCCAAGGTCCATCCTAAAGCCTTTGCATTATTTCTCAGGATCTGAATGAGTGCATCTTCCTTCTCCTTACTTAGGGAGGCAGAAATGATAACCGGTAATGTGTTGTTACCTCCTAAGTAAGCATACTTGAGGTGCATAGGCAATGGCTTTAACTCTAGCATAGGTGGTTCTTCCAAAGATGGCTTGATGCATTGTGAAGTTTGTTCAGATAACTTGAGTGGTTCAAAGTTTGATTCAACATAAATTGCAACGCAATCCTCCTCCAACATTGCGCCAATTTCACAATTTTCTTCCTCTAGCTCGTGCCAAGGTTCTTCCCGCAGTTCCTCAATATACTGGCAATTCTCCATATCATTTGGGTACTTCAACGCATTGAAAACATTGAACATTACTTCCTGATCGTCGACCCTGATGGTCAGTTCTCCTTTTTGCACATCGATCAGTGCTCGCCCTATTGCTAGGAATGGGCGACCTAAGATGATAGGCACTTCCCTGTCAGCTTTGTAATCCAATATAATAAAGCCCACCAGGAAGATAAACTTGTCCACTTGCATGAGTACATCCTCTATCTTGCCGTCAGGATGTGTTATCGATCTATCGACCAACTGTAATGTGATCGTTGCTGGTCTTGCATTGTTGATATTCAGCTTTTTAAAGATCGATAAAGGCATTAAATTTATGCTCGCTCCTAAATCGCACAGCGCGTTCCCAACCTTCTTCCCTCCTATTGTGTAGGGTAATGTAAAACTCCCAGGATCCTTCATTTTGGTGGGCATATTATTTTGAAACAGTGCGCTGCATTCATACATTAATGCAACGGTTTCATTTTCCCTGATCTTTCTTTTATTAGCTAAAATATCCTTGAGAAATTTTACATAGCTCGACATTTTCAGAGCTTCTATAAGGGGAATATTGATGTGTAGCTGTCGGAGAACGTCCAGGAACCTCTGAAATTGCTTACTATCATCTTTCTTTTTCTGCCTGGACGAAAAAGGTGGAGGATCCCGCCTTACTTCCTATTGAGTTGGTTGTTTGTTAAGGTCCTGTTCTTGTTGCGTTTCATTATCTGGAGGATGCATTAATTTAGAATTCAAGTCTTGAGAAGCTTCATCTTTTGTAGGTGAACTTGCTTCTGAACTGGTAATCTTTCCACTACTGATTGATTGGTCACCATCAATAGTTAAATCTGCTGGTATTGTTGTAGAATCTGTTACTGATAGCATAGGGGTTGTTTTACCATTCCTCAATGTCACTGTGTGACATTGCTCTTTGCCTCATGACCCCGATGCTCCTGAACTTCTAGGCAACGTATCAGGCACTTTATTTTTCAACTCAATTGCAAGCTGTTCAATCTGCTCTTCTAAACCTCTAAGGGAGTCAGCTTGTGATTGTCTAATTGCCTCGCTCTTTTTGATATAATGCTTCAATGAAGTTTCCAGAGACGAGGTATTGCAAGAGGTATCATATAGGAACGGTTAATCATAGGGTGATATACTTTGAGAGTTGCCTGGGCTACCTTCCTGATTAATGAAGATCGGAGAGTTGCCTCGATCCCCTTGATAATTGTTCTGATGGAAACTATGGCTCCCCTGGTTGTGATTCCCGTCCCAACTTAAAGCTGGGTGATCTCACCAACCAAGGTTGTAGATGTTGCCAAATGACTCATTATGGACAGAGTATACGGCCTGTTGATTCCACGGGCAGACTTTTGCTAGATGTACCTCCCCACATTGAATGCAATTCAATACGGCCACATGCATCAACGCATTAACTTGCACTGAACTTTGAGAGAGATTTCTCTGTTGATTAGCCACCGTCTGAAGGAGAGAGGTCATCGTGGTCATTTGATCTACCAGCGTGCTCATTGTATCAGTTGACATGTCAGCACTTTCTACTCTTTCTTGCTCTAGACCACTTTCCTCAAACCCGATATCAATCCACTCATCAGAATGTCGCGAGATGCGATCTAATATGCTCCTGGCTTTCGTATATGATCTATCCATCAATCCTCCTACTGCGGAGGCATTGGTAACTGCTTGCGTTGATTGATCTAAGCCATTGTAAAACGTCTCCATCAGGATGCTATCAGGAATCCCGATATGCAGACAACTCTTTACTAATTGTTTGAAACGCACCCAATTGGTGCTCAAAGTTTCATAACCCTTTTGCTCAAAATTTAACACATCCCTCCGTCTCTTTGTGTTGACGGCTGGAGGGAAAAATCTGTTCATGAACCTGTCAACAACCAGTTCCCATGCTTTAATTGTCACACCCCCTCCCTAGCCTTAGCCCTCAAGACCGGGAAGGGAGCGTGAGGGTACACCAGTAGTATTCCAAGACAACATTTAAATTTAACATTTCCCCCCTATCTATTAAAGATTTCAACATGTTTACAACACTCTATCTAACTTTCATACACATAGTTCAATTTCCTATATTCTTTATTACATGAGAAACCTGCCCTGAGAATTTACCAAGTCTTGGTGTGATGGTGGTTAGTAGACTCCTTCCTGAACGTTCCACTTTGCTACCTTGGGGGGGGGGGGTGATATAAGAAAAAATTTGGAAGAGTGTGAGCTACTAAGCCCAGTGAGGGTTCTTTTAGAATAATAATCACTTTCCAAATCATGTTTTTGGGAAATCAATCACATAATCATAATCCCAGTATAATTTATGCATGATCATGTATATATATTCATTCAATCAATATCCTCCAGTTCCATGTTATACGTGGCATGCTTATATCATGGACACATTATCACAACTTTTCCCACTTTTCCCGCCAATGTGCACACCGACAATTCTTTATCCCACTAGTCATGCTTAGGTACTTGACTATATTTTCCGCTGGTCGTCACCGACTATTATTTCCCGTCGACCGAGGCCGACTATATTTTCCCGTCAGGCACCTTTTATTAAGCATGCTAACTTATGTAATCTGGGTATAATCTCAGTTTCCATAGCAATATCACAAACAATATGATGGCAATCAACATAACATTATAAGCATGTATTTTGCACTTACATATGCATTTATTCACATATCAAAGCATAAAACTAAGTAAACACTCACCATCAGCAAGTTTTTCCACTAAAATCACCTTTAGAATACCCTCCCTACTCAAAATTAGCCTCTTTAGAGGTTATTTGGTCTGAGATAGGCAGTTGGGCGTTGAGCAATAGGCAGAGTGGGCGTGCTACGCCACACAGGGGGCTGGCGCATTTAGGTGTGCACTGCGCTGGGCGTGATGCACCGCACGGGGGAGGCTGCTGCATTGGGCTGGCGCACGGGATGCGTCAAGTGGTGCACGCGCGGATGGACGGACATAGCGCTGCATGCGCGCAGGGTGTGGGCTGGCTGTGCGTCCGGCTGACTAGATGCCTCACCAACGCAACCTTGTTTCTTTTGATCTCCAATCAACTTGGCAGCCTAATAACTCAAACGTCACTCTCTTAATATGCTCTCAACATATGATTTAGGTGCTGGTATGAATGAATTCCCCTTGCCCAACTCCCCTATTTATAGCCATTTCAGACTCACCCCATGTTGACAACACAACTCCCATTTGTCTCACTTTGGAGCTGCCAACATTCAGTCTACCCAGCTTATCCTTCGCCTAGCCTTGAGTTGTTCTTATTTCAGCTTGCTAGCCAAAGTCTCCTTTTCTGCATGAAATCTCCTTCACCCACCTCCTAATTGGGGTGATAAGACTTTAATTGCATGAAATCTCCCTTAGCCACCTCCTACTAGAATTTTGTGTGATCCTTCTTTTGCCACCTAAATCACCTAAATACCTCACATATTTCTCTACTTAAATTGTTTAAGTCTTATATTCGTATATCCTTGGCATCCTCCCTTGAAGTTTTCCATCAATTAGCCTCACCTTTTGTCCTTGACGCATAGCAATTCACCTTTCCTTCATCAAATTCCAACTTAGCTAACGCATGAGTTGGCCATCACCAACGCATAGGGTGGTTGCTCACCCTTGACGCATGGCTTGCTAGGTGTGCTCGCTCGGCCTACTAGGCGTGAATTCATGGTGCTGACCATCAATGCATGGTGTGCTGCCTAGGCGCTTACGCGCTTTCTTGACCGCATGGGCATGCTCAGTCGCATAAGCATGCTCGGCCGCATGGGATGGCTTGCTCGTTTGTTCGTTTGATGCATAGGCAGGCGCACGGCATACACCATCAACGCATTGGCTGCGCGCTCGATGCACGGCCTGTGCTCTTGGCACATGGCCTGTGCTTTTGGCCTTGATGCCTGGCCGGCGTGCCTAGCATGCTTCACTCGACGCATGCTTGCTGCACGTGTCCGCATGGCTCATGTATGCCTTTGTGTTGATTGTATGCAACCCTTAGCTATTTTTTTCAAGTTTTCTTGCCTCCATTCTCCATGCCTTCTTGCGTCCACATGTTTTAAGCCCTTCATAAGCGTTTGGATTTTGGTCACCCTTTTTGGATAATTTTATGTTTTCCTCCCTTTGTTCCAATATCCTTACTTATGATTTTTCTTCTCTATTTAACTTCCCACTTTAGATTTAATGTTAGGGTCTTACATTAATCTCATCCGGCTCTAGTGACTGAGCCCACCTCTATGCTTCATCCTGCAATGCATACAAGAAAAGATATAACCTAAGTCTTTCTTGAGTCATACCAGGCATGGAGAATGAGCTGCACATGTCTACAAAATTCGTCAAATGCGCATGTGGGTCTTCTCCTTGTAATCCTCCGAATTGACCCATATTCTGAATCATCTGCAGCATAATTGGTTTTATTTCAAAGCTTACATTCTCCTCAACCATGAGTCTTGAGATTCCTGGCGAGAAGTTGTAGAAATCTACCGTCGCATATTCTCTCATTGGAACATTGTGGTCAGCAGCAAAAAATATGGAATCTTGCACTGGCCAATTTTCCCTTTAATTCCCTACGGGAGCCTCGTTATTGTTAGCAATGTTTCTTCACCACTTGATTCGACCCTGATGTGCTCGTGCGCGAATAATACACTTGATCTCTGGGTCTACATCGAATCTCTGGATCACTCTAGCCTTCCTAAGCCGTCAGACTGCTCTTCGCGTTGAACAGTCAGTACAAAGAGACCTGTCCTGCAAAATACCAAAAACATACTCAACACTAACCGTTAACCAATTCCCCGGAAACGGCGCCATAAACTTCTTGAGGCATAATTTTAGTCTTTAACATTGCGATGAATAAGATGTACAATGACTAATCTTATGCCATACAACGCATGAATGAATGATGACTCTGTATGCGATACTACTTCTAAATATGCATTAATTATGAGAATCTTGTAGTATACTATACATTTCACAAGTTTCCTTGCATTGGAACCAATTATCATTCCACCACAAGTTTCTCGGTGTGATCCGAGGTCGAACACAGGGACTGTTTGAGGTTATTGCATTATATTTGTTATATATGCGACCAGGGGTTTTTCAATTTATAAAAAGGTTGTGTGTATAGATATTCAAAAATGAAATAAAGTAAAGATAAGCGATAAAATGCGATAATAAAGTAAATTTCGGTAAAGGTAAAGTGCGATAAAATAAACCTAAGCTATGATGATACAAGATACATATTTCATGATACAAGATACCAAGGTTGAGACTGACTGTGAAGAATATACAAAGATCGTGTTATGCGGTGGCAAGTCTTATGTGTGAAGCAAAAAGAGAAAAGGTAATTAGTACAAACATCGCAAGTTCCTTAATTGCGTTAAAGGCATAAATACGGTCTCGCTTTTCCCTTGGTGTACACCTTTCAGTGATCGGCCACGTTCCCACATATCTATGGTGAAATAGGGACAAACGTAATGAATGCAAGGTTGCTTCCATCTCTGGAAGTACTTCTCGCATTAGTTAACGCATTCTTCTAACCTTCTTCCGATAGATCAGAATGGCATTTTCACTTCTGCTCTCATAGGTGAAGATGTTGTCTAGCATGCTTTCGCTAAACATCTTTATTTCTTTAGCATAGATTAGGTTACTTGTTTAATTCATATTAATCACCAAGGGATTAAGAAAACATCATGGAGAAAATGATTTATGGAGGAACGAAAATAGACAGAGAAGTGGAAATGGAAATGATCAAGACATTCAATAATACTATTTAGCGTCTGATACATGGTTGTGAATGAAGAGATTAAGAAAATGAAATACACTTGATGAATGAGAATTAGAAACAAATACAAATAAGTGTCAACGTCTTGGCATAGATCTAGAATGGAGAATTGCTTAATGGTGTCGATGGAGTGAATGGAAGGATGAGCTTCCCTCTCAGGCTTGCTCAATCGGTAGAAAGGATTTATGTACAGAGCTTCTCAATGGGGATTTGGAAGAATCACACTAAGACTCACCTCTCGGCCTTGTCTCTTCTCTTCCCGGATTTCTTCCAATCAGCACTCAGGTCTTCTCTCTCTCAATAGCCTCGTATCAATTATCCCCCATATCAAGTATATTTTTTAGTGAATTCTTTGAAGGTATTTATAGGCTAAAGGCTTTGACTCTCTGACTTGTGTTCCCCACTTCATTGTTATGGAAAGTCCGAAAATGGTGGGATAAATATTCCTTCTATTATGGAATCAGTCAATCGAATACACAATGGTTAGTTGTACACGTGTCACAATCCTTCGTGTTTGTGTTGCTCATTTGCATCTTTCGATCGTGTGTCCACGAGCGGTGTTGTTTTTATTACCGTATGTGGTTGAAGTTCAGCTCTGGATCAACTGTCGCATTGCGCCGTCATTGCGTTGATCGTCCCTTCAGTATTGAGTTGACGAGCACAATGCGATGAAGATGCGTTGTTCAGTTTCTCTTTGAGCCTTAATCGCAAGTAGTGACTTGGTTTCCTACAAAACAGACTTGAAATATCTATTTCTACCATCTTAATGGTCTTAGTGGGTGTAATTGCGATAATTTATAAGTATTGTATTTCTTAGCTAATTTTCATACAATCAACGCATATTTTCTCTCTTTTGGCCGCAATATCTGAATAAGGCAGTATAAATAACTTGTATTTCTACAAGTTATCAAGCTCTAAAAGGGTGATGTATGCAACATCAGACAAGATGATCGCATACAATGAAGTTCTTAGGTCATGCTAGCTAAGTACTTCTCAACCCATTCGAAAGCTTAGTTACTCATGCCTATTGTAAAGAGAGTGAACAAATGTAGAAATGCAGGTTCCATTTTGTAAATGAAATCAGAATACAGAGTGACAATGGAAAATAAAGATAGGGAGCCTGGTAACAATTTCTTGCTTCCCAAGGCTGTTACACTATTTTTCTCTACCCTACTCAAAGAATATTCTTGCTTTCGCAAGAGTCGGCCCTCTCTCCATTTTCAACGCTTCTCGGCACTCTCTCGAGCTGACCAGGAACGATCTTCCGACATCTTCTCTCTTCTCTCGCCTTCGCCTTCTAAGTGTAAGAAAACTATGAACAAATGCTAACTATATTTTGTATGGTGAACTTTCTATATGGCTCAGCTGGAATAAAAACCGAACTCCTTTAACAAAGGTGGCCTTCGGTTTTTATAGAGCTTCAGGGTGAAGAGCTTTTTCTCTCAAATGATTGCACTTATGGGATGTCATTAATTCTCTGTCTGATGTGCCAAATAATTGTCACCGAAAAGTTAAGTGTACTTGCTACAGTGTGTCGTTAACGGCTTATCAACTAAATTCGGATTCGACCGTCATCCGCTTTCTGTCCCATCGTGATTTATTAAGCTTTCACCTTGATGTACCGGCTCTATATGGCCACCTTCTTAAGCAGATCTTTGCGAATGCATATGAGCAAATAGCCTTGTGGTCGCAATCTCTTAATGCATTCGACGCTAAATTCCTTGGATCGCAATTCCACCTTGCGCCAACGGATTTTCCTACACAAAATACATAAGTTGGCTACTTTAATGTGATGGACGCATGCGATCGCAATGTTCTAAACTTAATGCTTTTGAACATGATTTTATATATTTTTACCATCGTAATCCAACACTGTTTTATATCTTTGTGTTGTAATAACGTGCATTTTTGCCCGTTATCACGAGGCTGCAAAGCACGATCGTCTATGCGATTGCTTAACACGGCGACAGGTAAACGATTTACCTTGCATTACTAAGCGATCGTTTAGTCAGTTACTAAGCGATGAGGCTTGCTGACTAAAACGATCGACTATGCGATCACTTAACGCGGCGACAGGTAAATAATTTACCTTGTGTTACTAAGCAATCGTTTAGTCAGTTACTAACCGATGAAACTTGCTGACCAAAATGATCGTCTATGCAATCACTTAACATGACAACAGGTAAATGATTTACCTTTCATTATTAAGCGATCGTTTAGTCAGTAACTAAGCGATGAAGTTTGCTGACCAAAACGATCGTCTATGTGATCACTTAACGCGATGACAGGTAAACGATTTACCTTGCATTACTAAGCGATCGTTTAGTCGATTACTAAGTGATGAAGCTTGCTAACCAAAACAATCGCCTAGTGCGTGCGCGTGTTAAATGATACGCGAGCATCCCATCGTCTACACGACCCGATACTCAACGATCGCATAACCGATCATTGACGCGATGCGATCAACCCTTGATCGCTTACCTGATCGTCTACACAATGTGATCAATAGTGGTCATGTACCCCATCGTCTGTACAATGCGATCAACCCTTGATCGCATACCCAATCGTCTAACCGATGCGATCAACAGCGATCACATACTCCATCATCTGCACGATGCGATCAATCCTTGATTGTCTCCTTCCTCGAAGAACCATAACGCTTGCTCTGATCATCGTCACGAATGACTCAAAACTCAAAAAGACTCGATAACGATTATTAATGCCCAAAAGTGCAGGGGCCTTTACATATAACTGCAAATGTAAAAGAATTAAATCAAACCAAAGCTAACATCCACAAAACCATCCATAAATCCGCACATCCACAGCAATTTAACGATTAAACAGTGTAGAAATTCACCCACCAGGAATGTATTTATAATTCTTTTGCAGCAATGAATTAGAATATTAGAAAACCGAGTGCTCTAATACCAATTGAAGGAACTCTTATTCAAGGGTACCTACGAGCGGAAGCGGATCTTTCCAATTCATTGTGACAGAATTACCGCATATACATTCAAGACATACTAATATACATTCATAATGCTAAAGAAATCAAGAGATCATACCAAATGAAGATTTCTTCTTCACAGCAAGTCTGAAACCTAACCATCTACCTCGAACAATCACCACTCGAACAGAAGGAAACGGAGAGGACAGCACCACTCAGAGCCCTCAGTATTCTTGGAGTAAAAATCCAAAGTGTCGGATTTGGTAGAAGAGAGACAGTACACAACGATCAAGTAAGTGGGAGATGAGGTCGTCTATCACATAGACAAGATGTTTGATCGTTTAGGTGAAGTATACGATCGTGTAGGAAAAAATAAGCGATTGATCGTGTAGCAAAATGTAAAGGATCGTCTAAACGATTGTGTAGGAAAAGGGTGAGTGATCGTCCAAACGATCGCGTAGGAAAAACTAAGTGATCGTTTATACGATCATTTAGTAAATACCGGGAGCTAAACGATCGTTTAGTAAATACCGGAAGCTAAACGATCATTTAGTAAATACCAAGAGCTAAACGATCGTTTAGTTAATAGCGCATGACGGTGTAATCAGTAAGATCGCTTAGCAATATCGTTTATGTAAGCGATTGTGCAGTCACTATCATATAGGCACTGTCTAAACGATGACACTATCTTTAACACAATGTCCACACCTACGAGCTCAACACACTATCAGCTATTTATAATGCACTCATCCATTATTTAAAACAGAAGAGACACCGTCCCATTTTCTTTATAACCGTCCAATGAATGTGATCTTATCATATTCATAACATATAAATTAATATCATATATTAATTATAATATTTTCCTCAGATAAAAATCATATTTATATCCAATTTCCTCCAAATTAATGTATCTCATACATAAACTTAACTGTATCATATTTAATTAGCTCATTCAATTATATCATATATAATCGAACTCCCTCTTGTCAATTTGAACATTTCAATCTGACCCAAAAGCTGACTCTCAACTTGTATTCAAGCTACCAAGGGGACCTTATGAACCAAAGGCTCGAAGCTCCAACGGTATGTTAACTGCTAGGCATTCCACTAAAGACCGACAGTTGAACTCTTCTTGCCATAGATATATTTCTATGTTTATTGGATATAACCAATCATCAGTACGATGACTCTTCATAGATGCTCGTAATTACAGTAGGTCAATTTACTATTTTGCCACTGTAATTACATCTTCCGCCTTAAGTACCACTGATCCCTTTAATAAACAATACAACATAGTCCTATGATGCATTGCTAATATGATGAAATAATGGTGTATTATGCGATGGTGGTGCATGCGTTGCACATGCAAGTTTTCCTAGCACAATCCAAGTATAAATCCTACTAGGTTGCTTGGTAAGCAAGGTCGAACATAGGGACTATGGAGACAATATGCGACGGTAAATTCTGATTCCTTTGCGGTAACAATCAAAACTATAAGTTGGTTGGTATGTTTGTTTAAAATATAAATCCTATGGGTGGAATTGAGAAAAGAGTTAATAACAGTATTACAATGAATATGCGGGGAACGGGTTGAGAAGGAATTTAGCTAATACTTCCTAATATTTCGTTCAAGTTATGCGATCATGCTACACACATACAACAACAGGTCATCTCTCAATGCAAATGCTATAACTCCTAATTTTTGGACGCATGCGATGTACACAATGATGTCTATAGGACTTATGTCTAAGCCTCTATTCTTTTCTATGCGATGATGAATGACACACACATACACAAGGCGACCACATACTATCATATCCTATTTAGGGTGCAAGCGATGCATGTTAGCAAACAAAACTTATCTCTAAGTTTCTATCTCTTGCTTATGCAGTTCTAATCTGACTTTCTCAAGCCTAGATTCTAACCTAACTCTCTCAAGTCTAGGTTCTTTCTTTAGACTACTCTCTCAAGTATCTCTAAAGGGGTTATGGACGCGTACATAAGACAAGATGATCGCCTAAAATGAAGATCTTGGGTCATGCTAACTAAGTGCTTCTCAACCCATTAGGAAGTTTAGTTACTCATGCATAATATAAAGAGAGTGAACAGATGTAGAGATGCAAATTCCATTTTATAACTAAAATTAGAATACAGAATGACAATGGAAAGTAGGGATAGTGAGCCTGGTAGCAATGTCTTGCTTCCCCAGGCTTCCCGAGGCTTCAGCCAAAAACTTGATGACTGAAAAATGTAGTGAATAAATATGTGTTTATTGTACGTTTTCCATGCGTTGTTGGTCATGCGTCAGATGTGCAATATACATCTAAGAATGTATGCAATGACCATGCATTCCTGCCACAAGTTTTCTTGCTCTCTCGCCAAGTATAATATGATCACAAGTTTCTCGAGTGATCCGAGGTCAAACTCAGGGACTTGTAGCTAAATTTCGTGGAATAATGTATTGCGGTGAAGAACAAAAGAATTTGGGGTTGAAGGGCTAAGAACTAACAGATTAAGCAGTGGAAGTATGACTATGAGAGATAAAGACACGGCAATTGTTAATGTGTAAAAAGATGTATGGGAAAATAGATAAAATGGCAGGGATGACTTCACCGCATTACTAAGCTTGATCGCAAGGGTAACCTCAACAAGTACAAGCTATGCGATTATGCTACACACACTTGACGAAGACGCATGCGATGTATTTACGATAGTGTCAAGAGGACTTATGTCTAAGTCTCTATTCCTGCTCATGTGCTCCCACACATAAACAAGATGACCGCATACCACCATATCCTACTTCTAGACGCATGCGGTGTGACCGCATACTTTCATATCCTATCTATAGGGTGCATGTATTGTGTAATAGCAAACGGAGCTTATTCCTAAGTCTCATTCTTGCTTATGTGATCCAATCTGACTCTCTCAAGCCTAGATTTGGTTTTTAGACTACTCTCCCAAGTATGCCTAAATGATGAATGATGCGCTCATAAGGCAAGGTAATCACATAAAACATGGTTGATATAAGATTATTCCTATCTCTAGGAACACTGCTTACTTTGCTTAATGCGTCCAACTACTTACCCTCCCGGGCAGTTAGTTGCTACTGATTCTACTCATAGACAAGCATTGCGTCCACTTATAGACAAGCGTTGCTATAGCTTCATACTAAGTAAATAGGATTTTCTCACAACACTCATGCAATGCACACCTCTTGGTGGTTTGCTACATGCTTCATATGTCTATGTCGCATGATTAAGTATGCAATACTCTAGCAGTCTTACTTAGTTGTGCAATGAAAATAAAGAATGATAAGAAGAGACAAACGAAGATGAAGTCGAAGGAAATATAGAAATGCATTGATCACAAAATGTTTTAATCTCTTAAGCCACAATGTAATACAATACAGAGATAGAAGAGATATGGAGGGCCAGATGGCAGCAATGTCGTGCTTCCATCATATGTGTGTCAAGGCTGCCGGTGGTGCCATGGACGGGCGGTGGAGTAGTCTCTCTCGAGATCTAACTCTGACAGAGCTCCGGTCGTCACTCAGAATGGTAGGAGGAATGAAGAACTCCTAAGAATGTCTTCTCACACTTTGGTCTGGATCACAAGGATCTGCCCGCAGAAAACCTTGGATGATTTCAAGTTGTGCTATAGGTCTTTATTTATAGAGCTTGATCGCCAACAACATTAATGGTCCTTCTCTGAAAATCTGCAGATAACGGCATGATGGACCTGCTTTGAATCTCTACTGCTAACGATGTGGTAGGTGAAATGTCAACATCACCTTTTTTGTACTCCCGAGGTATGCGTTCATGCTTGGTTTCCGAAGTATCATTGCATTCTACCACCCTTGCATTCATCCCTTTATTATGGTTATCACTCCGTAGCTGCAACCTCTATGCGATGGATGCATGCGATTAATGGACGCAACAACCATGTGTCAAACGTATGTGTTTTCCTCTGCGATGGAGAGATTCTCCGCATGCGATCGATTCTTGTGTTGGCTACAGAAATAGACAATTGGACACAAAATAACGCATAATAGTGGGTTAGCTGAGATTCTTAATGTCGATCGACGCAAGCTCGTTTTCTCATGAATTCTTAGTATGATCGCCGCATATTCTACTTAACAGCCCTCATAATTCTAAATAAAAGGCCTATAATGACGTGCATTTCTACCCGTCATCACTAATCCCTTAAAAAAAAAACAAACATGATTAGTGGCCCCAGAGTCTATAATCAAGGCAGAATCATTATTCTCTACTAAACAAGTTTCCAAAACTAGTAAATCACATTTACCTTATTTGGCCTTGGCCATAGCCTTCTTCCTTTCCTTTAACTAGCATGGACAGTTCCGCTTCCAATGCCCATCTTAATTGCAATGGAAACATTTTCCTTTCTTAATCGGCGCTAGTCGCATACCCCATTGTGCGACAGGTTGTGGGTTGTGCCTTCCCCTTCCCCTTACTACCCTTCTTCTTTCTCCACTTGTTAGTGTTGGAAGTAGAAGATGCAGACTTAGTTCCTGAGGTCGAACCCCGATGGAACTTCTTAAATGATGAAGCAACATTTGCCTCACCAACCATCTTCTCCTTTCTTTTCTGCAAGGATTGGAATGTCTTCAACTCCTTGAGGAGAGTTGTAATGGTGTAATCAACTTTGTTCATAATAGCGTTGCTGACAAAGTGAAGGAAGCTTTCTGGCAATGTGTGCAAAATAAAGCTAACCTGGCTACCCTCATCGATGCGAGCCACATTCATCTCTGCCACATTAAAGTAGACCATCATGTTCAAAACATGTTCTCGAACAAATGTACCCTCCTCCATTTTGGAGTTGAAGATGTACTTTAGAGCTTTGTGCTTGAGCTACCCGGACGGTTGTCCGAACATTCCCCTCAAGGACACCATGATCTCACAAGAAAAGACCATGTGCTTATGCTTCCTGGCCAAGACATCATTCAAGCTAGCCAAGATGTAAGCTCGGGCCTTCTCGTTCGCTCATGTCCATTTCTCATATGTCTCTCGAACATTTTGATTGGTGGTTTGAGTTGGAATAGGAGGAAATTCCTCCATAAGGACAAATCGGAGGTCATTGATGATTAGTATTGTATTAATCTTGTTTCTCCAACTAGCATAGTTTTCACCAATCAGTTTGTTGGTAGATAATAGAGCTAAAGTGGTGGTTGCCATTTTTTAAAGTTGCTGAAATACATGAACAAATTTAATAAGTCTATGTGCATTATCACTTTTAACACCAATTTTAGGTTTTAGCAAAAAAGTTCTAATGTACCCCAAGTGAAATGACATCTATTTTGCAATGATGCCCCAGCAAGGCAGGACATGTTGAGGTTGATGCCTAGGGTCCTGTAGTTCGTAAACACGTGTAAGAACAAACATTTGTGATGTAACAATATGAGATATTTTCTTCACTGTTGTCTATAAAATATGGGATATTTTAGTTGCATTAACCACAAACCAATAAACTAAGATTCCTAGTTATCATTGTAACTTAAGCATGTATGTAGAGACATACAAGTGGATCATGCCTTAAGTGATAACCTAAATGGCCTCTAGTATCTGGATAAAGAAGGGAAACCTTATCCTAGTGGCACTACAGATATGGCCCGCTTTGTAGATGTTAAAAGTGTTGTAAAGTGCTACAAATAGTCTAATCCTGATCATCCATGTGAAGACATGCGAGCAAGGGTATCCTATGCAAAGGAATTTATATAAGACCGGACCACGAAATGTTTAGTCTCGTTATATAACGTCGTTCATGACAGAGACTTTCATTTCACTAGGATGACCATAGGTAACATGACTTCAATCCTGAATGATTTGGGAACTCCTACCTATGAGGGCAATCCTTTGATTTGCATGGGTGCGAGTGGCCAGACCGTCGACTCGAACTTACCACTTTGGGGATTCGTCTGATTGAGGAGCTGTGAACTCAGCTACACAAGATGGAATTCACTCCTTCCCTGAAGCAGAGGTAAGTAGATAGATTGCTCCCTTAAAGGTTGATTCTGGGGCGTGAACGATGTGGCGTCACACTTTTTCATGACCTGAGAAGTGTTCACTCATAGTAGGACTATGTTGTATTGTTCATTAGAGAAATTAGTGGTACTTAAGGAGTTAGATGTAACTACAGAGGAAAAATAGTAAATTGGCCCAGTTGTACTTACGAGCAATCTGTGAAGGGTTATCGTACTGTCAATTGGTTATATCCAATGGACACAAAAATATATCTGTAGTGCAAAGAGTGCAGCTGTCACTCTTTAGTAGAGTGTCTGACAGTTAACAGATGGTTGATATCATTACAAAGTTTAGTCAGTTATTCACGTACTATTGGAGCTTCAAGCTACAGACCCTTAAAGTCCCTTGGTAGTTCAATGGATTTAAGTTGAGAATCAATTTTTGGGTTAGTTTGAAGTGTTCAAATTAACAAGAGGAAATTTGATTATATATGATATAATTAAATTTGTTCAATTATATGTGATATAATTGATTTGATGTAGATATATTAATTGGAGGAATTAATATAAATATGATTTATATTAAAGAAGAAAAGAACTATATATTATATATTACATATGATGTGATATTAACACTATAGTTATAAATATAATATGATAAATTAGTTATTATATTTATTTATAATGAAAACAATTATGAGATAATTGTTTTAGTTGGTCATTTTTCTTTTCTCCATTAACCGTGCAAGTGGGAGGTTAATTTCAGTTTTAATAATTGAAGAATAAAATGAAAACTTTTTTCATTTTTTTGAATAATCGCATTATTATCAAATTACTAATCGATCGAGCAAAAGAAAGCTATATGATAGCCCTTTCGAGAGACTAAATGACCGGGCAAGATTTTACTATACGAGAGTGAGAGTTTGCTAGACAATTGCTCCTTGTTACTAGACAATCGAGTACCCACTATCTATACGATAGACTAAACCTTTCTCCCACTTACTCGATTGTATACTTCCTCCATCCCTCTACCAAATTCACACAGAGCCCACACCTCTTGGATTCTCACTCCGAGAATACCAAGGTTATCAAGTGGTAGTGTCGAGGTTTCCGTTCGAGGATCAGACAATTCGTGATTACACTGGGTGTTCGTTGCGTTCGTGATCATTTAGACTTTGTTGGGATGCCTGATCAGTGTAAATCGAGGGAATACGTGAAGAAGAGTTCTTCAAAGGTATGTCTCTCGATTCCCTTTATATTTAAGTTAAGAAAGCATGCTGTAATTTTCTCTAAGATGCATAACTGTGGTTGTTTTTTTGTAAATGTTTTATTCTTTCACAATGGGCTTGGAAAGATCTTACTTCCGCTCACTGGTTCTCTTGAATAAGAGTTCCTTCAGGAAAAAAAGTCACCTGTGGGGTGATCAAGTGCCCCTTCATTAGAATGAGACTAGGGAAAAACAAAATTAGGACAAGAGACTAAAGCAACCTTATCCTTTTCAGGAGATTAGATAAAGAGTTGTGCAAAAATAGCATCTTTTAGGAGGACACTCCCAGGGTGCCTCGAGGTGATGCACAAAATGTTATCCAACCTAATGAGAGAGATCGTGGGATATGTTATCACACTTCCCACTCCTACTTACTATGAACATTCTCTCCATTCACCTTGGTATTGAACTACCCGAATACCATCCTTTAGGGGGACACTCCCAGGGTGCCTCGAGGCCAAGGATAGATCTCACGGTGTGAACTTTAGGAAGAAACGTGTAGAGGTTTAGGTGAAGTATCATATACCCCAAGTACCTCACACTGAATATTCTACCTAGGGATTCATTAACTTAGACAATCCAGCTACTGATTTTACCTAAGTAAGAGTTTAATTTGCGAAAAAACAACTCTTGCTTTTGATAATTAAATAAGTTCGAATCAAGTCCCATTAAACACTTTAACAAACTATCATCAAATTTGCATGCATGCAGCAAATTTATCTAATTCACCTTTCTAGGTAGGTTTCTATGTAGGGGTGTTCCATTTTTGTCAGCTTAAATACCCCAGCCTAGACAGAACCTGTCTTAGATAAAAGGTCCCTTATAAATAGATATGGTACATATTTAATCTTTTATTAGTCAATTTAATTCTATTAAACCGATTAAAACATTAAACTTACGTTTCTAATCTCATCAGAATCATGATCTTAAGTCTATCTCAATCAAATTTTAAAACTCTTTTAAAACATGATTCAACCTAAGTTTGCATGTATGTCTTTCTTATTGATTTTAGTTCTAATTTCCATTATAACTATTATAAAGGAAACAACTAAAACCAACCACATTGCTAAGCTAGACTAGGTATTTATAACTCTTATAAATTAATCTAAGTGTCATGCTTCATGCAATATCCATTCATTACTATATATAACTCTTATATTAATTGTAATGAACCAAGCATACATGCTTTCATACACCCTTATACTATAACACTTAGAATATAAAGATGGTGTATGAATATGCTTAATGCATGCATATATTATAACTCTTATATTATATGATGCATGAGCATGCTTTAATATAATTTAATCATGCAAGCTACTATATTATAACTCTTATAATATAAAGATGATGCATGAATAAATGCATAATCTATGGTGGGATTTAAAACTATATGGCATACTTTATGACATATAATTTAAACATACATCACATGTACATTCATAAAAGATTAATGGATCGTGATGATTAGCCTAAAAATCGGAAATTAAATCTATCTATTACATAAACCATTGAGTCAACCAATTCAAACAGGCGAACCGGGTCTTGAACCGCCGGGGCAAAGCCTCGCTCCCTGATCATGTATATTTTCCTTGTGATTGTCGAGTAACGTTGGTTGAGTAACCACGATCGTGTAGCATGGATCGAGTGCCTTTGACTATGCGATGAAGCATGAAGGCCACTCGATCGTGTAGCGCACCGAGTTAACACCTGCTTAAATGATTGAGTAGACGAAAACTATGGGATAAAGCATGATCGACTAGATGATCAAAGAACAAGCGCCAAGTATCACATATCGAGTGATCGAGTAGCTAGTGACTATACGATGAGCTTGTTGGCCTACTCGATCATTTAGTGTGTGTGCCTTCCATGCAATGAGTATCCCATACTCAGCGATCGTTTACCCTCATCGTTTACACGATCGAGTAGCCAACACAACACGATCGAGTAAACTCTTTACTTGATCGCATAGCATTAGCCATGCGATCGTTTAGCAAATGCTACATGATTGAGTAGAACTTTTCTACACGATTGCCTAGCCAAATCTAAACGATCGTTTAGTCTGGGCTACACGATCTGACCAACCTTTGGTCTTCTTCCTCGATATGAACTGCATCTCCATGCCTTGAAGCTTCATCATGGACGACTCAAAACACTTCAAACACTTTGAATACAGACTCAATAGCAAGTTAATAAACCAAAAAACACACGGATCCTTACAAATTAACTTTGAAATGTAAAAGAAAGCAGTAAACAGAGGCAATCATCCCACAAACTCCATTAATTCACATCCACAAATACATATAACACTTAAACGCAATGTAGTTATGCTTAAAACCCACCAATAATGTAAATGCAATTCAATACATCAATGGAATTTGGAATATCAGAACAACCTGGATTTGATACCAATTGAAGGAGCTCTTAAACAAGATAATCATTGAGCGGAAGCAAGATCGTTCCAAACCCGTTGTGAAAGAATAAAGCATTTACAAACAAACAACAATAGTTATGCATCATATAGTAAATTACAACATGCTTTTAAGTTAAAACCAACTAGGATCAGGTGACATGCCTTTGAAGAAATATTCTTTGCATATTCCCTCGTTCAACACCCATCACGCATCCACACAAACTTGATCAAATGCACAATGCAACGAACAAACAGTGAGAATCACGAACTATCTGATCCTTGAACACAATCGAGTAAGACTCGATCCTCGACCCTCGAACAGAAACACTCGACACTACCAAGAGGCTACCTTGGTATTATCGGTGTGAGAATCCAGGAAGTATGGGCTCTATGTGGATTTGGTAGAGGGAAGGAGGAACTATACGAATGAGTAAGTGGGAGAATAAGAAAGTCTATCGTATAGACTTGGTACTCGATCATTGGGTAATGAGGAACTATCGTCTAGCAAACTCGATCACTTGATGCTTGATCGTTCACTCTCTCAAAGGCTATCGTATAGCTCTTTTCTGTACCCGATCGTTATGTCTTTTCATTCTTTGAAAATTATAAACAATTTTCCTTTTATCCTTCAGTTATTGAAACTGATAATAACTTCCCACTATTCACGGTTAAAGGAGAAAATAATAACCAACCAAACAAGTATCTTATAATTGTTTTATTATAAATAAATATAATAATTAATTTATCATATTATATTTATAGTCTATAGTTTTATATATTCACATTCATATATAATATTGAAACATAGTTCTTTTTCTTCTTCATAACATTTAATATGAATCACATTTATATTAATTCCTCCGATTAATGTATCTAATACATCAAATCAATTATATCACATATTAATTGAATCAATTTATCATATATAATCAAATTCCCTCATGTTAATTTGAACACTTCAAACTAACACCAAAAATTGATTCTCAACATGAATCCATTGAGCTACCAATGGGACTTTTGGACCTATAGCTTAAAGCTTCAATGGTACATGAATAACTAATTAAATCTCTTTAATCACGAGATTCTACCATCCATTTAACTGTCAGCATTCCACTAAAAGACGATAGTTGCATTTTTCGCACTACAAATATATTTATGTGTCCATTCGATATAACCAATCAACAGTACGATAACCCTTCACAAAATCACTCATAAGTACAGCTGGGCCAATTTCCCTTTTTCCTCTGTATTACATCTAACTCCTTAAGTACCACCGAATCCTCTAATGAATAATACATCATAGTTCTACTATGAGTGAAAACTTCTCGAGCCATGAGAAGGTGTGGCGCCACATTGTTCAAGCCCCGAAATCAGCCCTTAAGGGAGTAATTTATCTACTTACCCTTGCTTCGGGGAAAAGTCAATTCCATCTTGTGTAGCTGAGTTCCTAGCTCCCCAATCAGACGAATCCCCAAAGTGGTACGTTCGAGTCGGTGATCTGGTCACTCGCACCCATGCAAATCAAAGGACCACCCTCATAGGCAAAAGTTCCCAACTCACTCAGGATTGAGGTCATGTTACCTATGGTCATCCTAGTGAAATGAAAGTCTTTGTCATGAACGACATTATATAACGAGACTAAACATTTCGTGGTCCGGTCTTATACAAACTCCTTTGTATAGGATACCTCCATTAGCATGTCTCCACATGAATGATCAAGATCAGATCACTTGTAGCACTTTACAACATTTGTAACATCTACAAAGCGGGTCTTAACCGTAATGTTACCAGGATAAGGTATCCCTCCTTTATCTTTTTACTACAAACCATTTAGGTTATTACTTAAGGCATGATCCACTTGTATGTCTCTACATACATGCTTAAGTTACATAAAATAACCTTGGATCTTAGTTTATTAGATTGAGTAAATGCTTATAAAATAACACTTATTTTATTAATAACAATATGTTTACAGGGTGTTTACAAACTACGAGACTATCAGGAGAATTAGGACACCAATCCCAATAATATCGTCTCAAGATTCACTAGACATATTTCGTATGTTTTACCATACACTGAGAAATCATCCATGAAAATTTTCACTAAATCTTCAAGATATTCAGAAAAGATAACCATCATACATCTCTGAAAGGTGCTTGGAGCGTTGCACAGCCCGAAGGGCATGCACTGAAAAGCGAATGTCCCATAGAGACAGTGAAAGTCGTCTTTCCTTGATCTTTTGGTGCGATCATAATTTAGTTATATCCCACATAGCCATTGAGGAAGAAAAAGAATTCATTCCCTACTAATCTATCCAGCATTTGGTCAATGAATGGCAAGGGAAAATGGTCCTTTTTAGTAGCTGCATTCAGCTTCCTATAATCCATGCATATCCACCAACCTGTGATTGTTCGCATTGGGATTAGCTCATTATCTGATTGGGGACTACGGTCATTCTGCCTTTTTTTGGAACGCATTGTGTAGGACTGACCCAGGTGCTATCAGAAATTGGAAAAATAATTCCTGCGTTCAACCATTTAATGATCTCCTTTCTAACTTCTTTCATCGTAGGGTTGAGCCTACGCTGATATTCAACAAATCTTCCTTTTCCTTCCTCAAGTCTGATTTTATGCATGTAATATGATGGACTGACACCTTTGATATCAGCGAGGGTCCATACTATAGTCTTGATATATTTCCTCAGAACCTTCAATAGAGCAACTTCTTTTTCTTCTAGGAGAGTAGTTGAGATAATGACTGGTAGAGTGTCATCTTGACTAAGGAACGCATATTTCAAGTGGGTAGGAAGTGCTTTTAATTCCAAAACTGATGATTGTTCAAGCGAATGCTTGATTTTGCCTTCATGATCTTCCAAACTTAATGGTTCAAAATTCTTCTGTATCTCTTTCACCGCATAGCAAGATTCAATTATTGCGGTTGCTTCATCTTTCAATTCCATTTCTTCATCAATTTCAAAATCCAGCCGCAATGTCAATCTTCTTCCAAGTCAACTGCTCCGCATGCGTTGATCTCGTCAGGGAATTTCATCGCCTTTAGAATGTTGAACTTCAACTTCTGGCCATTGACTTGCATAGTAATTTCTCCTTTATGCACGTCAATTTGGGTCCTTCCTGTGGATAGAGAGAATAAGAAATTCTCTAATTCCCAGTTGGTTGAAGATTGACAGAGGCATAAGACTTTGAGACACACAAGGATGAAAGAAAACAATTTTTATATTTTTCATGGGACAAAAGACTTCGAAATTTTTATAATAGATTATGTAAATATAATATATATTAGCATGTATATACTAAATATTATATTGTATTATATACATATGATTATAAGAGATGTTAACGTGTATGAATATGCAATGTATGTATTCCTCCATGATTGTCACTCATAAATAATTGGCACTCATAAATAATTGGCACAATATTTATATAACTGCACAGTGTGAGATAATATCAAATATGAAGTATGTACATGCTATTATGAGTTATGATATCATGAACTTTGAAAATGGATAAAAGCTATAATTTATACAATGTACTAATCGTGTAAACATCCTAACTCATTTTAGCAAATAGACAGTAGTATATCAATTAAGAATCTTGAATGATATATACAAAGATACATAAAATGCATTTAAAAAGAACATATCCATCATATACCGAGAAATTAAAACTAATACTGTGGAATTGGATGAACATTTTCCTTCAAAATTTATATGGTGAAAATACAATGAACATTACTATAAAATTTACCCATTATATACTGTTGAAATAAAACTTGTTGGTTAACCAGAATAGTGGTTGGAACTCGACGACTGTGGTGGTCCAACTGGGCGATGATAGTGGTATGAATCTTGTCAAGTGTAATAAAGAACAAGAAAGTGTAAAAACAAACTCGAGAAGATCTAATCAAAAATTGTTTTGAAATGGACCAAAAATTATTCCTAAAATCATGCATTTTTACTAATACAATTAATACTTTAGGTCAAGCTATCAAATCGTAATGAAAATTGGTGTTATTAAAATAAAATTTTATTAATAAATCAGTTATACTAAACTTGAATCAGTTTACGTTTTTTATTACATATTTAGAAGTGGGTCTCATATATCCATACAATGCAGATTATAGGTAAACAACACCAATAATAATAAAATAAAATCTCTTCTTTATATTACTATTGATTTAAATTGAGTGGAATTTTATTTACATACCTATTAAAACAGTAAAAAGGTATACGCGAAGAAAAAGGAAATCTATACCGATTGAAATGCAAATTAATTTTGCATATCAAACGAGAAAAGAGGGGGGGGAAAATGGTAAAACGGTTATTATAATGTAATCATTCTTAGGCAATTAGAATCGGTTGGGCAGGTACCGAGAATCATGGGGGGTTTGACCCAAATTATGGGGAAAGCTATGGTGGTGGTTTGTGGTTTTTGTTTTCCCTGTTTTTAGATGTTAATCGTTTCACAGAAGATGGCATTCCTCGGATCCGCCTTGCTTGTAGTGAAGACCGAATAGGGAGATATAGAAGGGTCATCGTCGAAATTAACTCTCCTCCTTCTCCCGCCTCTAACCCTAACCAGCTAACGCTAGATTCCTTCTTTTCTTTTGTTTTTAATCAGAAATTTCAGAATCAGAAAGCCCCAAACGGAGATGGGCAGGAAGGAAAGAGCCAAGGAACGAAGGGAAAAGAGAATGCAAGAAATATCCCTTCTCAGGACCATTCCTTACTCCGATCACCAGAGGTCTGAATGCATTACTGACAGACCTTGTTCTTTTAGCATCTACCCTTTTTTTGAACGACGATTTATTGGAAACACATTTCAGCGCACGCATTTGGTATTTATTGGTGTTATTCTCATAGTACAAGACATCTTCATTTCGGTTCTGTAATATTTCTCTTAGTCTTTTACCTTTACCAGAAATTCCTTTTTCTGTATTGTTGCGTGCAACTGAAACCGAAGAGGTACCATAATTCTCTATCCACTCGATAACAAATCCTTCATTGCTGTCTCAAAAAAGTAAAGGGGAAAAGAAAAACTTCATTGCAACCACTTTTCTAGTATTGTTCTTGCGTTTTCTTTCTTTAGTCTCGCCTTCAGATGGCGTCATTACTAAGTGATATTGTACTTGTCTAGCTCTTCATCTGTCTCATTTGTTTTTTTCTTTTTCCTTATTAGTATTTGTTTTTTCTGGACAATAACCAACGCCCACTTTTTATGTTTCTTTGATCTACAGGTGGTGGTCTACTGAAACCATTGCCGTGGTTACGGGTGGTAATAGAGGAATTGGATTTGAGATTTCAAGACAATTTGCAATGCACGGAATGACCGTGATCTTGACTTCAAGAGATGTTTCTGTTGGCATTGAAGCAGCTAAAGTTTTACAGGAAGGTGGCCTGAATGTTGCCTTTCATCAACTGGATGTCTTGGATGCTTTATCCATCAAACAATTTGCTGATTGGCTGCTACAAAACTATGGTGGTTTGGATATTCTGGCAAGTTAATCTTACTCAGAACTTTTCTTTATATTGGCTTTTTTTAATTGGCTAGAAAGAAGAGTACTTGGATTTTGCAAAGTCTGGTCCAACTTTCACAAGCAACATGTAGAATTCTAACTAAATATTGACTTCAGACAAAGGCAACGGTCCTTGAAATCTTAAAGAAAGAATTATTGTTCATGTTGATTTAGATGACATAACTTCCAAATGCCCCATCTACGTGCAAATATGTTTGCAGATAAATAATGCTGGAGTCAATTTCAATCTTGGGTCTAGTAATTCTGTAGAGTTTGCTCAGATGGTTATTGCCACTAACTATTACGGCACCAAAAATATGATTCAAGCTATGATCCCCTTGATGAAACCTTCGTCTGCCGGTGCTCGCATTGTTAATGTCAGTTCGAGGTTGGGCAAGCTGAATGGCAGGCGAAATGTAAGTTGTTCTTGAAATCCTTGTCTTCTCTATTTCATGGGTCGAGTGGAGATGGGGAAGAAATGTTGGGGCTGATATTATAATTAGGTTTGAATAATTGTATCTTGTTTTGTGCAACTATTAAAATTCATGAGAGGAAGCACGGGCAATAGGGTATTTCAGAGAAAAGATCTTTTGAAAATGCATACAGTTCTTTTTTTTAATGAAAAATTTAAGAAATTAGAGCTCTTTGTTAACTTGTAAATGATCATGGAGAGGAATGAGCATTTTTAAAAGGAATTTCCAGATTCCTTGTGATTTTTTTTTTCAATTAAAAAAATAAAGAAAGGGGTCTTTAAGCGCTGATGGAACTGTGCTTCATAGAATTTATTCTCTCTTTTATGTGGATTGATGAGCGCCCACTGACATTTTCCATTGTGCTGTTTTTCTGTTTTTTCCTTTGCTGATATTATTTCAAGTAGGGTTTAGTTGTAGGGCTGTCTGCCCATGCATTCTCAATCGGTAGTGACTGAAATTATATATTTTCAGAATTTTGTTATTCTAATTTTGCATTTTTCCTCTCTATTATTTTGTGGTTCCATTACAGAGAGTGGAAAATGTAGCATTTAGAGAACTACTAAGCAATTTGGATACACTCACAGAAGAAGTAATTGATAGGATTGTGTCTACTTTTTTGCAACAAGTAGAGGATGGAAATTGGGAAACTGGTGGGTGGCCTCAGTTATCAACTGACTACTCTGTATCAAAACTTGCAGTTAATGCATACACCAGGTTAATGGCAAAAATATTTGCCGACCGACCCGAGGGTCATAAGATTTATGTGAACTGCTACTGCCCTGGTTGGGTGAAAACTGCTATGACAGGGTTCGCTGGGAATGTTTCAGCAGAGGAAGGGGCTGACACTGGCGTCTGGCTTGCCTTGCTTCCAGATCAGGCAGTGACGGGTAAATTTTTTGCTGAGCGACGGGAGATAAGCTTCTGAGAGAATTAGTCTGAAGATGAAAGCAGGTTTGAAGATAAATTATCCCCAGCAAGCATGAAAGAGAAAACAATCCACTAATTTTGGAGGTTGCGAAATCGTTTGTGCTTTAAGAGCTAGAAACTGTGACGCGGAAGTGACTTATAAGTTAAACAGCCTTAAATTTTGTTTATATGAAACCTTGTCAAGCACTTCCATTATCGAATCTCATCCCTCAATTGGTATGGTAATTAATATTAGCTTTCAAGCAATAATTATGTCACAAATTAAATACCTGCGTCGAGAATAAGTGGGGTTAGATCAAAGATATGCATGGATGGCTAGGAACTTCAGACCATATAGAACGAGTCTCTTAATTTCATAGAAGTGCGATCAAAATAGTTCTCTCGTTTCAAAGACCGTACATGGGATTACTTGATTGATGGCTGCATATTGAGGTCACCGCGGCCTCTTGTTTCGGACATTGATACCTTGCACAAGGTAAAAATTCTTCTAAGCAGGTACAAGTGTATAAGCGAACTCGACTTTCGACATGAAGTAGATGATAAATCTTCTTGTCCCAAACCCCTAATATTTATTTGATTTGGTTGTTTAACAGGAACTTCAGCCTTGTGTATTAGTTGTGCTTGATAGTTTAATTTGGTTTTGATCAAATTGCTCAATTAACTGGATCCGATTTATTTCGTTTGGTGGATTATATTTTGGTCAAATAGTTTGTCTGATTTCAACTTGGCATTCAATTTAAACAGTTTCAATTTAGTTCTTAAATGGTCTGAATTTCCTTAAAAAGCATCTATCGGGTTTTCTCTGGAATCTTGGGATTGTAATTTAGAAGGGTGAAAGTAATTTCTTGGAAATTCGGTTGTAAAGGACACATTTAGAATATATGAAGAGGTTGGTGAATTAATATTCTTCGGATATTGAATATCTTTTTTAGAAACTTTTGAATTTGGTGCCATTAACAAATACTTATCGACCATAGTTAGAATCTTTAAATTTTAGGGAAAAAATAAATTTTGACCTCGTTTATTCGAATAAATTGGACATGTATCATTATTTTAATAAGGGAAAATAATAGCATTTGTAGCATAGGGGTAAAACAATTGCAAATATAACACAAAAATAGGTGAAAGATTAAGTCCGATCATTTTTTCTTAGCCCACCAAATGAAAACCCAAAATCCTTCTCAGGCGCTTTTTTTCCCAGTTTTTTCGAATTGAAAGCCATTTAGTCTACTGGGAATTTTTTCCCCATTCCCTCATTTCTGGCCTAATTAGGGAATTCCCACCCAATTATGGGCAGATCCAGGAAATAAACATCTTTATATCTATTATATTTATTATTTGTCAAAGTAATAGTATTTAAGAATTAAGTGAGATCCCCAAAATAAATTAATATATTATTTGATGACATGTCAAATAATAAATGGAAGCAAGTAATATTGGAATACTAGAAAATTTTCCTATAACTGCTCTTTTTTTCCCTTTTATTAAAGACACTCTACACCTTGTTTGACTTAAAGGTTAGGAAGTTTTTAAATCCATAGAACCATAACTCATTAACATTAACTCCATGACTTATCATATTAGTTTTTGTGGGAATGTAATTAACTGATCAAAGTCATACAGTTGTTCAATATATATATATATATGGCATCAAACTCTCTTAGGAGGTGTTTAAGCCCCAACTTGAAGTTGTAGGGTGGGCTATTATAATCCACCCCATGTTTGGAGCTCCAAATATTAATAGTTGTGTTAATATCTATTTATAACCTATTCAAAATCCCTCTTTGTTACGGTGTTTGCTAATTCCTACCTACCTTCTCCCTTTTTGTTAGACTACCAAATACAAACTATTATATTTGATTGTTAATGACAATGTGCTACTACAAAAAATACAAACTATTACAATCCAAACTAGTCTGGATTGGATGTAGACTATTATAATCTACAAACTACAATAATTGCATACTATATAATAATCAACTCAACACCTCAAATGTCCAGATAGATTTCAAGTATTTGGGAGTTCACACAAGCTCGTTAATCACTCACAAAATCAATAAATTCTAGATGCATTAAGCGCGAAAGTGCTGTTATTAAATTCTAAATGCATTAAGCGCAAAAGTGCTGTTATTACAGATGATATGACAAACTTCCTTCCTAGTTTGTTCCTTAGTACCAAACATATGTAACGCTGCAAACGATGACTAGCTACTGACGTTTTGTATAAATAATTTTTTTTTTTTTTTTTTTAAAAAAAAAAAAAAAAAAAAAAAAAAAAACTTTTACTATCAGAGACCATAAATTTTACCAGGGCTTCAGGTCACCCACCGGACCTGCGGTCCAATTTAGAATCTTCTCACCGGCCGTAAGGTAGACACTCCTGTCATGAGGCAACTTACGGGCAAGTCCATTCAGGACTTGGTGAAAAGCATCTCCAGGTTGAGCAGGCTGTGGAAATAACATTGCTTGTTTCATGGAAGGATTTGCTAACAGTCTCTGCTTTCTCAATATCATTTCAAGTGGGATGGACGTTAATATTGTGTCCAAGTTAGCAACATCTTTCTCATCTAAAAACACCCCAATTTCTTCCCAAGGAATTGCATCTGCGAAGGGCAGAACAATGTCATCCGCTATGATAACAGGGATGCAACCAAATATCACAGCCTCAACCAATCTAGGGCTCCAAGGAGCCCATCCAAGCGGGCAAAGACAGAACACAGCTCGCTGCATGTCCTCATAGTATGTAGTTGGATGCTCCGTTGATATATCAAAAAGAGGATTATCCTTGAAGTTCTCCCATACTGCAGCTCTTGCACCTCTGTTACATTAGAAAATAAGTTGGGGCCAGGGTTAGTAAAAAATCATAGGAATATGACATGGAACCTGCTTCAATTTCATCTTTTCAAGCAAAATTCATATTTTTATTGACTCAATCCACGTCTCTAAAGACTCTGTTATTCATCTCCCCCCAAATGGCTACAATATAGCGCCGTGAGGAAAAAATCTCTCACTTCTACCGTAGAAAATAACAAAGAAATTAAAAGAAAGCAATAAATCTAAGAACACAAGAATTTACTTGGATAACTCCCCTATTGGATAAAAACCACATACCATAAAAAAAATCTACTATGTGAAAAAATTGCTACTATCACACAAAAATCTCCCCCTAACCCCAATTACAAAATCACTCTCTTTAAAGCTTTTGTCAACTCACACCCTTTTTTTTTTCCCACTCTCAAAGTAGAAAATGCAAGAGAGAAAATTTAATTAGCATACATAAGCTTAAAGTTTTTGCTAATTGAGGTATCTAAAAACAAAGGAGATAGGATCTTTTTATAGGGATAAAGCTCATCCCCTTCTTCAAAATTAACGATGAGGGATTCAAAACCCACAACTTGTCAAAAACCCCAACAAATTCTACCTTGGCAAGATGTTCGAAGAATCCACATCTTTTAAAAAATCCATTGTCTTCCCGACAATCAAAATTTCCAACTCAGAGAATTATAAATCGGTCCACCATAAAAGAGTGGACCATTTGGAATACCATCTTCCAAGAATTTTCTTTTTCATCACATGTCGATAAACATTGCAAGTATTTATTTTTTTTTATGAGAACCTTGCTGATATTTATGATGCAACTTCCACCTACTTGGCTCACCTAGAAGTCCTTCAGCCATCAACATAACCTCCACCACACATCTTACATAACTGCCAAGTCAATGCCTTGTGTGCAAACTTGTGGAATCGCCAACATCACGTCCTCTATCATGGTAAAGTAGTCATACCACGTGGATGATCTTCTTCAGAGGGAATCACTATCTTTCTTGATGAGAAAGACAATGTTAGCATCTAACTCGGAGCCTTTTGACAAACCTATGTTATTAGGACAATTCTTTTTCATGTGTCCAGACTATCCACATTCCCAGCAAACTCTTTTTTCTTACATTTGCTAGCAACCAGTGTGGAATTCTCTTGTGAAGTATGCACTTCACTCTTCAGTCTTTTTTCTTCTAACAGAAGTTTACTAGTAACCTCAACAAAATCTACAGTTTATTTCCTATACATTAAGATTGGTTTCATGTGTCCATCAGAAGGAGGAAGTGACCAAATGAGTTGGAGTGTCTTATCTTCATCTTTTGTCTTCACTTTTATCACCTCCAGCTCAAAAACGATACCATTGAGAATACTCAAATGATTTTAGATTTTTGTACCTTTCACTATTCACAACGTGTGAAACTGCTCTTCGATACAACCGATTTGAGATGTTTTTTGCCTGATGCATTGCTTCAAGCTTCTTTCAAAGCTATTTGGCTGTCAAAATTCCATGTACATTTACAAGAACAGTTTTAGCCAAATTTAGTCTGATTGTACTTGCAGCTCTCAAAACCATCTCCTCCCAATCTTCATCGCTCATACTAGACTTCATGTTAATTAGTATGTTGAGTAAGATTAAGTGTAAGTTCATATTATGTTTGTAGGAAAGCTTAAGAAAGATTGAGGAAGGAGGAAAATGTTCTAAATGTCAAGATGGAAAGCTCTTGGGTAGTAAAGTATGTAGACACTTAGTAGGAAATTTTGGCTAAGTGTGGAAGCTAAGAGTTGGCCTCATGCGTTGAAGATTGTTGCCAAGGGTGTGCGGCAGCCATATGCCTTCATTGAGGTTAGCTTGAGCGCAAGTTGGGAGTAGAGGCAAGGAGTAGGTGCAGCAAGTGTTGGCCGAAGATGATTCCATGCATTAAAGCATGGGCAATACGCCAACCAAGCCCATGTTGAGATTCGATGGGCATGGATGCATGCGCCGCATGGCAAGGTTGCCTAGGCATTGTGGCTGTGGGCGTGCGTTGGTTAGGCGAAGAGGTGCATGAGGTAAGGCCATGCGTTGATCTTGAGACCGGGCAATGGGTGCAAGTGGCGCTGAGGCATGCACTGGCCAAGTAGGTGTATGCGTCCAAGTGTTGTCGTGTGATGGCGAGTGTGAAGAGCCTTGTGTTGGGGATTAAGAGAAGTTTTCAGCTTAATCACTGTTGGTAATGGGCCAGCTGTCAAGATTATGGGAGTAATCCTACTTTGTGGGCTAGCTGGCATTTTAAATGAGTTGAAGCATGCAGTCCTCACTATATAAGAAAAGCCTCAGTTCATGATTTCAGTTTAGCCCATTTACTCGTGCAAAAGAAGTGATTCTACAGCCATTTGGACGGGTGATGAGTGTAATTGATGTCCCTGGGCTGCCAGAAGAAATCTCCTAAGGAATCAAGTTGAATTTGAAGAATTCCTCAAGAAGGTCAGGCTCTCGGGTGAATCTGAGCCAGAGGTGAAGATTGAAGATTTCCGGCCAGACCGTGAAGAATTTGAAGCTCAAATTTTAAGGTAAGCAAGTTAAGACATTTTTAAACAAGTTTGTAGAAGGAAATTTCCCAAGATAAAGTCTGGAAAACAAGTTATTCGAGCTCAAAGTTAAATCTGGAATTTTTGGTTTGAATAAGCAGGCAGCTGCTTAGGTTGAACAAGCAAGTAGTTCAATACGAGCAGACTATAGGCACGCGAGAAGGCAAGGTGCGTACAAGGTGTTGAGAGCGCAGGGCTACGCTGAGGGACACAAGGCACTGCACGAGTGTGAAACAAGGTTGTAAGCACAAAGGTTGCGCTATGGCCACCAGGACGCACGGTGACGCGTTGAGACGACATGCGTTGGCACATAGTGATGGCTTGTGGCCACATAGCCTAACCATTTGATCCAAGGAATTCTCTAAGTGTCGAACGCGTTGGTGAGTGATACATTGGTGGGCATGCGCTGGTTGATGTTCTAAGTTAATATTAAGCTTGTTTAAGTGTGTTAGGCTCACAAGGGAGCTAGTGACATTAGCTAAGGTTGTTTACCAACTTCACAGGATAAATGCCCATAGGGGAGACTACCAATCACAAGGAGAACGTCCAAGGCTGTGAGTGACAAAATTCAAGTGACAAAATTAGTGAACGCATGATTTATGAAAAGCTATTAATATGTGCTTATGTTGTTGGCTTTACAAATGGGATTTCCAAGCAAATTAGTTTTCTAACGCATGCTTAGCTTAAGTTTTATGAAAGCATGATTTCAGTACTTCTATTCTTATGTTCAAGTAGCATGCATTAGTAGTTTCAAGCTATATAATAAAAGATGTTTAAGCATATGATTTATGTTGCTTATGCTTTCAGAGTATGCTTTATTTCAAAGTATGAGTTTTATGATGATTACAATTAACCCAATACTGAAGAACTTTGAGAAGGTATCTAGGCCATAGTACCTAAAGTATGATGGTACTTAGTTATTACCACGTGCACGTAGGTAGTGTTGGCGTTGGTAGTGTTGAGATTACTCCACATCAACTAAAGTTTGACATTGAGGGATTGAGCAAAAGGGTTCCCTCTCAACTAAGGATTATGATGATTATGTTTTCAGAGATTCTATGTTTTCAAAAGCTTTAAGTACGAGTTTGCTTGGTTTTCAGTATTAAACATGATATGTATGTTTTTATAGTCACTCACTGGACTAGAAGCTCATTCTTTCAAATGTTTTCCTTTTCCCCAAGTGGTGGTCATCTCCCCAAAAGTTAGCTGCTTTGTTGCTCTACCACTCAAGGACTCAAGAAAGACCTAGGTATTTATTCTGTGAATGTTTGTACATGTGTGTCGTTCATGCTAGGGACTAGTAAAAAATGTTGGGACTCATTGAACTTTGTATCTGTAAGTATGATGTAAATATGTTGTGTGCTGAATCCTGATTTGTGTTAAGTTTGGTTTGAGTAACCTTAGCATGTTGTATGTTGTGTATGGTTTTCAAGGGTTCTCTAAACAGGTTAAGAATGTTAGTTAGGCAGTAAGTGCTAAAAAAGGGTTGATAACTGTTGCCGTCACATTCTTTTCTGGATTAAGAGAGTGTGACACACACAGCCAAACAAAACTTGCAAGGAAAAAAACTTAGCCTTCTTAAGGATCTTAATCCTCCAAAGTCCATTAAAGAGCGAATCTCTACTAGAAGAGTGATCCAACAACAACCTAAAATCAGATTAACAAGAGAAACCCTAGAAAGGATTAGGACTCCAAACGCGAACATCCCTTCTTCCCAACCTAAAATTGAACTCATCAAGTAAGACCAACAAAGACGCAACCTCCGTCATTTCCCTATTGGACAAAGGACGATGAAAACCAAAGGAGAAAGAAACCAAGCTCCCAAACCAAATCGAGAAAGTATAAACAGAATAATTTTTGTAAAAAGAGAGATGATATGAGCGAGAAAACACAAAGCAAAGAGGTCTATCCCCACCCCCATTGAACTTCAGAAAAGATACATATCCTTACCATCCCCCACAACACAAAGGACATGAAGGGAGGAGGGACGCAAAGAAAAATATCTTTCCACAGATTCCGGAATGTATCTTTAACCCCTTTAGACAGCCTTTTAAATGGATGGGGTCGTGCTTACTAGCAATAATCCTATGCCACAAAACTTCAGGCTCAAAGGAAAAGTGTGAAAACCATTTAGCCAATAGAGTTTTGTTGCGTAACCTTAGATTTTTAAGCTCTAGCACCCCCTTGTTCATTGATCTCATGAGAATCTCTCCCTTCATCCACCCCATCCCAGAGAAAATCTCTCATGAACTTTTCCATAATCTTACACACAAAATTAGGGGCACAAAAAAGGGAGAGATAATAAATGGGGTTGCCACTCAACACTGATTTGGCTAAAGTAAATCTACCAACTTTGGAAAAGAAGCTCTTCTTCCACGAAGCTAGTCTCATTCTAATCTTTTCAAATGGAAAATCCTAGAAAGAAATAGCCCTCAAATTCCCCCATGGGGAGACCCAAGTAAGAAGAAGGAAAGAATCCCACTTCACAACCAATAGCACCCGCCCAACTCCTCAATTTCACATGATCACAATTGATATCCAAAATTTGACACTTGTTCCTATTAATTTTAAGCCTTAACATAGTCTCAAAGAATGTTTCATGTATAAATTTAACATATATGAAAGTTAAATTTGTAATTTCTTCAATTTGAATGAATTATGTTTGATTTTTGTCAAATAATTTCATTGAGTTAAATTTGACAAATATTTCAATTTTGTATTTATATGATTTTATTTTATTTCGGAGAGAAACTAAATTGTTGGCTTATAAATGACTTGTTTTTTAATTTGTTGCATCTCATTTCAAATTGGAGAATTCCTTTTTTTCTTTTTTTTATCTTGAGTTGAGTTGAGAGCAAGTATCCAAGAATTATGCCAGATCGAAGTAGTTCAAGGTTGCAGTTCTATCGGAATTAGTCGTTGTATCATGTTGAGACAATTGTAATCTGCTTGCAGCCATGCAGAGCGAATAATTGTCTTCAAGATAACCGCTTATCAGAACTGTGTCTCGACTACCTTTTGAATCTCTATAAGCTTTTGAGGTTTTTATAAGTTTTTAATTATTTCAATTTATAAACCTTGTTATACCATCGGCCTTACTTTTGAATATTATTATTATATACAGTGTGTGTACAGCGTACTGTACCTAGTTGAGGTGTAATCAGTTTGCTAGCGTATTCAATTCTTATATATCATTTTCTCCATCAAAAACATCCACCACTTCAATGTTTTGTAATGTAATTTTGGCAAAGCATGGCATCTACCGATCCCATTTAGGCTCAATAAGATCACATTTCCAGTACAATTTTAACAGACATGTATCTACCCTCCTACTGTTTTTTGTTCAAAGAAAGAAGTTTATAAAAACAAACAAATAAACAAAACAAACAAACAGACAGACAAGCAATTGAAGGATACCTAAACATGGTGCATTAAGATAGATTTTGTTTGAGGGTTTTTATTTTTATTTATTTTTATTTATTTATTTATTTTTCTTTTAAGATAAGAATCTGTTTGAGGGTATTTTTAGAAGACTGTTCTGCAGATTAAGGAACTACTCTACTTAGGTGTATTTTTTAGGAACTGTTTATATTCTATTTTGATTAAGTTACATTTGAAAAATAAAGAATAAAAACTGAACAATTAACTAAGAAAGTATTAAATATATTTTTTTAAAAAAACAAGTCTAATTTCTTTTTAAATAATTATTTCAAATAGTAAAACTACTGAAAATATTTTCAAGTATAGTAAAATGTCACTAACTATCAATGAAAGACTGCAATAGACTACTATGGACATCTATCGACATAGATCTCTATCGTGGTCTATTACTGATAGATAGTGACATTTTGCTATATTTGTAAATAAGTTGACTCATTTTCTTTATTTGAAAACAACATGATGTAGCTTAAGAGATGAAAGGAGAAAATCTCTAATAATAAAATAAAAGTAATTATTATGAATCAAAAGTTGCTAATACAAGAAGACAATCTCTCTATTTATAGAAAATTGGAAAGCAAACTAATCCTAATTCTAATTAATCAAAGAAACTAATCCCAATTCTAATAAACCAAGGAAACTAAAATCCTTTTTCTAATCGATCATGGAAATTAATCCCAATCCTAATCAATCAAGGATTTGACCATAATACCCTAACTTATCCTAATCCTACTACATCATTCTATCCCTCCCAAAAAAAACTCATCCTCAAATTTTAAAACAAAAATGAAGATAAAAGTAAAAAAGTAAGTCACTCGAACGGACACATCTCTGAACACTAGGCACCAATAACAACCAATTTTCACGAGCCACACCAATATATCAAATATTTGATTCTTGAAAGGGAAAATTATTTCTACTAATACCATCATCAATGAAACCAAGAATTAAGTTGTAAAAATATGTAGACTCCTCAAGGAATGGAGGAAAAAGATTTTCAATTTTCTTCAAATTAGGTTGCCCATGAATATCTTTTTCTTCCACACTTAAAGAATTCACATCCTTCCCATATTTCCTCTGATATAACCTTGATCTTGGTTGTTCTTGAACAATTCTTGATAAATCTTGGACATTTTTTGCATACCATAGGTGTTGTTGATTCTCTTGTTGTCTTTCTTGGTGGTCAAGGCTAATTTCTGCTCTGCAGTGGAGGTAATTGTGATTGGTTGTGTAACTCAGTTAATTGATTTGACCAAATGAAAACATTCTTTGTAGTGGCTTCATCTTCTTCGACACCTCCGTCGTTGATTTCATCGATTAATACCTCATCATCCAGTTCGAATTGAGCAACCTCTATGTTAGTCCCATCGATTTTTTCTTCTTCCAACACAAACTCCTCTTCGATCTTTCTACCTTTCTTATTCAACTCGTCTTCAATTGATTTTTTCTTTTCTTCTACTCCGTTCATTTTTTGCGCAATTTCACAACCCACGAGTTCTTGATTGAGTGACTAAATGTGATTCTTGATGGTTTCTTGAAAAATCTTGAAGATTATAATTATATCTTTCTTGAATTTTTTCCATAAGAACCCGAATTTCATCTATTCTCTTTCGAAAGTCCTCTTGATAGATGTTTTTATTTGAATATTTCTGTTTTCTTGAAAATGTTTCGACCTCCGAATTTGTGTTGGAATGATTCGTGGGTGTTCTTTGATGTTGGTGATAATAATTTCTTTCACACTCTGAATCATTTTCTGAATCATCTAATACCCAATTCTTACGTCAATTTCTTGAGAAACTGGTTTGATTGGATCGTCAGGCTCCTTTTTGATAATGTTGTCTTGTTATTCCATTCCAAACTACATTAGAATCTTTATCGGAATCGCTAGAATCACTATAATCACATTTCAAATGTGGATAATGATAGGTTCTTCTAAATCACTTGAATCAAAATTCCAACACTGCTTTTGGGAGGAAATTTGACTTTCTTGCCTATAAAAACAACTATATTTTTTCTTCGTCTTCCTTGATCAGTAATAGTCCATTCTTACAAAATCTTGAAAAAAAAATAAATCTCAGTATCTTCTTTCTTTTCTAAAATTTAAAGGGTCCCCCTATATAGATGTGGATTGTTTAACAACGAGTACAGCTTATGAAGCTTCCTCTTGCGATCAGCATCGTCAAGAGTTTCCCGATCTTCCACCGACGGTAGTCAACGTTGGCCCAAATGGCTGCTCTGATACCAAATTGATGTAGTCTAGGATATAAAAGGAGAAAATCTCCAATAATAAAATAAAGGTATTTATTATGAATCAAAAGTTGCTAATACAAAAAGACTTCTATTTAGAGAGTTGGAAAGCAAACTAATTCTAATTCTAATTAATCAATAAAACTAATCCTAATCCTAATGAACCAAGAAAACTAATCTTAATTCTAGTCGATCATGGAAACTAATCTCAATCCTAATCAAGGATTTGACCATAATACCCTAACTTATCCTAATCCTACTACATCACAACACTTTCTCTTTCTACAAAAGTTGTGGACAAAACTTACTAAGCCAAACAAAATTTCCACATCAAATAGCTAGTTTTTGTTTCTATAAATAAAGGCAAATTGCAAACGTCACCCCTAGCGTATGGTGGTAATTACAATCACACCCTCAAATTTTCAATCGAAAAATTGGGCACCTAAACTTTAATCAGTGTTAAAATTAGACCCTCAAGCTTACAATAATTGTAAAAATTGGACCCACAAATGATAAAATTTGAACTCTTAAATTTGTACAAATATACAATTTATAAATTATGTAAGTTTGAAGGTCCAATTTGACTCAATTTTAATATTTATATAATTTTTAGGGTTGAATTTTTAAATTTGAAAGTTTAAGGGTACAATCGCAACTACCACCATACTTCAGGGGTGTTTTTGTAATTTGTCCGGTAAATATATAAAACAGCTTGCCGTGCCCTTTTAAAACTGTCTATGTCTATTGCCTATAATTTTGAAGACTATTTTGAAAGATATATTTGTTATCATGTTCTGATTTCTTCTCCGAATTCATTTCAAAATATAACACAATAAACTGTTGGTCATACTTTTCTAAAAGTAATTAACGGTCGTACATGTGCTTAATTCTAACAAAACACAGGAAAATAGCAGAACATCAATTTTATTTTCTGCTAGTGTTTGTCCTCAAAACGATATATAATAATTTACCAAACAAGAATTTTACTTCAAAAGTTTGTTTTTGATGTTATAAAAAATGAAAAATGTTTTAACATATGACTTTCCAACCGACACTTAAGCTACCTTACGTAATATCCAGCGCAGGCATTTTAAAAAGTAAGCTTATTAGGAATACCTTGCGTAATAACCACCTTCTGGATCATTTCCAACATCATAGAATAGCCCACGAAAGTAAACAAAGATGGACCTAGGAGTTTTTTCAGGAATGAGGTGGGCGTGCATTTTCTGAGGAGGAGCATAAGGAGGAATTGTAATTGATCCCTCCTTCAAGCAAACATGATTTCGTTGTCCAAAAGTCTGAACCAAGGTAGCACGTTGTAGCAAAGGAAGTATTCCTCTTTCAATTGCCTTCTCTTCCTGCAAGAGTCTAATATGTCAAGAAAACAAACGCCAAAGATAATTTAACGGGAAACAGTTATATAGCAAAGGAGATGGAAAAGAAGATAAGGAAGAAATAAAATGTGAAAATTTTTGGCTTACTTGATAGTGGAAGCAAGCTCCAAAATCGTGGGGCACGACAAAAAAGTGATCAGCCCCTTCTGTCCGGTTCCAGTAAGGCCAATTTGAAGAAATAAGTTGTATTGCACTTCTCATCATTCGAGGGGACTTAAATGGCAAAGGGAGACCATTTGGAGTAAGGTCGCAAGTTGTATAAACTGGAGTATAAAACCAATCAGCTTCTTCAGGGTTAAGGGTTCGAACAGGACTAGTTAAAAGAAAGCGATGCATAAAGATCTCAGCTGCGAACATGTGATTAAGGCATCTAGGGTCTTTCTGGAGAATTTTCTTGTTGTATTTGCTAGGAAGCTCATAGACAAACACCTTCAACCTTCCCACAGGATTATCCTCCAAAACATCGCCAGCACTGCCTACATTGGCGTAACCAAGCATAGTAACTTAAGAACTTTCATGCCAAGTAAACACGTTAAAGACTGATTAAAAGTTCTTTAGAGATCAACTCCAACACAGAAAGTAGTTGTAAATTTTAAGAATACAAATGAATGATGTTGACATCTTAAGACCTAGGCAGCTAAGACCATCACATTAAGCGTAGACAGCTCATTAGCGAGGTAACATCATGCTGTTAGTTAGTATCCTTATCAGTTATATTTGGTTGTATCTTTGTCATAGTGTTGATTATTTTCTGTTATACACACTGTAAGTCTTTAACAATTATTAGAGCTATTAGCTCCGTTTGTTAAATTCTTTTTTCTATTTTCATATGACACCTGAGAGTGTACTGCAAAGAGAAAAAGGCAACAACCCAAGGGCATGGGAAGAGATTGCCCCCTCCCAACAAACTATGTACATAAGGACTTCCAGTCAAGAAGAATCAAAGAAATGGGAAATTAGGAAAAAAATTTCTGTTGCTATGGCACCGCCAAGAGGCTAAAAGCTACACATTGCCACAAAAAAATCTACTTTAGAAAATATTTTTAAAAACAACCCCAAAGAGTCTTCATCTTCTTATTTAACCTCTAGCCGTTGAGGACTTCCACCAACCAAACATCAATTAATTAATGGAGACAAATGGACAGCTCAAAGCATTACACAAAAAGTCCCACCCCTTCTTAGCCAAACAATAGTTTCTTTTTCACAAAAATAAAACTATTTATTGAATAAATGAAAAGAGACTAATGTTCAAGGGACACAAGCTCTAAAAAGCATCGAGATGAAGAACACAACATAAGAAAATACATAGAAAGCATGCCTTATAAAGAGTAAACAAATAAAAGCTAAGATAAAGAACACCCATAGGAAATTTTGATAGTAACTTGGGCAATGCAAAGCAGGCAAGAGAGAACACAAGACTTCAAGAAGTATCTAAGAATCAAACATCGCTTCAAAACTCCAAGAGACAAAAAGATCACTCCAAAAGACAAACTACATACATATTGCAAAAGGACTGCTAAGAGGAGGATGTTAGACATCCAATAATCAAGACGTACAAGGGGCTGGAAGGGAATTTTGCAAAGCTGAGTTAGTTATTGGTCAGGTGGAGGCACGTGATGTATGTTTTGGTGAGTAGCATTTTTGGGGCTGTAGGGGTTATGTAGGGTTTATCATTTTCCTTATTTTTTCATGCTTTCATACTGGCTATGAATGGTTGATAACTTGGAAAGAACAGCTCTCTCAAATGACCGTGGAACTTATTGCTCTGTTGGTGTTTTGATAGTTGAATCTATATCGTCACATTGCGACTCTCTGGAATTATCTCGATTGTATTTGGATATTTGCTCTTGCATTTGAGAATGTTTTGTTTTGCAGGTGGCTGGTATTGGATACTTTAACATAGTGGTATCAGAGCACGTTCATCTTGGGGTGAACACAGAAAATGGCACAACAGCAAATGGAAGAATGATTGGATGCAAATGAGAAAGAGATGAGTGCACTCAAGGAAATAGTGTTGAACCTGAGTAAAAATGTGGAATTACTTACAGCGGAAGTCAGAGAGATCCATCGGGAAGCTATGAACAAGATAGCATTGCCGAAGAAGAATCGAGAGGCATCCATGGTCACAGCCAGCTCCTCACAGAGACGGAAGGTTGAAATAGGGGAGATGAGCTTAAGGAATCACTGCCAGCAGGGGAGAACGAATCCATGCCATAGGGCAAAGAAGGCAGTGACCCGAAGAAATTCAAAAGGTTGGAAATGTCGGTTTTCTTATGGGAATATGAGATGCGTGATTGTTTAAAGCAAAGAGGTGTTTTGAGATTTATGAACACACTGATGCTAAGAAAATCAAATTGTTGGTTATTAATTTTGAACACGATGTCATTGATTGGTATCATTGGGCACACAATCGAAAGAACTAAGAAATTCAAGATGTGGGAGGATTTGAAAACCAGATTGTTTGAACATTCCAGTCAATGCAAGAGGGTAGTTTTTGTTCCCGTTCTTGCAATTAAACAGTAGACGACTATGGCAGCATCGATTTGAGACTTCCTCGGCCCCACTATTGGTTCTGGCTGACAACGTGTTAAAGAATACTTTTCTGAATGGATTTTTTCCAACCATCAAAGCACAAGTCATCGGATGCGAACCGGTGGGGTTGGAAAGTATAATGAAACGGGCTCAAATCGTGGAAGACATAGAACTAGCGCTAAAGCTGGCCCCAGAATTAGAAGGACCTCAGAGTAATATGGGAGGTCCAAGAAAGTGGGTCTAATAAGCCCAAACAAAGAGGGAAGTAGCTCCAATGAAAAAGGCAACATTAAGGCCCAAGAGAATTCAATTCGTACATTTTTTATACCTGAGAAGGCCCAAGCCCACGTCAAGAGCATGTGGTCAAGCGATTGTTTGACGATGAATACAAGAGGACACGTGAAAAAGGACTTTGCTATAAGTGTGACAAGAAGTACTTCTCTCCGACCACCATTGTAAGATTCACAAGGCTAGAGAGTTGAGGGTTATGTGGGCTCGAGAAGATGATAAAGTCCTTTTGGAATACAGGGAATATGACAACATTGTTAAGGCTACCAGACTTGAGGCCAAAGACCAGGCTAAGTAATCGTCCAAATTGATCCATGGGTTCCCTTCTTTGAGAAGGATGAATGTGAAGGTAGAAATAGTGAACAAGAAAGTCTTGTTGCTCATCCATTGTGGGGCGGCCCGTAATTTTATTTCACAAAGTTTGGTTGAAGAGATGCATCTGCTCATTTCAGAAACTTCGAATTATGGCATAGTGATGGGCAATGGAGTTGTGGTGAGAGGAAAAAGGGTAATGTAAGGTAGTTTTGATTAGCCTATTGGAGATAACTATAAAGTATGATTTCCTCCCAATGGAACTCAACAACATCGAATTGATCCTGGGGATGTAGTGGCTAAGGAAACAAGGGTTCATAAGGGTGTATTGGGTCACTCTCACCATAACATTTGGGAGAGGGAAAAATAAAGTCACGTTGAAATGACCCTAAAAATGTTAGCAAGTACTTGGGTGAAGAATGATGAAAGGTATGTAGTCGAATTGAGAGAGCTATCTTGGGGGAACATATCAGTAGCGAAGGGAGTAGTGAAAGGAAGATAACGACACACAACTAAAAAAGTTTAGAGCCTTATTGGACAAATTCGACAATGTGTTCCACCTTCCAACTCGGTTACCTTTGAAATAACCACTGGACCATCAGATTCAATTGAAAGAGGGAGATAATCCAATGAATGTGCACCCACACAAATACAACCATACCTAGAAAAATGAAATCGAGTGCCTAGTCAGTGAGATGTTGGCTTCAAGGATCATCCATATTCCATCCAAACTCTTGTCCATTTTCTAGTCTAGTACTGCTGGTTAAAAAGAACAGGACATGACGTTTTTGTGTTGATTATCAAAAACTAAATAAAGCGATGATTTTGGATAAATTTCCCATACATGTTATTGAAGAGTTGTTGAACAAGTTGCAAGGGTCTTCCATGTTTTCTAAGCTCGATTTGAAATTTGGGTATCATATTAGAACGAATGAAGGGGATATTTTGAAGACAGCCTTTAAGACCCATAAGGGTCACTATGAGTTCTTGGCGATGCCATTTGGTCTTATGAACGCGTCGACAACCTTCCAATCCCTTATGAATCAAGTTTTTCACTCTATCCTACGTCACTTTATGTTAGTTTTATTTGACGATATTCTAGTTTACAACCCCGACCATTATTCACATATAAGACGTTTGGGAGTGGTGTTGAGCATTTTGTGCGATAATTCACTTTACCCAAATCGCAAGTGTGTGTTTTGCAAAGACCGAGTCTCTTACTCGGGGCATTGGGTCTCTAAACAAAGGGTGGAGGCAAATAAAGAAAAAGTACGAGCAATGCTGCAGTGGCCTATTCCTCGCACAATAAAGGAGTTAAAGGGGATTTATTGGCCTCACGAGGTATTGTCGCTGTTTCGTTAGGAATTATGGGACCTTGGCAGCCCCCCTAACTCAATTATTGTAGAAAGATGTCCTTGGGTGGACAAACGAGGCAACAATGGCTCTCAAGAAATTGAAACAAGCCATGGTCACCCTACCTGTTTTGGCCTTACCAAACTTCAAGGTTTCATTTATCATCGAAACCGATGTCTCCGCTTTTAGTATGGGAGCTTTATTAACACAAGGACAACGTCCGATTGCTTATTTTAGCCAAAGTTTATCTCCTCGGGCTCATCTGAAATCGGCTTATGAAATCGGGCTCATCTGAAATCGGGCATCATTACCTTTTGCACCAAAAGTTTATCGTGCAGACCGATCAACGTTCATAGAAGCACTTGATCGATCAACAGGACATACCTCTGAAATTTCAGAAATGGGTTACAAAACTGTTGGGTTTTGATTTTGAAATACAATATAACTCAGGGTTGGCGAACAAAGCAACTGATGCTTTGTCCCAAATTCCAGCGGCAAGGCTAAATGTCACTATAGTGCCTTCCATTATTGATGTGGATGTGATTCAATAGAAGGCCTTGAATGATCTAGAGTTGGTAAGAATTTCAACAAGCACTAGAAGCTGACCCATCGATGGTATCCAAATTCACATTGAAGTAGGATAAGTTGTTTTATAAAGGTTAATCCTCTCTTGGACTTCTTTGTTACTTCCTACGATTCTCCATACTTTCCACGCATCAATTGTTGGGGGCCATTCCGGATTTTTGCGCAAGCGTTTGACAAGCGAATTGTAGTGGAAGAGTATGAAAGGAGACGTCAAAATGTATGTGGAGCCTTGAGTGATCTTCCAAAGGAATAAGTCAGCGGCAGTATCATTCCAGCTGTTAGCAACGTCTAACCAGATTTGGGAGCACATAGCCATGCATTTTGTGAAAGGGTTGCCAAATTTGTTCGAGTATGATACGACATTTGTGATGGTTGACAGGCTGAGCAAATATGGTCACTTTATAGCTGTTAAACATCCTTTTTCAGTAAAGGTTATTGCAGGGTTGTTTATTAAAGAACTCTTCAAGCAAGACAATAATTTGAAACTATTCCCCGTCTCCAATGGCAAAGAAGACAAAACATGTTGGGAAATTTCAACCAAACTTTACTGATTGTGCACACATCTTCTAGTACCAATTTCTTCAAAACAACTATACAACAATTGAGAGAGATTCATTAATGCTCCTTCAGATCTTCAAAAATAATCTTCCTTGAAATTGCTTTAAAAAAAGAAAACAAGAAAAAAAAAAAGAACCGGCCATTAATTGCAACCTCAGATTCTCGAATAAGAATCATGTCAAGACAATGGTGATGCAGAAACTCTTCGGACTGATTTTTTCCGAATTATTTCCCAACCCTCTAGTTTTCCAGAATAAAATTTTAATCGGATCACGAGTAAATTTACTGAAAAAAACAACTAACACTTTCCTTCAATTTCACGCATTGAAGACCAATGATCTCAATTAGGGATGAAAATTTACTTGGAATTAAAGAAGTAGAACTATTGGAAGTTTCTAACAGCTTTGTAACTTTTTTCTTGTTTGTCTACTCAATTATATGGAGCCGTTTCCGACTTTACGACTCCTATTCCAACACGAATATTCAACCCAGATCAAGAACTTGTGCATAACCGTGCTAATCTTTCCTTTTAAACAAGGATCTCTAAATATCTAGCCAGACAAGGACGAGAACCCGTTAAAATATCCAGAAACCTGTAATCGGTGATAAAGCCAAGGAAATAGGGGGAATAGGCCAATCATGTCAGGAAGAAATTGTTTGACTGTATGATAACAAATTAACGAATCAAAGCTTAATACCGCAAAAACACAAGAAGAAACCACAAGAAAAGGAATCAGAACTCCAGATCAGAAAGAAAGGTAACAAATAAAGAAATAGTACAAATTTTGTAGAAGAGCGAAGTCACGAGATCCTACCTGATATTCGTTCAGTGTGTTGACTCCTTTCCCGTGCGACTGCATTAGGTGTAGTCAAGAAGGCAGCAAACAGAGGAACGAAGATAGCCCAGTTTAGACTATTCATTTCTGCAAGATACCTAATGGATAAATGTATACTAAAGAAACATGTATTGTTGAAGGGTGTATTCGTTTAAGAAGAAGATGGCTAGCAGTTGAGAAAAATTCTGAGACAAGCAGATGAGCTGGCCAAGAACGATTCTTGTGAACTGTGAAGACGGACTTGCTGAAGAAATTAGATCGCGAATTTACTTCAAAGGAACATTTGATTGGTAGACTATAGGAAGCAGCCAAATTTAGGTTCCAAATAAAACGACCAAGGAATGATTGCATTGGCGTCCGGTCCGGTGGTAAGTCTGCATCCTGTAAGCGTGATTAAATGTCAAATTAGCGTTGATAAAAGAAAAATCGTCAAAACCACGGATATTTGAATCTATTTGTTAAAATAGAGCGAATTTTTTGTGATAATTAATTTGAGGAAAAAAAGTGTAAAAACTTTGTAAGACGCAACCCAATTTATCCAAATTTCTTTAATTGCTTGTAAATACGCAATTCAATAATGAGTTTTTTTTTTCATTTGCTGTCTAACCAACTCGGAGTTTCTCTTGTGGCAACTCAAGCAACTTTTTCTTTTTGGGATTTTTTTGGGCACTTGCAAAAGGAGTAAAATAGAATACATTAATTAGGCTCATAGTCACATTATTGTTGTTTACAAAAATGACAAAAACACAAGTCAATCCACATGTAAAATGTCACGATATCCTAACTATTAATATACATTTGATATCCCTGATACATTTGATATACTATTGATATACATTTGATACACTTGATACACTTCTAATATATACTTGATAATGATGTGCTTAACCGATATACTTAATATACTTGTCAATTGAGCATTTGTTTATACTGCTGGTAAACTTGATACACTTGACTGATATTATTGAAAATGATGTACTTGACTGATAAACTACTAATAAATTTGTCGATCATTCACTCATTTATATTATTGATAAACTTAATACACATGATTGATATACTACTGATAAACTTAATAATGATGCACTCTTTGATAATATTGATACACTTGACTGATATACTTTACTAATATACTGTCAATATATTTGATCGATATACTTTACTCCTATACTGTTCATATACTTGATAATAATACATTTGTTTGTATCATTGATATCCTTTATCTAATGCATTATTTTATACAATTGATAAACTTGATATAGAATATATAAAATTTAGATTTAAAAAAATAAATGAAACACTCAACTTTCTTCTTCTTCGTAGGAACAATCTTCTCCATACCATTCGTTGCTGCCCAACGTTCCACCTCCTTGCCAGCTTTCTCTGTCAATCGCCACAACCTCATTGCACATTCGATCGTCGATCACTGCCAGGTAAATCACTGCCAGTGAGATCTTCCCATCGGTTTCTCTCTCTATTCTCCTTTTTATCTCATCAGTTTCCATCCGTCATCGCTCAACGTTTTGCCTCTTACTATCTTCCTCCGTCGACCACCACAACCTTGTTGCATGTCTAGTCGCCACATGAATCGTCACCAGTGAGATCTTCTCATCAATTTCTCTCTCCATTTTTCTCTATGTCCTTCTTTCTCTCTCATTTGTTTCTCTCTTTCTATCCTTTTCTTTCTCTCTTTCTTTGTTTTAGTCGAATGAATGAACAAGAGCATGATTTTGTTAAAAGGACAAAATTTGAATTCATAATAAATTAAAAATCAAATTTGAGAATTTTTTTTATATCTACAAATTTTCATACCTCAAAGACATGCTTGCAACTATACATTCAAAATTTACCACCCATTGAAGTTTCCATTTATTTTTTAAAATTTTATATTTTTCTGTTTGGTTGGCGTTTGTTTTTGTATTTGTTTTTTTGGTATTTTTTGGTGTTTGACTTCCAACTATGAAGTCTCTCTTTTTAATAATCCAATATCTTTTTCTTAAAAAAAAAATCACCTTATTTTTCAAATAGTTTCAAGATATGTTGTGATTTTGCCCAATTTTTCTTTTATCACCACTAATTTGGCGTTTAATCCCCATAAGTGGATACGACATCTGACCCATAAAAATAAAATAAATTGAGTTCCATCATCTATGAAAATGCCAACTTTAGCATAGTAATGAGTATACGTAAGACCTAGCAATTAGTACATGCAAGAGGTAAAGAATTCAGACCTCTAGGCAAACAATTAATTCATACCCTTATTTGTATTAAATTTATAAAAAAATATATAAAAGAATTTACAGATATAGCATAATTTACATCCAATTTATATAAAACATCGAAAATAGCCAATAGAAGTCTATCACTAATATTATATTACAATAGATTGTATCAATGATACAAGGTATCTCTAATAGACTCTATCAGTGATTAGAGTCTATGACTAAAGTTGTTCATTTTCTCTACATGAACCCACTCCTAATGGGATGGGGAATGGAGGAGGGAGTGGGGGAAAATTTCCGTAAGCTAAATAGAGACGGAATGAATTTGTAAACCCTGTGCCTTGATTTCCCTTCTTAAGTATATTGATTAGTATGTTAAGTATGTTTAACTTGTGGTAGTACTATGATTGTAGGGAAAAAGAAAATATTCTAAGTGTTGGAGCATAAGGCTCTCGGGTAAGAGTTTGTTTGTGTGCCTAGTAGGAAGAAGGAAATTTGCCTAGGAAGAAGGAAATTTGCCTAGGAAGAAGGAAATTTGCCTAAGTATTGAACCATGCGTTATTGCCATGATGCGTCGAAGGACCAGGGCATGGTTGGCGCAGCACATTGCATGGGAGGAACTGATCCTTCACTTCCTTTTTGAGCTTTCGATTGACGGCAGCCACATGCATCCAAGGAAGGGAGGACAGGCGCAAGACATACATTGAAGAAGGGCGATGCCTAGGCATGGGATGGCAAGTTATGGGCGAAAGTGATGTCTATGTGGCGAGCATTGGCCTATATGTTAGCTTGAGTATGCGCTAGAGTAAGGCATTGAGGTTAGGAGATGATAGTGATGAAGGAACTCTTTTGACAAAAAACATTTGAGCAGAAGCGGATCCTCCAAATCCTATTTCGATTGAAACAAACATTTACAGTAAACAGAATAGATTATGCATCAAAACATAAATTACAACATGCTTTTGATAAGAAACAAGGGTTTAGAGATTATATCTTTGAAGAACTCTTATTCAAGTAAATCCTTGTACTGTCACAAATACCACAAATAGTCACGAACTCTCCTCTTGCAAACAGCAACCAAAGGGAGAGGACACTACCACTCAGTTACCTTGATATTCTCGGTGTGAGAACCCAGGAGTGGTGGGCTCTGGCTATTTTGGTTAGGAGGAAGTTTTGGAGTTGGGGGAGGAAGACGATTGAGGAAGACAATCTCCATCGCATAGAGTTTCGTTGGATCATGTAGGTGTCAAGTCTATCGCATAGACTTCCTAAGTTGATCATATAGTCTCTCAATCGTGTAACTCTTGTCTACTGGAATAATAAAATCATATTTTGTTTTATTCCATTTTGCCATAAAAACTTATTAACTTCCCACTAAGGTGGTTAGAGAGATAAAAAGGATAATTATCAAATAATTAATAATTAAAAAAAATATGATAACCAACTTATCATATTATATTTATAACCTATAGTTTTAATATTGCATCATATACAATATAAATTATAGTTCTTTTTCTCTATTTTATGGCATTTAATATAAATCATATTTATATTAAATTTAACAACTATGAATCTTATTCATAGAAAATATATTTGAATCATATTCAAATATTTGTTCCTCCAATCAAACCATAATGTATCAAATACATTATGTCAATTATTAGCAGTGTGCCAGACGGTTTTGTGAACGGAGCTCATTTGGTGCCCCAAACGGCCCTGCGGGCTGCCCAAGGGGCCTTTTTGTGCGTGAACCTTCCAGAAAGAAAAAACGCGAAAACGGACCCAGGGGATAAGAACTATGAAAAAAATTCGTATGTTAGATGTTCTGGGAACAAAGCTCGTTTGGTGCCCGAAACGGCCCTCGGGGCCTCGGGGCCCACTTTTTGTGCCCGAACCTTCCGACACGAAAATGCACAAAAATGGACCCAGGGGTTAAGAACTATGAAAAAAAGTAGTGTGCCAAACAGTTTTGCGAACGGAGCTCGTTTGGTGCCCCAAACGGCCCCTGAGGCCTCGTGGGCTACCCCGGGGGTGGTTTTTTATGCGCAAACCTTCCAGAGCGAAAAAGTGCGAAAACGGACCCAAGGGTTAAGAATGATGAAAAAAAGGTGTGTGTCAGACGATTTTGTGAATGAAGCTCGTTTGGTACACCAAACGGCCCCCGGGGCCT
>NC_052350.1:13664226-13672556 GCF_009727055.1 Benincasa hispida
AAAGAGAGATCGGGCGAAAATTGAAAACGGACGCAGGGGTTCAGAAACGATGAGAAAAAGTCGACGCGTAGACGGTTTTGGGAAAGATTGGTTTGGTACCCCAAACGGCTAACGGACCTGTGGGAGTGCCCGGGCTAAAATTTTAGTGCGCGAAGATTTCCGCGGGCGAAGATTTGAAAATGGACAAGGATTCAGAATGATGAGAAAAAATCGGTGCGTACAGACAGTTTTTAGGAACGAGAGCTCGTTTGGTGTCCCAATCGGCTATCAGGCCCAGTGAGGTGCCGTGGGGCCCAATTTTTAGTGTGCGAACTTTCCGACGGTCAAAAATTTGAAAACGAACCCTGGGGTCAGAACGATGAGAAAAAGTCGTGGCGCAGACGGTTTTGGAAATGGAGCTCAATTTGGTGCCCAAACGGCTATTGAGCCGACGGGGTGCCTCCGGGGACCGATTTTAGTTTTTGTGAACATTCCGGCGGCCGAAAATTGGAAAAAGGACCTAGGGGTTCATAAACGATGAGAAAAAGCCGTGCATGTAGACAGTTTTGGAAACAAAGATCTTTTAGTGCTCAAACGGCTATTGGCCCCAGCGGGGGTGCCCCGGGGCCCAATTTACTACGTGAACTTTCCGGCAGGCGAAAATTTTGAAAACAGACCCAGGGGTTGAAGGCGATTGTGCGCGTAAGACTATTTTTTGGAACTGAGCTCTTGTGTGCCGCAAACGGCTGTTGGGGTCGGTTGGGTGCACGAGGCACAATTTTAGTGCTTGAACTTTCCGCGGGCTGAAATATGAAACGGACCAAGGGGTTCAGAACGATTGAGAAATAGTCGTGCGAAAAGACGATTATGAGAATGGAGCTTGTTTGGTGCCCAAATGGCTTTCGGCTCTAGCGAGAGTGCCCCGAGACCCAATTTTAGTGTGCAACTTTTCGGTGGGCGAAATTTTGAAAACGACCCCCACGGGTTTAGAACAATGAAAAAATCTATGTGCGCAGACAGTTTTTAGAAACGGAGCTCGTTTGTTGCCCTAAACGGTATCGAGCCTGGCGGGGGTACCCTGGGGGCCCAATTTTACTGCTCGAAATTTTTGGCAGGCGAAAATCCGAAAACAGACCAAGGGGTTAAGAATGATGAGAAAAAAGCTGTATGCGCAAATGTTTTTGGGAACAGAGCTCATTTGTTGCCCCAAAAGGCTATTGGCGCTCGCGGGGGTGCCCGGGGCCCAATTTTAATGCGTGAACTTTCCGCGGGCGAAATATTGAAAATGGACCGAGCGGTTCAGAACGATGAGAAAAAACAGTGCGTGTAGACGATTTTGGGAACGAAGCTCGTTTGGTGCCCGAAACGGCTATCGGGCCCGATAGGGGTGCCCTGGGACCCATTTTAGTGTGCGAAATTTCGGTGAGCGGAAATTTGAAAATAGACCCAGGGCTTCAGAACGATGAGAAAAGTTCGTGCGCGCAATGGTTTTTGGAACAAAGCTCGTTTGGTGCCCAAAACGGCTATCGGGCCTGACGGATGGTGCCCCGGGGCCCAATTTTTAGTGCGCGAACTTTTCCGGCAGGTGAAATATTGAAAACAGATCAAGGGGTTTAAGAATGATGAGAAAAGGTCGTGCGTGCAGGCGGTTTTGGGAAGAGCTTGTTTGGTTCCCCAAATTGCTTTCATGGCCCGATGGGGTGCACTGGACCCAATTTTAGTGCTCGAACTTTTGGCAGCGGCAAATTTTGAAAAACGAACGTAGGGATTCAGAATGATTGGAAAAAGTTGTTCGCGTAGACAGTTTTGGGAATGAAGCTCATTTTGGTGCCTCAAACGGCTATCGGGCGTGGCGAGGGTGCCGGGTCCAATTTTAGTGCGTGAACTTTCCGGCGGGCAAGAATTTGAAAAACGGACCCAAGGGTTTCAGAACAATGAGAAAAAGTCGTGCGCGTATATGATTTTTGGAATGGAGCTCGTTTTAGTGCCCCATACGTCTATCGGCCGCGGTGGGGGTGCCCTCGGGCCCAATTTTATTGTGCAAACTTTCGGCGGAGAAAAATTTGAAAAAACGGACCTAGGGGTTTAGAACGATGAAAAAAAGCCGTCACGCAGATGGTTTTATGAACAGAGCTCGTTTGGTGCCCCAAACGGCTATCGGGCCTGACAGGGGTGCCCAGGGCCCAATTTATGTGCGCGAACTTGCCGACGGGCGAAAATTTGAAAACAAACCCAGGGGTTCAGAACGATGACAAAAAGTCGTGCTCGTAGATGGTTTTGGGAGCGTAGCTCGTTTTGTGCCCCAAACGGCTATCGGGCCCGGCGAGGTACCCCAGGGCCCTTTTAGTGTGTGATCTTTCTGGCGGGTGAAAATTTGAAAATGGACGTAGTGGTTCAGAACGATGAGAAAAAGCTTGTGCATGCAGATGGTTTTTGGAAAACGGAGGTCGTTTGCTGCCCCAAAACGGTTAACGGGGCTCGACGGGGGTGGCCTTGAGGCCCAGTTTTAGTGCGCGAACTTTCCGACGAGCTGATAACTTGTAGAAATACAAGTTATTTATGCCATTTTGTTTAGATTATGCGGGAAAAAGTAGGAAAAGTTGCGTGAACACACTTACTAACCCCATTGCGATGGTGAAATTGAATGTCGAAGTCTTTGTGTTGCAGGAAATAGGTCACCGCATGCGTTAATTGCTCGAGGAAAAAAATGAACAATGCATCTACACAACATGTGGCAATCGATCAAGATCAATGTAATTGTAGCGCATGCGATGATCGATCATGGATTCAAGCAATCAACACATTTCCACTGCATGCGAAAATCAACAAGAGATCAAAACAACTACACTGGATGTGGCGACCGATCGAAGATGTGAAAAGCAACGCATTCGCAGGGAATTCTGACAAGTGCACAGCTTTTCTGTTGTGTGATTCTAACAAATTGATCATGGCGTAGAGCGGACATTTCCATTATGCCATGGCAGGAATTATCATATTTACAAAGTGGGACCACTAATATAGAGAGCCAAGGTCTATAAATAGCTTCCTTGAATTCAATGTAAATGAGGCTAGTCTGAAGAGACACTACAGAGAAAATTCGGGAGAACGGGAAGACAAGGCTGAAAGGTAAGTCTCTGAGCAAGAAATTCTTTCCATTCCTAAAGAAGAAGCTCTGTGTGAGAGGTCACTTCTACCTTGAAAGCAAGCCTAAGAGGGAAGCTTTCCACTCCATTTCATCCACACGCTGGCAAGCACAACGTCTCCGATTGGGATCTGTGTCAAGACATTGACACACTTTCCGTATTTGTTCTTATTTTTCCATTCATCTAATCTTTCTTTCACAATATATATTAAATGCTTATCTTTAGATTTAAATATCATTATCGTCATCATTACCATCTCTCTGTTCTTTTCCACGCATTCATCATCCACTTTCTCCATCATGTTTCACTAATCCCTTGGGTAAAGAAGAAGGATTAAGCGAGTGAGTTAATCCTTATTAAGGTAATTGGCTAAGTTTAGTTAAAGCATGCTCGACGGCATCTTCACCTGTGAGAGCAGAAGTGAAGATGTTATTCTGCTTATCGAGAGAAGGTTGGAAGAATGCGTTAACTAAAGCGAGAAGTATTTCCAGAGATGGAAACAACCTTGCGTTCATCACGTTCATCTCAATTTCACCATAGACATATGGGAACGCGATCGATCACTGAAAGGTGTAAGCCAAGGGAAAGTGGAACCTGAGTCGCATCGTCAACAAGATTGACGAACTTGCGATGTCCTTTCCCTCAACCCATTCTCTTTCTGATTCATTCACAAGACTTGCCACCGGATTCATTAGATTCTTTTACACAACTTCACAGCCAGTCCTCAACCTATATCATTAATAGTTTAGACATTTATTTTATCATCGCAATTTACTTTAACGCATTTTATTTACAATGCAATTTACTTTCACCGCAATTTACTTTTCTGCACACCCAATTCATTATTCTTTATTTTAAACCGGTCGCATTTACCACATTAGTATCGCATTAACAACAAAAATCCCCGTGTTCGACCTCAATCAATTTGAGAAACTTGCGTTGGAATTATACTTGGTTCCAGCACAAGAAAACTTGTGACACGCACTAAATCATCGCATACTACGAAGCATATCATCATCAACGCATACATTTAGAACGTAGTATCACAACATATCTTTATCGCAAAGCAACTTGAGCGCATAGAGCATCAATCATCAATTTCATTCATTCATCATTTTTATAATAATAGATAAAGATAAAAAAAATTTCGTTAAACAAGTTTTTGGCTCCGTTGTTGGAGACAAGAACTTGAATCATTCATTCATAAGTGCATGCATAACATTATTTTTATAATCAACAAGTTTTTGGTGATGTTGTCAGGGACAAGAACTTGAATCATTCATTCATCAGTAGTGCAACGTAAGTAGTAAATAGATAATAATATTTTTATATTCAACATTGGTTTTGGGAACGGAGCTCGTTTGGTGCCCCAAACGGCTATCGGGCTCGGCAGGGGTGCCCTGAGGTCCAATTTAGTGTGCGAACTTTCCGGCGGGCGAAAATTTTAAAATGGAGCCAGGGGTTCAGAACGATGATAAAAAGCCGTGCAAGTAGACGATTTTGGGAATGGGGCTCGTTTGGTGCCCCAAACGACTATCGGGCCTGGGAGGGTGCCATGGGGCACAATTTTAGTGCGAACACTTTTCGGCAGGCGCAAATTTGAAAATGGACCCAAGGGTTCAGAATGATGAGAAAAAGCCGTGCGCGCAGACGATTTTGGGAACGGAGCTCGTTTGGTGTCCCAAACGGCTATTGGGCCTGGCGAGGGTGCCCTGAGACCTAATTTTAGTGCGTGAACTTACCGGTGGGCGAAAATTTGAAAATGGACCCATGTGTTCAGAACATTGAGAAAAAGTCGTGCGTGCAGACGATTTTAGGAATGGAGCTCGTTTGGTGCCCCAAAAGGCTATCGGGCCTGACGAGGTTGCCCCGGGGCCCAATATTAGTGTGCGAACTTTCCGGCGAACGAAAATTGAAAATGGACTCAAGGGTTTAGAACGATGAGAAAAAGTCGTGCGCGCAGACGATTTTGGGAACGAAGCTCGTTTTGTGCCCAAATTACGATCGGGCCCGGTGGGGGTGCCTTGCCCCAATTTTAGTGAGCGAACTTTCTGGCTGGCGAAAATTTGAAAACGGACCGAGGGGTTCAGAACGATGAGAAGAAGTTGTGTGCGCATACGATTTTGAGAACGAAGGTCGTTTGGTGCCCCAATCGGTTATCGGGCCCAGCGGGGGTGCCCCGGGGCCCATTTTAGTGCACGAACTTTCCGTCGGGTGAAAATTTGAAAAAAGATCCAGGGGTTCAGAACGATGAGAAAAAGCCATGTGCACTGACAGTTTTGGAAACAGAGCTCGTTTTGCACCAAACGGCTATCGGGCCCAGCATGGGTAAGGCCCAATTTTATTGCGAGAACTTTCCGATGGGCGAAAATTTGAAAACGGACCCAGGGGTTCTGAATGATGAGAAAAAGTCGTGCGCACTGATGGTTTTGGCAACGGAGCTCGTTTGGTGCACCAAACGGCATCGGGCTCAACGAGGGTAACCCGAGGCCCAATTTTATTGCGGGAACTTTCCTGTAGGAGAAAATTTAAAACGAACCCAGGGGTTCAAAACGATGAGAAAAAGCTGTGCGCACAGACAGTTTTCGGAATGATGCTTGTTTGGTGCCCCAAACGGCTATTGGGCCCTGCGGGGTGCCCCGGTGCCATATTTTAGAGCGAACTTTCCGGCGGGTGAAAATTTGAAAATGGACCTAGAGGTTCAAAACGATGAGAAAAAGCCGTGCGCACAGAAAGTTTTGGGAACGGAGCTCGTTTGGTGCCCCAAACGGCTAATGGGCCTGGCGGGGGTGCCCCGGGGCCCAATTTTAGTGCACGAACTTTCCGTCGGGCAAAAATTTGAAAATGGACCCAAGGGTTTAAAACGATGAGAAAAAGTCATGCGCACTGACGGTTTTGGGAACGGAGCTTGTTTGGTGCCTCAAATGGCTATCGAGCCCGACGGGGTTCCCCGAGGACCCAATTTTACTGCGGGAACTTTACGGCAGGCGAAAATTTTAAAACAGACCCAGGGGTTCAGAACGATGAGAAAAATTCGTGCGCGCAAACAGTTTTCGGAACGGAGCTCGTTTGGTACCCCGAACGGCTATCGAGCCCGACAGGGGTGTTCTAGGGCCTAATTTTAGTGCACGAACTTTCCAGCGGGTGAAAATTTGAAAACGGACCCAGGGGTTCAGAATGATGAGAAAAATCTATGCGCGCAGATGGTTTTGGGAACAGAGTTCGTTTGGTGCTCCAAACGACTATCGGGCCCCGCGGGGGTACTCCGGAACCTAATTTTAGACAGTTTGGGAACGGACTCGTTTGGTGCCCCAAAACGGCTATCGGGCCTGGCGAGGGTGCCGTGGGGCCATATTTTAGTGCGCGAACTTTCTGGCGGCGAAAATTTGAAAACGAACCCAGGGGTTCAGAACAATGAGAAAAAGTTGTGCGCGTAGATGGTTTTTTGGGAAGAAGCTCGTTTGGTGCCCAAACGGCTATCGTTCCCGGCAGGGGTGCCCCGAGCCAATTTTAGTGAGCAAACTTTCTGGTGGGCGGAAATTTGAAAAACGAACTCAAGGCTTCAGAATGATGAGGAAAAGTCGTTTGTGCAGACGGTTTGGGGAACAAAGGTCGTTTGATGCCCTAAACAGCTATCGGCCTGGCGGAGTGACCCGGGCCAAATTTTAGTGCGCGAACTTTCTGGCGGGGGAAAATTTGAAAACGGACCCAGAGGTTCAGAACGATGCGAAAAAGCCATGCACATAGACGATTTTAGGAACGAGCTTGTTTGCTGCCCCAAATGGCTATTGGGCTCGGTGTGGGGCATTTCAGCCCAATTTTAGTGCGCGAACTTTCTAGCGGGTGAAAATTTGAAAACGAACCAGGGGTTCAGAGAGATGAGCAAAATACTCTGCGTGCAGACGTTTTTGGGAATGAAGCTCGTGCTCCCAAACAGCTATCATGCCTGCGAGGGTTTCCTAGGGCCCAATTTTATTGCGCAACTTTCCGGCAGGCGAAAATTTGAAATGGACCAGGGGTTCAGAACGATGAGAAAAAGTCGTGCGCGAAGAAGGTTTTGGGAATGGAGCTCGTTTGGGTCCCCAAACGGTTATCTGGCCTAGCGGTGGTGCCCTAGGGCCATATTTTAGTGCGCGACTTTCTGGCGAGCAAAAATTTGAAAACGAACCCAAGGGTTTCAAAACAATGAGAAAAGTCGTGCGCGTAGATGGTTTTTGGGAACGAAGCTCATTTGGTGCCCCAAACGTGTATCCGGCCCAAGGGTGCCCTGGGGCCCAATTTTAGTGCACGAACTTTCCGGGCGTCAAAAATTTGAAAAATGAACCTAGGGGTTTAGAACGATGAGAAAAAGTCGTGCACGAATATGGTGTAGGGAACGGAGCTCGTTTGGTTCCTCAAATGGCTATTAGACTCGACGTGGGTGCCTCGGGGCCTAATTTTAGTGCGCGAACTTTCTGGCAGGCGAAATTTTAAAATGGACGCAGGGCTTTAGAACGATGAGAAAAATCCATTCACGCATACGGTTTTGGGAACAGACTCGTTTGGTGCCCCAATGCTATCGGGTCGACGAGAGTGTCCGGGGCCCAATTTTAGTGCACGGGACAAGAGGTTCAAAACGATGAGACAAAACCGTGAGCGTAGACGAATTTGGAATGGAGCTCGTTTGTTTCACAAACGGCTATCGGGCCCGACGGGGGTGCCCCAGGGCACAATTTAGTGCGCGAATTTTCCAACGTGTGAAAATCTAAAAACGGATCTAGACGTTCAGAACGATGAGAAAAAGTCGCGGTGTAACAGTTTTGGGAAGGAGCTCGTTTGTGCCCCAAACAGCTATCGGGCCCCGCAGAGGTGTTCTGGAGCCCAATTTTAGTGTGCTACTTTCCGGTGGGCAAAAATCTGAAAACGAACCTAGGGGTTCAGAATGATTAGAAAAAGCCGTGCGCTCAGACAGTTTTGGGAACGAATCTCGTTTGGTGCCCTAAACGGCTATCGCCTTGGCTGGGTGCCCGCGGGCCCAATTTTAGTGCGCGAACTTTCCAACGGGCAAAAATCTGAAAATAGACCGAGGGTTTAGAAACGATGAAAAAAAAGTCGTGCTCGCAGATGGTTTTTGATAATGGAGCTCGTTTGGTGCCCCAAACGGCTATCGGGCTCGGCAAGGTTCCCCGAGGCCGAATTTTGGTACCACAAACGGCTATGGGGAAGTCT
>NC_052350.1:13678625-13685768 GCF_009727055.1 Benincasa hispida
GCGGGGATACCCTGGGGCCCAACTTTATTGCCCAAACTTTCCGGTGTGCGCAAATTTGAAAACGAACCCAGGGGTTCCGAACCATGAGAAATAGTCGTGCGCGCAGATGGTTTTCGGAACGAAACTCGTTTGGTGCCCCAAACGGCTATCGGGCTCGGTGGGATTGCCCCGGGGACCAATTTTAGTGCGTGAACTTTCCGGCGAGCGAAAATTTGAAAACATACCTAGAGGTTCAGAACGATGAGAAAAAGCCGTGTGCGTAGACGGTTTTGGGAACGGAGCTCGTTTGGTTCTCAAAACGGCTATCGGGCCCCATGGGGTGCCCCGGGGCCCAATTTTAGTGCGTGGACATTTTGGCAGCTGAAAATTTGAAAACAGACACAGGGCTTCAGATCGATGAAAAAGAAGGTGCGCGCAGATGGTTTTTGAAAAGATTCTTGTTTGGTTCCCCTAATGGCTATTGGGCCGGCAGGGGTGCCCTGGGAGGCAATTTTAGTGCGCAAACATTCCGGCGGGTGGAAATTTGAAAACGGACCCAGGGGTTCAAAACGTTGAGAAAAAGTCATGCGCAGACGCTTTTGGGAATGGAGTTTGTTTGTTGCCCCAAACAGCTATTGGGCTTTGCAACGGAGCCCCGAGAACCAATTTTAGTGTGCGAACTTTCCACCGGGCGAAAATTTGAAAACGGACCCAGGGTTCAGAATGATGAGAAAAAGCCGTGTGCATAGACGGTTTAGGAACAGAGCTCGTTTCGACCCCAAACGGCCCACTGGGCCCATATTTAGTGCACAAACTTTCCGGCAGGAGAAAATTGGAAAAAGGACCCAAGGGTTTAGAATGATGAGAAAAAGCCGTGCGCGCAGACGGTTTTGGGAACGGAGCTGGTTTGGTGCCCGAAATGGTTATTGGGCCCGGCGGGGGTGCCCCGGAGCCCAATTTTAGTGCGCGAACTTTCAAGCGGGCAAAAATTTGAAAACGGACCAAGGGGTTCAGAACGATGAGAAAAAGTCGTGTGCGTAGAAGGTTTTGGGAACGGAGCTGGTTTGGTACCCCAAACGGCTATCAGGCCCCGTGGGGGTGCTCTGCGTAGAAGGTTTTAGTCAAATGTTTTAGTCATGACCTCGATCGCTTAGGAACTTTTCACTCTAGAAGTTCCTTGTTTCCTCGGGCTCCCTTTTACCACCCTAGAATCCATATTCAATTTAACACTTAGATTAATGATAGTTATAAGCCTTATTTCGAGATACTTCCTTCTACAAAATATATTCTAAAATGTCTCAGGAAGCTTACCCTAAAATATGAGCTCATAAGCCTTGTGGTTTGGCCGGAATCTCAAAATCTTCAAGACTGGTTTCAAGGCTAACCCGACAGCCTGACCCTTCTGCTTTCTTCTCAGTTTTCAGCCCGATTCCTTCGAGATTCTTCTCCGGAAGCCCTACCCTGAAAACTAGACTTTCAGTGCTTTCAGGTGGCTTTGGAATCACTCAAACGCATGAGTATACTGGGAGAACTTCTCGTCCCAAATTGATACTATTTTCTAGACTTCACTATCCACTGCGTCCCCCTTGAAGCTGTATGATCAACGCCTGGATTTTGCTCTCAACGCAATGTTTACTCAGTTTTCCCACTCTTTTTAATGTTTTTTTGAATTGTGATATGAAAATGAAGTCTTTGGCGCTATTTATAGGCGTCCAAAAACTCTCGAAGGTTGACACCTACTACTTGGCAGTATGTCCAAGTGTTTCTTCCTCACACTATTAACACAATGTTCAATCAACGCAATGTAAGGTGTCCTTCTCCTACATAGCTAACGCATGGGGCTTAATTTGCATGTCTTCTCATGCACCCACCTCAAATCCTTAAGGCTTAAGGTTTCTTCCCAAGAAGACACATGTTTGATGACATCCTCCATGTGAGCTCATCCTTCATATGCATCCACAAACCCTTGGATGTTTAATGCATATTATGCGTATCAATGCATAGTAGGCCAACTCACTTAGTCACTGCAAGCCTTAACCATCACAAGAGCCAACCACCACCAACGCATAGGATGGCCGCTTGTCCTTGACGCATAGCTCACTCGGCATCATCGCAAGGCTCATTTGGCATCGATGCATGGTGCTTGGCATAGGCACTAGTCACCGACGCATGGGCGTGTGGCATAGGCGCTGGGCATCGCTCGCAGGGCTTGTTCGGCTACATGGGCGCTTAGCAGGGTGCTCGACGCATGGACGCTCGATAGGGCACTCGACGCATGGGCTGGGCGCTTGGCAGAGGCAATTGGCATAGGCGCTGTGCATCGACGCATGCCACCCTTCCAACACATCCCTTGCCCGCGTCCTCGCGTACCCTTGTGCCATCCAATCTTCAAACGCATCACTTCAATTTTCCTTCCTTCAGCCACATACCACCACCAACTCCTCCATCACAACCCTTCCAACGCATTTATCACAAGTTTTATACTTAGCCAAATTTTCCAAGTTTTTCCCCAAAAGTCAAGCTTCCAAATTCCCTCTTTTCTTCTAATTTCCACCCTTTCCTCTATCATTTCACACTAGTTTCCACATCAACCTACTTACCACACTGGTCTCAGTAGGGAACATACTCAAGTAGAGAGATTAGGGTTTGGGGTTCAAAGGGTCATCAATTAACGAAATAGTCAGTTTTATACATTAAACGACATTTAGAACGTAAAAGTGACTATTTCACGGTTCAGTCTTATGTAAACTCTTTACATAGGATGCTCCCATTTTCATGTCTCCACATGAACGGTTTAGGATCACATCATTTGTACTAACTACAAAATGGGTCGCATCCAAAGTATCCCTAGAATAAGGCACCCAACCTTATTCAGTATATTGGCTATATAAATTTTAACTTGATCCACATTTATGTGACTACATAAAGTTCAAACTTAAACTTAGTAGCCCTTAGTTTATTGGATTCATGAATATAGAATTTAAATTTACTAAAGATTTTCAATAACACCTAAGTTTACGAGTTTTAGAACATAAAATTCGACATTTAGAACAATGAGGAAAAGCCGTGCGTGTAGACGATTTTGGGAACGGATCTCGTTTGGTGCTCGAAACGGCTATCGGGCCCGACGAGCATGCCCCGAGGCCCAATTTTAGTGTGCGAACTTTCCAGCGAGACAAATTTGAAAATAGACCAAGGGGTTCAGAACGATGAAAAAAAGTCGTGCATGAAGGCGGTTTCGGAAATGAAGCTCATTTGGTGCCCTGAACGGCTATCGGGCCCGGCGGGGGTGCCCCGAGGCCAATTTTAGTGCGCGAACTTTTCGGCGGGCAAAAATCTGAAAACGGACCCAGGAATTCAGAATGATGAGAAAAAGCTTTGCGTGCAGACGGTTTTGAGAACGGAGCTCGTTGGTGGCCCAAATGGCTATCGGCCTGGCGGGGGTGCCTCGGGACCAATTTTAGTGTGCGAATTTTTCGGCGGGTGAAAATCTAAAGTGAACCAGGTGTTCATACGATGAGAAAAACATGTGCGGGCATACGATTTTAGGAACGAAGCTCGTTTAGTGTCTGAACGGCTATTGGGCCAGGGGGGCTGCCCCGGGCCCAATTTTAGTGCGCTAACTTTCCGCCAGGTTAAAATCTAAACCGAACCCAGGAGTTCAGAACATGAGAAAAAGCCGTGTAAGCAAACGATTTTGGGAACGAAGCTCGTTTGGTGCTCCAAACGGCTATAGGGCTCGACGGGGGAGCCCTGGGTCCCAATTTTACTGCACAAACGTTCCGGCAGGCGAAATTCGAAAACGAACCCAGGGGTTCAGAACGGTGAGAAAAGCCTTGCGTGTAAATGGTTTGGGAACGGAGCTCGTTTGGTGCCCCGAACGCTATCGGGCCCAGCGGGGGTGCCTAGAGGCCCAATTTTAGTGTGTGAATTTCCAGCAGGCGAAAATTCGAAAATGAACCCATCAGAAAGATGCAAAATGCTGGGTACGCAGACGGTTTTGGTAAGGGTGCTCGTTTGCTGCCCAAACGGCTATCGGGCCTGGTGGGGGTGCCCGGGGTTTGATTTTAGTGCGCGAACTTTCTGGTGGGCAAAATTTTGAAAACGGACCCAGGGGTTCAGAACGATGAATAAAAGACGTGTGCGCAGACGGTTTTTGGGAATGAAGCTTGTTTGGTTCTAAACAGCTATCGGATGGCGGTGGTGCCCTGGGACCCATTTTAGTGCGCGAACTTTTTGGCGGCCGAAAATTTGAAAATGGACCCAGGTTCAGAACGATGACAAACAGCCGTGTGCGTAGACATTTTGGGAACGAAGCATCGTTTAGTGCTCCAAACAACTATCGGGCCTGGTAGCATTGCCTCGGGGGCCCAATTTTAGTGCGCGAACTTTCCGGCGGGTGAAAATTTGTAACGACCTAGGGGTTCAGAACGATGAGAAAAGACCGTGCGTGCAGACGATTTTGGGATTGGAGCTCGTTTGGTGACCCAAACGGCTAATCAATCCCGGCAGGGGTTCCTTGGGCCCAATTTTAGTGCGCAAACTTTTCGGCAGGCAAAATTTTGAAACGAACCCAGGGGTTCAGACGATGAGAAAGCTGTGCGGCAGAACATTTTTGGGAATGGAGCTCATTTGGTGCCCCAAACGGCTTTTGGGCCCGTAGGGGTATTCTGGGCCCAATTTTAGTGGCGCGAACTTTCTGGCGGGTAAAAATTTGAAAATGGACGAAGGGGTTCAAAACGATGAGAAAAAGCCGTGCACATAGACGATTTTGATAACAGAGCTCATTTGGTGCCCCAAACGTCTATCAGACCTGGCGAGGGTGCCCCGAGGCCCAATATTTAGTTGCGCAAACTTTCTGGGGGCGAAAATTTGAAAATGAACCCAGTGCTTCAGACGATGAGAAAAAGTCGTGCACGCAGACAGTGGTTTAGGAATGGAGCTCGTTTGGTGCCTCAAAGGGCTATCGGGCCTGGGCAAGGGGTGCTCTGGGGTCCATATTTTAGTGTGTGAACTTTCAAGGGTGAAAATTTGAAAAACAGACCCAGGGTTCAAAATGATGAGAAAAGGCCGTGCGCGTAGACGGTTTTGCGAACGGAGTCGTTTGGTACCCCAAACGGCTATCGTGTCCGGCAGGAGTTGTTGTGAAGGCATTTCTTCTTTTTGTTACCTCCATTATTTTTGTGATTGGATGATCCTATACATTCTTTGTTGTAACGATGGTGGCAATAAACTGTAGAGTACCCATATGTTCTACAAACTTGGCATGTGGACTTGTTATTAGCATTGTAGGATCTTCTAGTGTTTCTTTCTCTTCTTCCTCATCTTCCACAATTGTGATTGTTCATATAGTCTCCTCCATGATTTTGGTTGTACCCAAAATCTCTATTAATTGGATTTCTGCCTCTTTCGGAATTATTTCCTTGAAATCTGTTTGATGCTAGATTTGCACCTGGATTGGAGATTTCAACAGGCTTGGGAATTAAGTTGAGGTTCTTGAGTCGACTTTTGATTGATGCTAGATTTGACACATTTTCACGTGCAATATTCATTTGGTTGTACCCTGTTTCATTTAAGCCAAGAATTCATACATTTCCTTTGCCCCCTTCTTTATATGTTGCAGTGTATAGCGGAGTTGATTGGTCTGGCATGTATTTACAGTCCCAAAATATTCTTCTATGCCTTTCCAAACATTTGAGGCCGAGGTAAGTTGTAGAGATGAACTTCCAACTATTGGCTGCATTGAACTAAGTAGCCAGTGGAGCAGGGATTGGTTTTTGACCATCTAGTCTCCGAATGTCGAGTTCGGAATCATCATAGTGGGATCTGTTTCCAGAGGAAAGAACGAAACCATCTAATCATTGACATCGTAAGAGTGTGAGAATTTTCCACAAAACATAATTTCCATCATCTAACTTCAGATTTGACGAGGAACTCAGTGGGTTGTTGAAGTTCAGGGTGTTTAGTGTTGGGATTTGAAGGTTGGTTTGTGATGCGGATGGGCCGATGTTGTTGTTCTCAGGAGGAGAAAAATATAGTTGTTTCCCATCCTTATTTAGAGGGTGTCACTGGGAATCCAAAAATATGTTAAATTGGTCTACAAAGAAAAGATAAAGGGTTCATAGGTCTTTTATGAATGGGGAAGATATTAGTATGCCACAACATTCGTTCAAAGAAGGACATTTTATTTTCCTCATGTTATTAAAGAAAGACCATTTCTAAGGAAAAAAAAATATTTAGTTTTGACTTTTAACTGTCCCATATTTTATCGATCACTATTATTGCCAATAATGAACAATAACTATGAGTGGCTAAAAGCCATTAGAAAATTTATATGAATTTAATATAGCATAAAAAAGTAAATTCATTACGTCAAGAATATTAAAACAACCCTCTCTCACAACTCTACAGTTTCGTTTTTGTTTCCATTCTGGGGCATCCTCGCCCGTGAGATGAGGGAGCAACCGTAGGTCAGCTCATCTTGTGAGGGGCAAGCCCATCTAGACCACTCAAATTTTGTATGAATTTAATTGTTCATCCATATAAATGAAAGCAAATACAAAAATGGGGCCCATAATGAAACTTCAAGGCACTGCTTGCAGTCATAAAAAAATTTAACGTTGAAGAAAAACATTATGTAATCTGCTTTGAAGACCAAAATAGTTGTGTTTTGGGTCGAAGGATTGGACAAGCTGCCTTTGGCCCCTGAGGCCCTGAACGGCCTCTGGGCCCCGGGGCCCACTTTTTGCTCTCAAACTTCTGGCACGAAAAAAATTTGAAAATGTACCCAGGGGTTAGAACAATGAGAAAAAGTCGTGCGCACAGATGGTTTTGGGAACAAAGCTCGCTTATTTCTCCAAACGGCTATCCGGACCGACAGGGGTGCCCCGGGGCCCAATTTTAGTGCGCGAACTTTCCGGTGGGCAAAAATTTGAAAACGAACCCAGGGTTTCAAAACGATGAGAAAAAGCCGTGCACGTATATGATTATAGGAAATGTGCTCGTTTGGTGCCCCAAATGGCTATCGGGCCTGGCAGGGATCCCTGGGACCCAATTTTAGTGCGCGAACTTTCCAGTGGGCGAAATTTTGAAAACGAACCCAATGGTTCAGAACGATGAGAAAGCCGTGTGTGCAGACGGTTTGGGAATGGTGCTCGTTTGGTG
>NC_052350.1:13686675-13688415 GCF_009727055.1 Benincasa hispida
AGGCCCCGCGGGGGTGCCCCGGGGCCCAATTTTATGCGCAAACTTTCTGGTGGGTGAAAATTTGAAAACGGACCCAGGGGTTCAGAACGATAAGAAAAAGTCGTGCACCCAGATGGTTTTAGGAACGGAGCTCCTTTGGTACCCTAAATGGCTATTGAGCCCGGCAGGGTGCCCCGAGGCCCAATTTTAGAGTGCAAACTTTCCAGCGGGCGAAAATTTTAAAACGGACCAAGGGTTTCAAAATGATGAGAAAAAGCCGTGCGTGCATACGGTTTTAGGAATAGGGATCGTTTTGTGCCCCAAACAGCAATCGAGCCTGGTGAAGGTGCTCCGGGGCCCATTTTAGTGCCCGAAATTTCCGGCGGGCGAAAATTTGAAAATGGACCCAAGGGTTCAAAACAATGAGAAACATTTGTGCGCGCAGACAATTTTTGGAACGGGACTTGTTTGGTGCCCCAAACGGCTATTATGCTCGGTAGGGGTGCCCGGGTCCCCAATTTTAGTGCGAAATGTCTGGCGACTGGGCTTTCATCTCATCCTCTCGCTCCCAGGTGGCCTCCTCGAACTGGTATTCCGCCATAAAAGCTTTACAACTTCTATTTCCCTATTGCGTAACATCTTCACCTCTCTGGTGAGAATCTGCATAGGCCTCTCTTCATAACTCAAGTTGCCATTCAATCACAATGGCTCAAAGTCAACTACATGGGACGGATCTGTTACATGCTTTCTCAGCATCGAAACATGGAAGACATTATGAACTGAAGGAAGTGATGGAGGCAATGCTATAAACTACGAGGCCAATTTACTCCAAGACCTTGAAAGGCCCAATGAACCTCGGACTTAGCTTCCCTTTCCTTCCAAACCTCATAATACGTGCCACTCTTAAGAACACTTTATCGCCAATCTTAAATTCCCGATCCTTACGTCTCACATCGGCATAGCTTTTCTGTCTGCTTTGAGCTGGTTGCATACGAGCTCTGATCTTCTGTATTGTCTTATTCGTGGTCTGCACTAGCACATGACCTAGCAACTTCCTCTCACCACCTCACCTCGGCATATTCAGACTTGCAACTCTTTCCATATAGGGCCTCAAATGGCAATGTGCCAGTGGCAGTCTGATAGCTATTATTATATGCGAATTCCATTAAATGCAGGTGAGAGTCCTAACTTCCTGAAAACTCTAGTGCACAAGTGCACATCATATCTTCCAATATCTGGTTCAGACGTTCTATTTAACCATCAGTCTATGGGTGAAAATTGTTCCAAAATCCAATCGAGTACCCAATGCTAACTGAAGACTCTTAAAAAAGAAAACTAGATGCAAAACAAGGGTCATCGTTTGACATAGCTAAAACTAGTACCAAAAGTGGTGTAACAACCCCTTCCATAAATAACTAAGAAACTTAAGATGTTGAAAATCAGCAACACTTCTACACGTTCGAGCTGAGAACTGTGAAAATGGTCATGAAGTTAAAAAAGTCTTATCCACTAAAAACATACATTTGAACTTACCATTTTGTCACTGGGAAAACTTCATATGTGTAGTGAAGAAACTGGTCATATTATATAATGCGTCATCTGAAGATACGTACCAGAATAAATCTAGTCAACTGAAAACTGCTTCTACTCTAGAAGCACCAACTGTGATGTCTTTCCTAGGGTCTACATGTCTGAGAATAACTTTGTCTAATTAAGTCTCACATTAATGAGAAACTCATCATGAGGCTCTATGTTGTCATG
>NC_052350.1:13692017-13697931 GCF_009727055.1 Benincasa hispida
CAAATCATTTGATTATGCGTCCCAGATGCTGCTCAACAACGCATATTATTGCAGTGCCACGATTCGCCATATGGAGGGCACTTTGGAGGACAATGTACTACAACCAAAGTTTTACAAAGTGGATTCTTCTGGCCTTCATTATTTAAGGATGTTGTTGACTACACAATGAAATGTGATCGGTGTCAACACACCGAAAACATTTCATGGAAGAATGCAATGCCAATGAATACTATCTTGGAGCTGGAACTATTTGACGCATGGGGGATTGATTTCATGGGACCATTCCCTCCTTCAAACGGTAGGCAATATATTCTATTAGCCATTGACTATGTCTCCAAGTGGGTAGAGGCAATTACATGCGCCGCAAGTGATGCGACAGTAGTCTCCCAGTTCCTAAAGAAAAATATTTTCACGCGTTTTGGCACTCCCTGTGCCATCATAAGTGATGAAGGATCACACTTTGTCAACCACAATATAAAGGAGCTGCTGCGCAAGTACAATATCCTCCATAAAGTGGCCACTGCATACCATTTGCAAACAAATGGCCACGCTGAAGTGTCCAATCGGGAAATTAAATTGATACTTGAGAAGGTAGTCAAACCTTCATGGAAGGATTGGGTAATGAAGTTTGATGATGCATTATGGGCATACCGAACCGCATATAAAACACCTATAGGTATGTCCCCTTATGCGTTGGTATTCGGCAAGACGTGTCACTTGCCTTTGGAGTTGGAATATAAAGCATTGTGAGTGGTCAAGAAACTGAATTTTGATTAGAAGAAAGCAGGGGAAGCGCGAAAAGTGCAACTGGTCGAGCTAGAAGAGTGAAGGAACAACGCATATGAAAATGCAAAAAATTATAAAGAGCACACCAAGCGCTGGCATGATCAACGCATATGTAGTAAGAACCTCCAAGTCGGGCAAAAAGTCTTGCTTTTCAATTCACGTCTGCGACTCTTCCCAGGAAAGCTAAAGTCTCGTTGGTCCGGACCGTTCATAATTCGACAAGTACTTTCGCATGGCGCAGTGGAATTATCAAATAACGACGGAACCAATATATTCAAGGTCAATGGGCAGTGAGTAAAGGCATAGCATGGAGAAGACTGGCATTGCCAAGTCGACTCCATGGAATTAAGAAACCTTGAATGAAGAAGGAAGTAGGTGGTCCTTGCGTTATCAGATGGTCGCAATTTATCAGGGACGCAAAGTTTTGGAAAATCTCAAGTCTTCAGCTCTTTTCTCCACTACTCAGAATTATCCTTACTTTACTATCGTTTCATTTTTCATTTCTATTTCTAAAATAATTTGACCCTTTCTTTGTTTTCCTTACAATGATTGAGACACAGGATTGCGAAAATGTTACACGAAGCAGCACTTATCTTATTCCATCACCGCAACCCAACGAAGAATGATCGCTGCAAGATGGATGCGTCAATACAATGCGGGCGACAACGCTAAATTTAGGGGTGTACTCTTCCTTATCCTTACTTCAAATTTTTCGCTATCACATTGCATATTTCTTTTCAAAGTTTTATCACCGCATCCTCCTTGACTACCGCAAACATATCACAAGTAGATAACTTTAGTAGTTTACCGCATATATTCTTTGCTAAGTATGATTTCAATGATGAAAAATATGCTTCTATCTCTTTCGTGTATACTAGAGTCAACATAAATCATAGGATAGTCACCTCATGAAATATTTCTCGAAGTTAGGGGTTTGCTAGCTTTCTTTCAAATTTTCATTACAACGCATTCTATGACCATCACATGACTTATTTTAACTTTTGGCAATGAGGACATTGCCATATTTTAAATTTTGGGGTGGGGTATTTGTTTCCGACCTTGCTACAAAAAAAAATTGAATAACAACTCCACCATCAACGCAATGGGAAACCCATGTTGATAAGAGTAAGTTGTGAAAGGCACTTACCCGTAGTTGGATGTCCGCATGACACACGTGGGAGCAAGCCAAAACGAAAGGAAGTCACCAGGATCAACGCATAAATAAATGACCGCAACTCCACTGCTAAGTTGGTATAGTTTAGTCTAAGAAAGAGTGCATTGCTCGTAGTTGGATGTCCGCATGACACCCGTGGGGCCAAGCCAAAATTTTTCTGCAAGGATAAGTCATTTGACACCCCGGTGGAAAATTTTCTTTTTGAAATAAATCATGCAATGTTTCATAATTTAGTAAAGTCCTTTTGAAAGTTAAGCTTGCAATCCCTAAGTTTTAGAAGTATTTTAGGAAGAGATTTGAATAAGACTTGAGGAAATTCTGGCATATAGGATTTGAACGAAGTACCCTTGAGAAATCTAGGGAAAGAAGTTTGTGGTTAACTTACTAAAGGAATCTTTAGCTTATGCTTGAGGACAAACATTATTTAAATTTGGGGGTGTGATAATGTAAAACCCTAACACTAAATCTAAAGTGGGAGGTTAAATAGAGAAGAAAAATCCTAAGTAAGGATATTGAGGTAAAGAGTGAAAAAATTAATACTAAATTATCCAAAAAGGTGACCAATGGGCCAATGCATATGGAAGGCTTAGGCATGTTAAATGCAAGAGTGCATAGAGAATGGAAGCAAGAAGACTTAAAAAATGGCTTAGGGCTTGCATACAACCAAGGTAAAGGCATGCATAAGACATGCGGACACGGGCAGGAGGCATGCGTCGAGTGGGCATGCCAAGCGCACAGGACATGCGTCGAGGCCAAGCGCGCAGCCCATGCGTCGAGTAGGTATGCCGAGTGCCCTCCTTATGCGTCGAGCGGGCAAGCCAGACGCCCATCCTATGTGTCGAGCGTTGCCAAGTCTACCGAGCAGCCATGCATCGGTGCCTTATGCCAAGCTCATGCCCATGCGGCGAGACACGCCTATGTGTCCGAGCGTGGCTATGCGGCCAAGCAAGCAAGCGCCTAGGCAGCACGCCCATGCATCGATGGTTAGCGTCGTGCGTCCATGCCAAGTAGGCCGAGCAAGCATACCTAGCAAACCATGCGTCGAGGGGTGAGTGGCCACCCTATGTGTTGGTGATGGCCGACTCATGCGATGGCTAGGTGGAATTTCGATGGAGGTAAGTTGATGCGTTAAGGACAAAGAGTAAGGCTAATTGATGGAAAGAAACTCCAAGGAGAGATGCCAATAGTTATACGATCATAAGTCTTAACAATTTAAATAGAGGAATATGTTTAAGTATTTAAGTGATTTAGATGGCAAAAGGAGATTACACAAAATTCTAGCAGGAGGTGGACAAAGGAGATTTCATGCAATGGAGGTCTTATCACCCTAAGCAGGAGGTGGGTGAAAGAGATTACATACAAAAAAGGAAATTTTGGCTGGCAAGTTGAGGTGAGAGCAACTCAAGGCTAGGCTGGAGTAGGCTAAGTGTTGGTAGCTCCAAAGTGAGACAAATGGGAGTTGAGTTGTCACAAGGGGGTGATTTTGGAATGACTATAAATAGAGGGGTTAGGCGAGAAGGATTTATTCATACCATAACCAAAATCTTTTGTTGAGAGCATATTTAGAGTGTTATGTTTGAGTTATTAGGCTGCCAAGTTAATTGAAGTTCAAAAGAAACAAAGGTTGCATTGGTGAAGCATTGAGCCAACCCGGACACACGGCCAGCCAGCGCATTCGACACCTTGTGCGCACGCCTTGCAGTGTTGCGTCCACCCAATAGCGCGCCTCGCTCGACGCATCTCGCGCGCTAGCCCACTCAACAGCCCCACCGTGCGACGCATCATGCCCAGCACAGTAGCCCACCGTGCAGCGCATGCCCAACGCGTCAACCTCTGTGCAGCACAGCACGCCCCACAGCCTGGCAACATAGCCAAACGCCCAGCTGCCCTACCACAGTCAAATAACTTCTAAAAAGGCTAATTTAGGAATTTTGGCTAAATTAGAGTAAGGGTAAGCTGGTACTTTGATTAAATAATGATATTTTGGCTATTTTTGACAATATTTATTGATATAAACAAGTATTAATTGAGGAATTTCCATTGAATGGAGGAAATTCTCATGAAGGTATGTCTCAAGGTGATTTATGGAAAAACTGTGCTTGCGGTGAGTGTTTATTAGGTTTGTACAATATGAATATGTGAATATTAGGCAATATGAGTAAGTGCAAAAATGCATGCTGATGATGTTATGTTGCTTACCATGATATGTCTGTGAAAATTTCTATGCGAAATCAGAGATTGATACCGAACATAGCATAAGTTAAGCAATGCTTAAAAAAGCATTGGCGGAAAATATAGTCGGCCTCTGATCGTGTGGAAAAATAATAAATCGTGACGACCGACGGGAAAATATATTGTCAAGTTACCGTAAAGGCATGACTAGTGGGAAAAAGAATTGTCGATGTGCACATTAGCGAAAAAGTGGGTTATAGGAAAGTTTCCATAAAATGTTGTTATGATTGATATATGTTACATGAATTATGAAACATGCCAAGTAATAGCATGGAACTGGAGATGATGATTGAATGAATTTACACATGAAGTCATTGCCATTAAATTATACGAAATGTGATATGTGAATGTTTCCCAAAAATATGTTTGCAAAGTGATTATTATTTTAAAAAAACAACCACTCATTGGGCTTAGTAGCTCACACTCTTCCCAAATGTTTTCTTTTATTCCCCCCCCCCCCTCTCCAGGTAGCAAAGTGAAGCATTCTGGAAGGAGTCTACAAACCACCAAAACACCAAGACTTGGTAAATTCTCAGGCATGGCTCGGATCATGTGATAAAGGAACATAGGAAATTGAACTATATGTATGGAACTTAGATAAATTATTGTAAACATGTTAAAGTATTTAATAGATAAGGGGGGAAACGTTAAATTAAAATGTTGTTTTGGAATACTACTGGTGTACCCTCATACTCCCTTCCAAGTCTTAGGGCTAAGGCTAGGGAGTGGGTGTGATAGATAACGAGCAGAAATGCACGTTATCATAGTGCTAAATCCTTAAACAATGTCGGCTTGTGCTGATGAAATATGTTAAATTGCGTCCATTAAGCATAAATTCTATAAGATTGTGGTCGCATGCGTCCAATGCATTAGAGCAGTTGATCTTTATATTTTTGTGCAGAATAATGCGTTAACACAATGCAAAGAATGCAAGCATAGGAATACATTGGTCGAGCGCAACTTCACCGCAAGACTTTGCGTTGATCGTGCTTGGAAACATTCACCCAAGAAGAATCACCGCAACATGGTGGGCGCATCCGAACGAAAGGACAATTAAGATCGATGGGACATAAAGCTGGTGGCAGTCAGATCCAAATTAAGTTGACTGCCGATAACGGTCACAAAATACATCCAGCTTTATCGGTGACAATTATTCGATGAATCAGTCACGAATTAAAGCTATCCCATCTGTACAACCAGGAGAGAGAAGCCACCTTTCACCTTTGATGCCCTATAAATACCAAGTGCATTCTTCAGAGAAGGGGTTAAGCAGTCAATTACCTCACCACCATTACAAGTCCATACCTCTGTTCATAGTTTTCTTTTCCATTTTTACGGTGGAGCAAGAGAAGGGTGGTGACACCGGAGATTATCTAAGGCAGCTCGAGAGAGAACCTTGGGGTGTAAGAGCAGAGAGCGAGAATATCTTTAGAGCATGAGGGGTTCAGAACAATGAGAAAAAGTCGTGCACACAGATGGTTTTGGGAACGGAGCTCTTTTGGTGCCTTAAACGGCTATTGGGCTCGGTGGGGGTGCCCCGGGGCCCAATTTTAGTGCTCGAACTTTCCTGTGGGCGAAAATTTGAAAATGGACCCAAGGGTTCAGAACGATGAGAAAAAGCTGTACACGCAGATGGTTTTGGGAATGGTGCTCGTTTGGTGCCCTAAATAGCTATCGTACCTCGCGGGGTGCCCCGGGGCCCAATTTTAGTGTGTGAACTTT
>NC_052350.1:13698563-13700812 GCF_009727055.1 Benincasa hispida
CAGGCGAAAATTTGAAAACGAACCCAGGGATTCAAAATGATGAGAAAAAGTCGTACTCGCAGACGGTTTTGGGAACGGCGCTCGTTTGGTTCCCCAAACGGCTATCAGGCCCGACGGGGGTGCTGTTTTTGGGATGAAAGAAGAATTACTAATATGCTCAATTTCAGCAAATTACCATTACCCCCAACAAGAGATTCATTACTATGATACTCAGTTCTTTGATTTAGATTTTTAATCTTTGGTGTGCTATGATTTGTAGCTCTAGAATTAGCATACCACATTAGGTTGGTCACCACTTCAGAAGTTGTTGTGAAGGCATTCATCTTGCTATTACCTCCATTATTTTGGTGATTGGATGATCGCATATATTCTTTGTTGTAACGATGATGGCAATAAACTGTAGAGTACCCATATGTTCTGCAAACTTGGCACGTGGACTTGTTATTAGCATTGTAGGATCTTTTAGTGTTTCTTTCTCTTATTCCTCATCTTCCACAATTGTGATTGTTCATATAGTCTCCTCCATGATTTTGGTTGTACCCAAAATCTCTATTAACTGGATTTCTACCTCTTTCAGAATTATTTCCTTGAAATCTGTTTAATACTAGATTTGCACCTGGGTTAGAGATTTCAATGGGCTTGGGAATTATGTTGAGGTTCTTGAGTTGACTTTTGAATGATGCTAGATTTGTCACACTTTCACGTGCAATATTCATTTTGGTTGTACTTTGTTTCATTTAAGCCAAGAATTCATACATTTCCTTTGTCCCCTTCTTTTTATGTTGCAGTGTGTAGCAGAGTTGATTGGTCTGGCATGTATTTACAGTCCCAAAATATTCTTCTATGCCTTTCCAAACATTTGAGGCCGAGGTAAGTTGTAGAGATGAACTTGCAACTATTGGCTGCATGGAACTAAGTAGCCAGTGGAGCAGGGACTGGTTTTTGACCATCCAGCCTCCGAATGTCGGGTTCAGAACCATCATAGTGGGATCTGTTTCCAGAGGAATGCTTTCTTCTGGTTTGGATTTTGGTCCAAGAACGAAACCATCTAATCATTGTCCTCGTAAGAGTGCGAGAATTTTCCACAAAACATAATTTCCATCATCTAACGTCAGATTTGACGAGGAACTCAGAGGGTTGTTGAAGTTCAGGGTGTTTAGTGTTGCAATTTGAAGGTTGGTTTGTGATGCAGAGTGGCCGACGTTGTTGTTCTCAGGAGAAGAAAAATATAGTTGTTTCCCATCCTTATTTAGAGGGTGTCATTGGGAACCCAAAATATGTTAAATTGGTCTACAAAGAAAAGATAAAGGGTTCATTGGTCTTTTATGAATGGGGAAGATATTAGTATCCCACAACACGTTCAAAGAAAGACATTTTATTTTTCTCATGTTATTAAAGAAACACCATTTCTAAGGAAAAAAAATATATTTTAGTTTTGACTTTTGAATGTCCCATATTTTATCGATCACTATTATTGCCAATAATGAACAATAATTATGTGAAACCCGGATCTCCATTTTGCTACTTAAGTAAGTGATTAAGGGGTTAATTAGGAGAAAGTTAAATCCTAGGTTATGTAAATAATCTAATAATTTTACAATTGTCATAATAACTGTAATAATTGTCACCTTCTGTGGATCAACAATTAGTAAGAGTGAATGTAAACTATAATGGGTAGGTATTATAGTTACGATAACCATATTGGATCCTGGAGTACGAGTAGAGAGGACCCTAAAAGGATAAAAAGAAGAGAAAACCTTGAAGACTTAAATCCTAAATAGTGAGGAAAGGATTGAAGAACTGAGGAAAATATAGAAAATTATTTGGGAAAATTCGTGTGGAAGTTGCACGTAGATAAACCATATTCACAGTAGCTAACGAGATTGGAAAGAATGAGAGTGGAGAGAGCGACACCAGCGAGAGTGGAGGTAGCAAAAGAATGGGAGAGAGCGAGATTGGCTGAGCGAGAGACTGGGAGAGAGCGAAGTTGGAGAGAAAAGGTGGAGAGAAAGAAGGAGAGAGCGACACTGGCGAGATTGGAAAGAGCGATGTTGGCGAGATTGGAGAGAGCGGGATCCTTAGCAAGAAACTTGGAGAGAGTGACATTGCCGAGATCCAAGCTAGTTAGAAGGCTGGAGAGAGCGAGATCCTTAGCGAGAAACATGGAGAGAGCGACACCACCGAGAGCCAAATGAGCGAGAAGGCTGGAGAAAGCGAGAGTTCTAGTGAGAAAGTTGGAGAGAGCGAGA
>NC_052350.1:13701152-13702712 GCF_009727055.1 Benincasa hispida
TTCGATTAAGAGAAATTCTTAAACCCTAAGAAATTGTGTTGGATGTGTTTGGGAAGAACACATTAAACCAAGGTGAAGTCAGCTTACGTTGATAAAGGGAGGATTAAACATTTGGCCATGTAGCCAAGTAGGTGGTGTCAACACCATAGGAGGTTTGCACGCCTATAAATAGAGCCTTTGGGATTTCATTTTCAAATAAAAAATCATAAAATTCGTAAAAAGAGGGGGAGAGTAGAGTGCATTGGACAGTGAGGGTGGAGAAGAATGCATCAACTTGAGACGAGAAGATCTCCTAATTTACTCGAGCATTTGATGTAATTCCAAAGCCATCTGAAAGATAAGAGAGTCTATTTTTCATGGTGAGGTGCCGGAGAAGAAGCTCTAGGGAACTGGGCTAGAGAATGAGAAAAAGACAGAGGGGCGAGCTATCGGGTAAGCTGGGCCAGTCTTGATGTTTGGATGATTCCGGCTAAACCATGAAGAGTTATGAGCTAAGATTTGATGGTAATATTCTTGAGAAATTTTAGAATAGTTTTTAGAAGGAAGTATCTTAAAATAAGGTCTAGAACTATGAGTAATCTAAGCTGTAATTTGGATCTGGATTCTAGGGGTAAAAAGGGAGCCCGAGGTAGAAAAGGGAACTATTAGAAAGACTCTTAAGTAATTAAGGTGAGTGTTATAGTTTTGATAGTTAACATATGTCGTGAGTGTTATATCTTTGATAATTAACACATAGTGTGAGTGTTATAGCTTTAATAATTGACACATAGTGTGAGTGTTATAGCGTTGATAATTAACACAGTGTGTGAGTGTTATAGCTTTGATAATTAACACATAGTGTGAGTGTTATAGCTTTGATAATTAACACATAGTGTGAGTGTTATAGCGTTATAGTTTCGATATATCGTGAGTGTTATAGCTTTGATAATTAACACATAGTGTGAGTGTTATAGCTTTGATCATTAACACATAGTGTGAGTGTTATAGTGTTATAGTTCCGATATATCATGAGTGTTATGTTGCTTTGATAAATAAAGAATATTGTGTGTTTATATAGTGTTGATAGTAAATGCATATTATGAGTATTCACTTAGCTTTATACTCTGATATTGGAATATATGCATCTGTAGATGCAAATTACATGCTTTGGTAATATGATGTTGCCATGATATTGTTTGTGTGTGACTATGGAAACTGCGATTATGCCCGGGATGTGGTTAGCATGTTTAACAAAAGGTGCTTGGGGGGAAATAATAGTCGGTAACGACCGGCGGGAAATATGGTCAAGTACCTAAGCATGACTAGCGGGATAAATAAAATGGTCGATGTGCACATTGGCCGGAATTGGGGGTCATAGGAAGGTTTCCATAGGTGATTGCATTGATTGATGATAGGATATGCTTGCTATGTGTTGATGTTGGAATACAAATTAGTAGCTGCGTGATTATGCCATTGATTGCACTTAAGTTCAGTGTGAGTGCCAACATGTGATTGATTTCCCAAAAATGATGATTTTCAAAGTGATTTTTGTTTTAAAAGAACCACTCACTGGGCTTATTA
>NC_052350.1:13712055-13714368 GCF_009727055.1 Benincasa hispida
ACCCAGGGGTTAAGAACGATGAAAAAAAGCTATGTGCGAGACAGTTTTGCGAACGAAGCTCGTTTGGTGCCCCAAATAGCCTCAGAGCCTCACGGGTTGCATCGGGGGGCCGTTTTTTGTGCGTGAACCTTCTTTCACGAAAAAGTGGGAAAACGGACCTAGGGGTTAAGAATGATGATAAAAAGTCGTGTGCCAGAAGGTTTTGCGAACGGAGCTCATTTGGTGCCCCAAATAGCTCCCAGGGCCTCGTAGGGGTTGTCTTGGTGCCTTGCTGGGGTGTCGCATGACTTGGCTGGGGTGTCGCGGGGCAAGGCCATGGGACCCAATTTTTGTGCACAAACCTTCTGTCACGAAAACTGACCTAGGGGTTAAGAATGGTGAAAAAAAAGCTGTGTGCCAGACGGTTTTGGGAATGGAACTCGTTTGGTGCCCGAAACAGCCCCTGGGGCCGTGGGGCCCACTTTTTTCTCTCGAACCTTCCGACATGAAAATGCGCTAAAATGGATCCAGTGGTTAAGAATAATGAAAAAAAAGGCGTGTGCCAGACGGTTTTGCAAACGGAGCTAGTTTGGTGCCCCAAACGCCCCCGGGGCCCTGTAGGGGTGTCGCGGTGTAAACCCGGATTTCTATTTTTCCTACTTAAGCAGATGATTAAGGGATTAACTAGGTGAAAGTTAAATTCTATGTTGATGTAAAGGAATTTCTAAGTGTTGAATAGATTTTCCTTGAGTTAAGCTTTAGTTGATGAAAATTTGACTAAGTGTTGGACTAGGCATTGCTATGCATTGGTCATAAGATCTTAGAGAGATTACTTGGGCAAAAGGAGAATTGGAAGTAGGAGTGATGCATGCCTTGGAGGTTAAACCAACACATTAAGCCCAATGGATGCGTTGGAAGAGTTGTGATGGATGTGTTGGTGGTGGTATGCATTGGTGAAGGAAGGAAAATGAAAGTGATGTGTTGGAAGGTTGGATGGCACAAGGGTAGGCGAGGACACCGGCAAGGCATGCTGCATGCGTCGAGCGCCAATGCACAGCACACAGCCCATGCATCGAGCAGGCCAAGCGCTGTCAAATGCCCAACCATGCATCGAGCAGCCGCGGGCAGATGCCTAGCCATGCGTCGAAGCGCCTCGACCAAACTGCCAAGCGATGCGTCGATGCCAAGATGCCCTGCCGAGCGGACATGCCTATGTGTCGATGCCATGCACCGACGCCCTTGCCCATGCATCGAATGGCCATACCTATGCGTCGCAGCGTCCTATGAGCTTAATGCGTCGAGCATGCCCATGCGGCCGAGCAAGCTTGCGAGCGATGACCAACGCCTATGCAGCACGCCCATGCATCGAGCGGCTAGCACCTATGCCAAGCACCATGCACCCATGTCGAGCAAGCCTTGCGGTGGTACCTAGTGAGCCATGTGTCGAGGATGAGCGGCCACCCTATGCGTTGGTGATGACTGGCTGTTACGATGGCTAATTTAGATTGCGATGGTAGTGAATTGGCTTGCTATGCATTGATTATAGGCTATGCGTTGATTATGGACTATGCATTGAACATCCAAGAGTTGGACACATATAAAGGATGAGATCACATAGAAAATGTCATCAAACCATGTGTCTTCTTGGGAGGAAGTCTTAAACCTTAAGCAAATTAGGTGGATGCATAAGGAGACATGTGAAGGATGAGGGCTATGCATTGGTGAAAGGAGAAGAAGACACTTTGGCTTATGCTGATGTAAGAATGCATTGATGGTATTAGGAAAAGACACTTGGACATGCGGCCAAGTAGGAGGTGTCGGCCGTGGAGCAATCTTGGACGCCTATAAATAGAGCCAAGGACTTCAAATGAGAACTTAAATTCTCTTTAAAGAACATAAAGAGGAGTGTATGAGGACTAATTGGGAAAAGACCATGCATTGGTAGCAAGACCATGCGTTAGTCAAGAGGTTCCAAGAGGGGAGATGCTATCGGGTAGAAAAGACAGGAAGTAACATCAATTTGAAACGAGGAATTCTGCCAGAATACTCGTGCGTTTGATGCGATTATAAAGCCATATGAAATCTAAAAGAGTCTAGTTTTAATGGTGGGGCTGCTGAAGGAGAAGCTCCAAGGAATCGGGCTGGAGAATGAGGAAAAGACAGAAGGGTTGAGCTGTCAAGTAAGCTGGGTCAGTCTTGATTTTTTGATGTTTTCGGCCAAATCACGAAGAGTTATGAGCTAAGATTTTATGGTAAGCTTCCTGAGACATTTTAGAACATATTTTCAGTAGAAAGTATCTTAAAATAACGTCTGGAATTATGAGTAATTTAAGC
>NC_052350.1:13714783-13715922 GCF_009727055.1 Benincasa hispida
CGGGATATATGGTTAGCATGCTTGAAAAGGTACTTAGCGGGGAAAATATAGTCGGCTTCAGTCGGCGGGAAATAACTAGCGGGAAAATAGTCGATGTGCACATTGGCGAGATAATAGGGTACAGGGAAAGTTTCCACAGGAATTTTTGTTGTCTTAGTATATGTATGAAAGTACTGGGGATGTTTATATTATGTGATAACCAACGGTCAAGCTGAGGTTGATTGTTTTAACCAGCGGTCGAACTGGAGATTGTTCAGTGGTTTGGCTGGAAAATAATATTGAACTTGTGGGAATGTTCTTGTTGACTATGCATTGCTTTCCCAAAAGTGTATTTCTGTTGACAAAGTTATTTGTTTATCTAAAGGCACCAGTTACTGGGCTTTATAGATCATGTTTTCTATGTTTTATGTTTTACCCCCCCTCCCCCCAGGTATCGAAAGGTGAAGAGTTCCAGGGTGCTGCTAAGGTTAAGGTTTGCCATGTGCCACAGTTACACTTCTGGAGGGTTTTACAATTGTTGTTGTAAACTTTGTAGTTAAGTCTTGGAGTTGTATAAACGTTACATTGTTGTAAAATAAAATGGGCCTACTTAATCAGTTGATTGTTCAATTTATACAATGGTATCAGAGTTATTTCTACAAGAGTTATTAGGCAGTAAGTGTCAATGAAAGGGTTGATAACTGCTGCAGTCATGCTCTTCCCCAGGCTCAGAGGGTAGTCTAGGGCGGGGTGTGACACGCGGTGTAAGACCCTAACACTAAATCTAAAGTGGGAAGTTAAATAGAAAAATCTTAAGTAAAGATAAAAAAAGGGTGGAAAACATTAAAATTATCCAAACAGGTGACAAAAGTCCAAATGCCTATGAAAGGCTTAAACATGTTGGACGCAAGAATGCATGGAGGATGGAAGCAAGAAGACTTGAAAAATGGCTAAGGGTTGCATACAACCAACGTAAAGGCATACATGAGCCATGCGAACATGGGCAGGAAGCATGCGTCGAGTGAGCATGCTAGGTGCGCAGGCCATGCACCAAGCACGCAACCCATGCGTCGATGGTGTATGCCGAGTGCCCTGTTTATGCATCAAACGGGCAAGCGGGCAAGCCATCCTATGCGTTGAGCACTGCCGAGTCTGCCGAG
>NC_052350.1:13716858-13718118 GCF_009727055.1 Benincasa hispida
CTAATTTTGGGATTTTGGCTAAATTGGAGTAGGGTAAGCTGGTATTTTCATTATATAATGATATTTTGGCTATTTTGACATTATTTATTGATATAACAATTAATTGAGGAATTTCCATTGATATGGAGGAATTCTCAGGAAAGTATTCTCGAGGTCATTTTAGTAGAAAAACTTGCTTGCGGTGATTGTTTACTTAGTTTTATGCATTGATATATGGATAAATGCATATGTAAGTGCAAAATACATGCTTATGATGTTATGTTGTTTGCCATGACATTGTTTGTGAAATTTCTATGGAAACCGAGATTATACTCGGACTATATAAGTTAGCATACTTAATAAAAGGTGCTTGGCGGGAAAATATAGTTGGCCTCGGTCGGCGAGAAATAATATTCGATGACGATCGACGAGAAATATAGTCAAGTTACCTAAGCATGACTAATGGGAAAGGAATTGTCGATGTGCACATTGGCGGGAAAAGTGGGTTATAGGAAAGTTTCCATAAAAAGTTGTTATGATTGATAATCTGTCCATGATATGAACATGCCACGTATAGCAGGAACTAGAGGGTGATGATTGAATGAAATTACACATGATCATGCATAAATTATACTGAATTTGTGATTATGTGATTAACTTCCTAAAAATATGTTTTGCAAAGTGATTATTATTTTAAAAGCACCACTCATTAGGCTTAGTAGCTTACACTTTTCCAAATGTTTTCTTATATTCCCCCCAGGTAGCAAAGCGGAGCGTTCAGGAAGGAGTCTACAAACCACCAAAACACCAGGACTTGGTAAATTCTCAGAGCACGGCTCGAATCATGTGATAAAAGAATATAGGAAATTGAACTATATGTATGAAAGTTAGATAGATTATTGTAAACATGTTAAAGTCTTAATAGATAAGAGAGAAAATGTTAAATTGAAATATTATCTTGGAATACTATTGGTGTACCCTCACGCTCCCTTCCAAGTCTTGGGGTTTAAGGCTAGGGAAGGGGCGTGACACACGGTTCCTTGCTGAGGTGTCGCATGGCTTGGCTGTGGTGTCGCGGGGCAGGGCCACGAGGCTCAATTTTTGTGCGCAAATCTTTCGTCACAAAAAAGCGCAAAAATGAACCCAGGGGTTAAGAACGATGAAAAAAAGTCGTGTGCCAGACGGTTTTGGGAACAGAGCTCGTTTGGTGCTCGATACGGCCCCTGGTTCGTGGGGCCCACTTTTTGCTCCCGATCCTGTTGGCACAGAAATGCGCAAAAA
>NC_052350.1:13718753-13720420 GCF_009727055.1 Benincasa hispida
CTGCCCCCGAGGCCCCGTGGGTGTGTCACGATGCCTTGCTAGGGTGTCGCATGGCTTGGCTGGGGGTGTCGCTAGGCATTGTTAGGGTGTTGCAGGGCAGGGCCACGAGGCCCAATTTTTGTGCGCGAATCTTTCATCATGAAAAAGCGTAAAAATGTACCTAGGGGTTAAGAACGATGAGAAAAAGCCGTGTGCCAGACGGTTTTGGGAACGGAGCTCGTTTGGTGCCCTAAACGGCCCCCAGGGCCTACTTTTTTCTCCCGAGCCTTCTGGCGCGAAAATGCACAAAAATGGACCCAGAGGTTAAGAATTATGAAAAAAAGTTGTGTGCCACACGGTTTTGCAAACGGAGCTTGTTTCGTGCCCTAAACGGCCCTTGAGGTTCCGCGGGGGTGTCGTGATGCCTTGCTTGGGTATTGCATGGCTTGGTTGGGGTGTCGCGGGGCAGGGCCACGGGGCCCAATTTTGGGCGCGAACCTTCCATCACGAAAAAGCGCGAAAACGGACCCAGGGGTTAAGAACAATGAAAAAAGCCTTGTGCTAGACGATTTTAGGAACAGAGCTCGTGTTGTGCCCGAAACGGCCCCTAGGGCCATGGGGCCCACTTTTTGCTCCCAAAACTTCCGGCACGGAAATGCACGAAAACGGACCCAGGGTTAAGAACGATGAAAAAAAAGTCGTGTGCCAGACGATTTTGGGAATGAAGCTTGTTTAGTGCCTGAAACGGCCCTCGGGGCCCCGGGCCCACTTTTTGCTCCGAACCTTTTGCCACATAAATGCGCGAAAACGAACCCAGGTGTTAAGAATGATGAAAAAAGCCGTGTGCCAGACGATTTTACGAATAGAGCTCGTTTGGTGTGCCAAACGGCCAACGGAGCCCCGCGGAGGTGTCGCGGTGCCTTATTAGGGTGTTGCATGGCTTGGCTGTGGTGTCACTAAGCACTGTTGGGGTGTCGTGGGTAGGGCCACGGGGCCCAATTCTTGTGCGCGAACCCTTCCGTCACGAAAAAGCACAAAAAAAGACCCTGGGGTTAAGAACAATGAAAAAAAGCCGTGTGCCAGAGGGTTTTGGGAACGGAGCTCGTTTGGTGACCGAAACGGTCACGGGGTCCATGGGGCCCACATTTTGCTCCCAATCCTTCCAGCACAAAAATGAGCAAAAATGGACCCAGGGGTTAAGAACGATGAAAAAAAGGCGTGTGCCAAACTGTTTTGCGAACGGAGCTAGTTTTGTGCCCCTAACAGCCCCCAGGGCCCCACGGAGTTGTCGTGGTGATTTACTGGGGTTTGGCATGGCTTGGTTGGGGTGTCATGGGGCAGGGCCCTGGGGCCCAATTTTTGTGTGCGAACCTTCCGTCGCAAAAAAGCACGAAATCGTACCCAGGTGTTAAGAATGATGAAAAAAAGTCGTGTGCCATACGGTTTTAGGAACGAAGCTCGTTTGGTGCCCGAAACGGCCCCCGGGGCCCCGGGGTTAACTTTTTCCTCCAAACATTTCGACACGGAAATACGTGAAAATAGACCCAGGGGTTAAGAACGATTAAAAAAGCCGTGTGTCAGACGGTTTTGTGAACAAAGCTCGTTTGGTGCCCTAAATGACCACTGGGGCACCGCGGGCTATGTCGGTGGGCCGCTTTGTGCGCGAACCTTCTGTCCCGAAAAAGTGC
>NC_052350.1:13722059-13727764 GCF_009727055.1 Benincasa hispida
TCGAGTGAGCATTCTAGGTCAAATGGCCAAGTGCACAGTCCATGCGCCTAGCGCGCAGCCCATGCGATGAGGCATGCCCAGTCCATGCGTCGAGCACGCAGCCCATGCATCAATGGTCAGCGTTGTGCGTCCATGCTTAGTAGGCTGAGCAAGCACACCTAGCAAGCCATGCATTGAGGGTGAGCAGCCACCCTATGCGTTAGTGATGGCTGACTCATGAGATGGCTATGTGGGACTTTGATGAAGGAAAGGTGAGTTGCTATGCGTTAAGGATAAAAGGTAAGGCTAATTGATGGAAAACTTCAAGAGAAGATACCAATGGTATACGAGCATAAGTCTTAAACAATTTAAGTAGAGAAATATGTTAAGTATTTAAGTGATTTAGGTGGAAAAATGAGGATCACACAAAGTTCTAGTAGGAGGTGGACAAAGGAGATTTCATGCAATTGAAGTCTTATCACCCCAAGCAAGAGGTGGGTGAAGGAGATTTCATGCAAAAAAGGAGATTTTGGCTCGCAAGCTAAGATGAGAACAACTCAAGGCTAGGTTGGGTAAACTAAGTGTTGGCAGCTCCAAAGTGAGACAAATGGAAGTTGAGTTGTCACCATGGGGTGAGTCTGGAATGGCTATAAATAGAGGGGTTGGGCAAGAGGAATTTATTCATACCATCATTTAAATCTTGTGTTAAGAGCATATTTAGAGAAATATACGCTTCCAAATTGATTGGAGATCAAAAGAAACAAAGGTTGCATTGGTGAGGCATTGAGTCAGCCGGATGCACAGCTAGCCCACACCCTGCGTGCATGCCTCATAGCACTGCGTCCATCCGCGCACCTCGCTTGACGCATCCAGCGCGCTAGCCCAGTGCAGCTGCCTTCCCCGTGCGACACATCATGCTCAGTGCAATGCATGCCCAATGCGTCAACCCCCTTTGTGGCACAGCACGCTCACCTTGCCTACTGCCCAAACGACCAGTTGCCTACCACGGTCCAAATAACCTCTAAAGAGGCTAATTTGAAGATTTTGGCTAAATTGGAGTAGAGTAAGCTGGTATTTTCATTATATAATGGTATTTTGGCTATTTTGACATTATTTATTGATATAACAAGTATTAATTGAGGAATTTTCATTGATATGGAGGAATTCTCAGGAAGGTATCCTCAAGGTGATTTTTAGTGGAAAAACTTGCTTGCAGTGAGTGTTTACTTAATTTTATGCGTTGATATATGGATAAATGCATATGTAAGTGCAAAATACATGCTTATGATGTTATGTGATTGCCATGATATTGTTTGTGAAATTTCTATGGAAACTGAGATTATACCCGGACTACATAAGTTAGCATGCTTAATAAAAGGTGCTTGGCGGGAAAATATAGTCGACCTCGGTCGGTGGGAAATAATAGTCGGTGAAGACTGGCGGGAAATATAGTCAAGTTACCTAAGCATGACTAGCGAAAAAAGAATTGTTGACGTGCACATTGGTGGGAAAAGTGGGTTATAGGAAAGTTTCCATAAAAAGTTGTTATGATTGATAATGTGTCCATAATATGAGCATGCCACGTATAACATGGAACTGGAGGATGATGATTGAATGAATGTATACATGATCATGCATAAATTATATTGGAATTGTGATTATGTGATTGACTTCCCAAAAATATGTTTTGCAAAGTTATTATTATTTTTAAAAAGTACCACTCACTAGTCTTAGTAGCTCACACTCTTCCAAATGTTTTCTTATATCCCCCCCCAGGTAGCAAAGCAGAGCGTTCAGGAAGGAGTCTACTAACCTCCAATACACCAGGACTTAGTAAATTATCAGGGCACGGCTCGGATCATGTAATAAAGAATATAGGAAATTGCACTATGTGTATGAAAGTTAGATAGAGTGTTGTAAACATGATGTTGTCTTGGAATACTACTGGTGTACCCTCACACTCCTTTCCAAGTCTTGGGGGCTAAGGCTAGAGAGGGTGTGACACAAATGGCCCCTGGGGCCGTGGTTCCCACTTTTTGCTCTCGAACCTTCCAGTGCAAAAATGCATGAAAACGGACCCAGGGTTGAGAAATATTAAAAAAGGCATGTGCCAGATGGTTTTGTGAATGGAGCTCGTTTGGTGGCCCAAACGGCCCCTTGGGCCCAGCGGGGGTGTCGCATGGCTTGGCTAGGATGTTGCGAGGCAGGGCCACTGGGCCCAATTTTTGTGCGCGAACGTTCTGTCATGAAAAAGCGTGAAAACTGACCCAGGGTTTAAGAATGATAAAAAAAAGCCGTGTGCCAGACTGTTTTGGGAACAGAGCTCGTTTGGTGCTTGAAACGGCCCCCGGGGCCGTGGGGCCCACTTTTTGCTCTCGAACTTTCCGGCATGGAAACTGTCTCTTATACACATCTAGATGTGTATAAGAGACAGGTGTCGCATGGCTTGGCTGGGGGTGTCGCTAGGCATTGTTAGGGTGTTGCAGGGCAGGGCCACGAGGCCCAATTTTTGTGCGTGAACCTTCCGTCATGAAAAAGGGCAAAAACGGACTTAGTGGCTAAGAACGATGAAAAAAATCCGTGTGATAGACGATTTTTGGAACGGAGCTCGTTTGGTGCCCGAAACGGCCCCCGGGGCTCACTTTTTGCTCCCGAACCTTCTGGCACGAAAATTCGCAAAAACATACCCAGGGGTTAAGAACGATGAAAAAAAGGCGTGTGCCAGACGGTTTTGCGAACGGAGCTCGTTTGGTGCGCCAAACAGCCCCCGAGGCCCCGTGGGTGTGTCACGATGCCTTGCTAGGGTGTCGCATGGCTTGGCTGGGGGTGTCGCTAGGCATTGTTAGGGTGTTGCAGGGCAGGGCCACGAGGCCCAATTTTTGTGCGCGAACCTTCCGTCACAAAAAAACGTGAAAACAAACCCAGGGGTTAAGTATGATGATAAAAAATTGTGTGCCAGACGATTTTGCGAACAGAACTCGTTTGGTGCCCCCAAACGAAAACGGACCAAGGTGTTAAGAACAATGAAAAAAAGGCGTGTGCCATACGGTTTTGCGAACGGGGCTAGTTTGGTGCCCCCAAACGGCCCCCGGGGACTCGCAAGGGTGTCACGTTGATTTGATGGGGTGTCGCATGGCTTGGTTGCGGTGTCGCTACGCGCTGCTGGGGTGTCGCAGGACAGGGCCACGGGGCCCAATTTTTGTGAGCGAACCTTCCGTCATAAAAAAGCGAAAAACGGACCCAGGGGTTAAGAACGATGAAAAAAAGTCGTGTGCCAAACGGTTTTGGGAACAGAGCTCGTTTGGTGCCCGAAACGACCCTCGGGGCCGTGGGACCCTATCACACCCCGTCCCAGACCACCCTTTGAGTCTGAGAATAGGCTTGATTGTAGCAGTTATCAACCCTTTTTTTGATACTTACTACTTAATAACTCTTGCGAAAATAACTCTAATACCAATGAACAAATTCAACAACCATCTGATTAAGTCAAGGAGGCAAACAACAACGAATTAAGTAGGCCCATTTTATTACAACAACGTAACGTTTATACACTCCAAGACTTAGCTATAAGTTTACAAGAACAATTGTAAAAACCTCCAGAAGTGTAACTGTGGCATGTGGCAGACTTTGACCTTAGCAGCACCCTAGAACTCCTCACCTTTTGTTACCTTGGGGGGGAGGGGAGGTAAAACATAAAACATGGAAAACATGAGCTATAAAGCCCAGTGAGTGGTGCCTATAGATAAACAAATAACTTTGACTACAGAAATATACTTTTTGGAAATCAAAGCATAGTCAACAAGAACATTACCACAAATTCACAATTATTTCTCCAACCAGATCGCTGGATTAACCCCAACTCAACCGCTGGTTAAAAAAAACAATCAACCCCATCTTGACCGCTGGTTATTACATAATATGAACATCCCCAGCTTTACCACTGGTTATCCCTGGCATGATCATACCTTTTCCCCAGCACTTTCACATGTATACTAAAGCAATGTATCAACAATTCCTGTGGAAACTTTCCCTGTGCCTTATTATCCCGCCAATCTGCACATCGACTACCTTCCCGCTAGCTATGCTTAGGTAACTTGACTATATTTCCCACCGGTCGTCACCGATTATCATTTCCCACCGACATAAGCCTTTTCCCGTCAGTCGAAGCCGACTATATTTTCCCACCAAGTACCTTTTCAAGCATGCTAACTATACATCTCGGGTACAATTTCAGTTTCCAAATCAAACATACAAGCAATATCTTAACAAGCATAGTAACAAGATAAACTTATATCCCTGATCATGCCAATTTAACATTATCCCCTATATATATTTACCTATATATAGAAATTACATCAACAATACAACAACACAATAACCACTCACCTTGGTTAGTTAGGAACTTTCTTTTCCGAAGTTCCTTAGGTTTCCTTGGTTCCCTTTTGAACCTTAAATTCCAGATTCAATTATCAGCTTAGATTACTCATAGTTTCAGAACTTATTTTAAGATACTTTCTTCTGTAAACATGTTCTACAATGTCCCAGGAAGCTTATCCTAAAATCTTAGCTCAGAACTTTTCGTGGTTTGGCCGGAATAATCAAAACATTAAGACTGGCCCATCTTACCCGACAGCTCGACCCTTCTGAATTTTCTTCATTCTCCAGCCCTATTCCTTGGATCTTCTTCTTCGGCAGTCCCACCATGAAAACTAAACTCTCATAGCTTTTAAGTGGCTTTGAAATCACTCCAAAATCACGAGTATTATGGGAGAACTTCTCGTCTCAAGTTGATGCTGTTTCCAGACTTCACTGTCTACTGCGTTTCCTCTGGAAGCTTTATGATCAATGCATCGATTTGCTATCAACGCAATGTTTAATCAACTTTCCCACTCTTCTTAATGTCTTTTGAATTGTGATCTGAAAAGAAGTCCTTGGCCCTATTTATAGGCGTCCAAAAACTCTCCACTATTTATGATCCAAAAACTCCTTGGCCCTATTTTAAGTCTTAAAGCACATCACCAATGCATAACACATCCTCCCATAGGCTCAGGCACTAGGTCTATTGACCCCCTGACCATCTCGATCACATAATCTCATTCTCAAGCTAGATACTCATTCACAACCTAAGCATATACAATTTACTCTAAAAGATATGATTTAAGACTTAAAAGAAAGTACCACTCACCTCGGTCGTTTAGGAACTTTTCTCTCTAGAAGTTAATTGGTCTTCTCGAGCTCCTCCTTTGAACCCTAAACTCCAGATTTAAATTAAAGCTCAAACTACTCATAGTTATAGGCTTTATCTCAAATTACTTCCTTCCATAAATAAGCTCTAAAATGTCTCAGGAAGCTTATCATAAAATCTTAGCTCATAATTTCTCGTGGTTTGGCCGGAATAATCAAAACATCAAGATTGGCCCCGCTTACCCAACAGCTCGACCCCTCTATCTTTTCCTCATTCTCCAGCCCCATTCCTTGGAGCTTCTTCTCCAGCAGCCCCACCATGAAACCTAGACTATTTTAGCTTTCAGATGGCTTTTGAATCACATCAAATGCACGAGTATTCTGGGAGAACTTCTCGTCCCAAGTTGATTCACCTAGCCATCCTAGCTAGATGTTTGAACGCAAAATATCTACACATAAACATTTCTATCTCAAATACTAAATGAGAATAACTTAAATTCACACTTACTTCCATGGTAGATCTTCAGGTAGCGTTATGAGTT
>NC_052350.1:13729406-13737488 GCF_009727055.1 Benincasa hispida
CAGCTCTGGTTGCGTGCTAGGTCATGCCACATCTGCCATTCCTCTTAGTCTCACTTTGACTAATTCTTAGGTTAATTCTTAGGTTTCTCTTTAAACCTTCACTTTACCACACTTCCTTCTGGTTTTACTAAACTCAAACTTCAAGTTGTTCTAACTCAACCCTCTAGTTTCCAAGAACATATGCTTTGATACCAACCTAGTATCAACTCGATCCTTCAACTTTCGTAGAACTTAAGCTTTGATACTAAACCGGTATAAACTAATTCTTCAATTGTCCCAGAAACTTATGCTCTCATACCAAGTTGTATCAACTAATTCCTTAACCTTCCTAGAGACTTATGCTTTGATACCAAGTTGTCACACCCCGCCCCAGACCACCTTCTTAGCTTGAGAAAGGGCATGACTGCAGCAGTTATCAACCCCTTTGGTTGACACTTATTGCCTAATAACTCTTGCAGAAATAACTCTAATACCAATGAACAAATTCAACAACCAATTGATTAAGTCAAGGAGGCAAACAACAACAGATTAAGTAGGCCCATCTTTATTTTACAACAATGTAACGTTTATACAACTCCAAGACTTAACTATAAAGTTTACAACAATAACTGTAAAACCCTAGAAGTGTAACTGTGGCTTGTGGTAGACCTTGACCTTAGCAGCACCCTGGAACTCCTCACCTTTCGCTATGTGGGAAGAAAAACATGAAATAACGGAATGAGCTTTTACAAAGCTCAATGAGTGGTAGGTAACTTATAGAGTCTATTTCAACTCATAAATAACAAGCATATCATGAATACAAGGTTACATTCAAACCTCCACCTCGAGTGAGTCTATTCTCAAACTTCTATCTACGCGCACGGTAGATAGCTAAACCAATAACCACTTAGAATGAGTATGTTGTTAACATACACACACGGTAGATAGATAACTGTTACTAGCTACAACACTTACTTTGTGCATTCCCTTTGTCTCATATGTGCACATAGCTCCCCGCTCATGGGCTCAGAAGCTAGGCTCGTCGGCCCTCTGACCATCCTATACGAGGATCCTCCCATAGGCTCAGCAACTAGACCCATCGGTCCCCTGACCATCCCGTGAGGTTTCACTTACGGGCTCAGGCACTAGGTCTATTGACCCTCTGACCATCCCGATCACATAATCTCATTCTCAAGCTAGATACTCATTAAAAACCTAAGCATATACAATTTACTCTAAAAGATATACTTTAAGACTTAAAAGAAAGTACCACTCACCTTGGTCGTTTAGGAACTTTTCTCTCTAGAAGTTCCTTGGTCTTCTCGGGCTTCTCCTTTGAACCCTAAATTCCAGATTTAACTTAAAGCTCAAACTACTCATAGTTCTAGGATTTATCTCGAGTTACTTTCTTCCAAAAATATGCTCTAAAATGTCTCAGGAAGCTTAATTCCTCGTGGTTTGGCCGGAATCATCAAAACGTTAAGACTGGCCCCACTTACCCAACAGCTCGACCCCTCTGTCTTTTCCTCATTCTCCATCCCCATTCCTTGGAGCTTCTTCTCCGGCAGCCCCACCATGGAACCTAGACTATTTTAGCTTTCAGATGGCTTTTGAATCACATTAAATGCATGAGTATTCTAGGAGAACTTTTCGTCCCAAGTTGATGCTAGTTTCCAGACTTCACTGTCCAATGTGTCCTCTTTGAAGCTCTATGCTCAACGCATGGATTTTGCTCTCAACGCAATGTTTACTCAACTTTCCCATTCTTTTTAAATGTGTTTTGAGTTGTGTTCTGAAAATTAAGTCTTTTGGCCCTATTTATAGGCGTCAAAACCTTCTCCAAGGTCGATACCTCCTCCTCCATGTGTTACTCTTAAAGATATGCCAACCTACAGCCCCTTCCACCTCTTGCTTCAGGTGACTACCAACGCAAGGTTGGATCCATGCAAGTGTTGGATTTCTTTCTTCTACAATGCCAATGCATGAGACCAAATTTGCATGTCTCCTCAAGCCTCCACCTCAAATCCTTAAGTCCTAAGGTTTCCTCTCAAGAAGACACATGCTTGATGACGTTTTCTATGTGATCTCATCCTTTATATGTGTCAAACTCTTGGATGTTCAATGCATAGTCCATAATCAACGCATAGCCTATAATCAATGCATAACAAGCCAACTCACTACCATCGCAATTCAACTTAGCCATCGCAAGAGCTAGCCATCACTAGCGCATAAGGTGACCGCCCATCCTCGACGCATAGCTCACTAGGTAGCATCGCACGGCTTGCTTGGCATGGGCGCATGGTGCTGGCCACCGACGCATGGGCGTGCTGCATAGGCTGGCCGCTCGATGCATGGGCACTCGGTAGGGCGCTCAATGCAATGGCATGGCTGCTCGGCAGTGCTGGACGCATGGGCTGGGTGCATCGATGCATGGCGCATGCCTTGCCCTTGTCCTCGCCTAGCTTGTTCACCTTTGGCTACCTTTCTTCAACCGCATGCCATCACCAATAACCCTTCCAACGCATCCCTTCAACCTCTTTCCTTCACCCACGTATCCAATGGTTCCAATGCATTGGTCTAACCTCCAAGGCATGCGTTACTTCTACTTCAAAATTCTCGTTTTGCCCAAGTAATCTTTCCAAGATCTTATGGCCAATGCATAGGAATTCCTAGTCCAACATTTAGTCAATTTTCATCAATTTAAGCTTAACTCAAAGCTACTCAAAGAAAATCTATTCAACACTTAGAAATTTCCTTCACTTCAACATAAGATTTAACTTTCACCTAGTTAATCCCTTAATCACCTGCTTAAGTAGGAAAAATGGAAATCCGGGTTTCACACATAAGATATACAACGATTCAAGCAAGGTTCAAGTCCATGTCCCCGTTACCAGTTCCTCGGAAATGGTGCCATAAACTTGTTAGGTCATGAGATATACAACGATTTAAGCAAGGTTCAAGTCCATGTCCTCGTTACTAGTTCCCTGGTAATGGCACCATAAACTTGTTGAGACATAAAATGTAGGCAATGATGCGCATAAGGGTGCGAGATACAATGTATTCACATCTTATGCCATACAACGCATGGATGAATGATGACTTTATTATCTGTATGCGATACTACTTCTGGATATGCATTAAATATGAGAACTTTGTAGTATACTATGTGTTGTCACAATTTTCCTTGCGTTGGAACCAAGTGTAATTGCACCGCAAGTTTCTCGGTGTGATTCGAGTTCGAACACATGGATTGTTTTAGGTTGATTGCTTTATATTTGTGATACATGGACCAGGGGTTTTTCAATTTATAAAAAGGTTGTTTGTACAAGTATTTAAAAATGCGATAAAGTAAATTGCGATGAAAGTAAAATACGATAAAATAAACCTAAGCTATGATGATATAAGATACAAGTTTCATGATACAAGATACCGAGGGTGAAGCTATCTGTGAAGATTATACAAAGATCGTGTTATACGGTTGCAAGTCTTATGTGTGAAACAGAAAGAGAAAAGATAATTAGTACAAACATCGCAAGTTCCTTAATTGCATTAAAGGCATAAGTACGATTCCGCTTTTCCCTTGGCGTACACCTGTCAGTGATCGACCATGTTCCCACATCTCTATGGTGAAACAGGGACAAATGTAATGAACGTAAGGTTGCTTCCATCTCTGGAAGTACTTCTTGCTTTAGTTAATGCATTCTTCTATCCTTCTCTCGACAGATCAGAATGGCATCTTCATTTATGCGCTCACAGGCGAAGATGTCGTCTAGCATGCTTTAGCTAAACATCTTTATTTCTTTAACACAGATTAAGTTACTTGTTTAATTCATATTAATCACCAAGGGATTAAGAAACAATCATGGAGAAAATGATTTATGGAGGAACAGAAATAGACAGAAAAGTGGAAATGGAAATAATCAAGACATTCAATAATACTATTTAGTGTCTGATACATGGTTGTGAATGAAGAGATTAAGAAAATGAAATACACTGTAACAACCCGACTCCCTAGGACTTAAGTTAGGCCGTTACTAAATACATGCATGCATGGAACTCAAAACAACACTCGGTTATGGCGAAATAAATGCTAATTAAATAAGGTAAGTTCAAAAGTCTTTCATTAAATTCAAATACTAAAACAATAGTAGGGTACCCATAAATCATAAAGGACAATAAATAAGTCTGAAAAAAAAATTCTTAAAAGTAAGTTTTAAGCATCAAAACTAAAAGTTAAGAGGAACATGAAAAGAACTCTAAATCTCATGAGCAGAAGCGTAAAAACTAGTCCCAGTGGCTCGATCACGAATTCCGCTTGTCCATTGCTAGTGCATCTCTACCCTTACATGAAAAAACAACATGAGAAAGAATGAGTATAAAATACTCAGTAAGTAACCCCACTACTGGGGTCAGGCTGGGCATCTACGTCCTTTAGATACCCACCTCTGGTGAAACATATAAATTGCTCTAGTCCTCATGGGACACATACATACATGAAAAACTGAGTTCTATTCTATTGTAGTTAAGTATACCCACTATCTCTAGTAAGTCCCGTAGGACCCACAACCTCTAGTGATTCCCGAAGGAAACACAATCTCTTACATATGCATGGTTATGCATACACCTCTTTCGTATACACATAACCCACTTAATGTGTATCTCTTTCGTACACATGGTTAAGTATACACCTCTTTTGTATACACCTAACCTACTGAGTATGTATCTCTTTCGTACATCTAGTTATGTATACACCTCTTTCGTATACACATAACCCACTGAATGTATACCTCTTTTGTACACCTGGTTAAGTATACACCTAACCTACTGAGTATGTACCTCTTTCGTACATCTAGTTATGTATACACCTCTTTCATATACACATAACCCAATGAGTATGTACCTCTTTCGTACACCCTAGATCCTCTCATAAATGTAGGGATGCGTACCTTTTTCGTACACATGGTTAGGCATACACCTCTTTCGTACACATGGTGTGGCCCAATTTTTGTGTGCGAACCTTCCATCACGAAAAAGCGCGAAAACGGACCCATTGGTTAAGAACGATGAAAAAAAGCCATGTGCCAAACGATTTTGGGAACGGAGCTCGTTTGGTGACCGAAACGGCCCCTAGGACCCACTTTTTTTCTCCCGAACCTTCCGGCATGAAAATACGTGAAAATAGACCTAGCGATTAAGAATGATGAATAAAAGTTGTGTGCCAGATAGTTTTGCGAACGGAGCTCGTTTGGTACCTCAAACGGCCCCTAGTGCCGTGGTGCCCACTTTTTGCTCCCAAACCTTCCGACGCGAAAATGCGCAAAAACTGATCCAGGGGTTAAGAAGTATGAAAAAAAGGCGTGTCCCAGACGGTTTTGCGAATGGAGCTCATTTGGTGCCCCGAACTGGCCTTGGGGCCCCGCGGGGGTGTCATGGTACCTTGTTGGGGTGTCGAATGGCTTGGCAAGGGTATCACTAGGCACTGCTAGGGTGTCTTGGGTAGGGCCATGGGACCCAATTTTTGTGCCCGAACCAATTTTTTCGTGCATGCGAAACTCTTTCATCATAAAAAAGTGCGAAAACGAACCCAGAGGTTAAGAACTATGAAAAAAAAGGCGTGTGCTAGACGATTTTGCCGAACGAAACTCGTTTGGTGCACAAAACTATCCCCAGGGCCCCGCGGGGTGTCATGGCTTGGCTGGGTGTCGCGGGGCAGGGGCCACGCGTGCCCGATTTTTTGTGCGCAAACCTTCCTCCGAAAAAGCGCTGAATAATGGACCCAGGGGTTAAGACGATATGAAAAAAAAGCCCGTGTTGCCAAACGATTTTTGGGAACTGGAGCTCGTTTTGGTGACCCGAAACGGCCCCCAGGACCCCCGGGCCCACTTTTTTCTCTTCGAACCTTCTGCAGAAAAATACTGCAAAATAACAAACAGGCGATTTAAGAAAAGATTGAAAAAAAGTTGTGTCCCAGGATACGGTTTTGCTGAAGAGAGCTCGTTTGTATGCCTCCAATACCCCCAGGCCCCTTAGTGCCGTTGGGGTGCCACTTTTTTGTCCCAGTGAATCTTCCGCGCGAAAAAGCAGCAGAAAATATGCAGGGGTTAAAATGATTGATAAAAACGCGTTGTAACTTGTCCAGACGTGTTTTTGGAAGCGAGCTACGTTTTGTGACTCAAAGTGCCCGGACCACTGGCCGTTGGCGCGGGTGTGGTACCTTGCGGGGTGTCGATGGCTTGGATGGGGTAGTCAGCTAGGCACTGTATGGGTGTCCGAGAGGGCCTATGGCCCAATTTTTGTGCCGAATGAACCTTCCTCACAGATATAAAGTCGGAAAACGGACCAGGGTGTTAAGAACTGATGAAAAAAGCCGCTCTATTGATTGTGCCACGACGTTTTTTGGAACGGAGCTCGTTTGGACCAAACGGCCCTCGGGACCCCCGAGGCATTGTCGAGGGCCGTTTTTCCGAATTTTTGTCCGATAAAAGATGCTGGGAAAATAGACCAGTGGGTTTAAGAATGATGAAAAAAACGTCGTGTATCCAGGACGGTTTTTGCAACGAAGCTTTGGTGCCCAAACGACCCCAGGACTATGCAGAGGGTGTCGGTGCGTTACGGTGTGTCTGCTATGGTGTCATAGGCATGTTGCTATGGCTGGGGTGTCGTGGGGAGGGCACTGGGCCCAATTTTTTGTGCTGCGAACCTTCCTCACAAAAAGTGCGGAAAATAGATCGCAAGGTTTAAGAACGATGAAAAAAAGTCGTGTGCCAGACGGTTTTGGAAAGGAGCCTCGTTTGGTGCCCGAAACGGCTCCTAGGGCCGAGGGCCCCACTTTTTGCTCCCAAACCTTTCGGCACAGGAAATGCGCACAAAAAGGACCCAGGGTTAAGGAATCATGAAAAAAAGCTGTGTGCAGATGGTTTTTGCGACGGAGCTCGTTTGGTGGCCCCAAAGGCCCCCGGGCCCCCGCGGGGTGTCGCGGTGCCTTGTGTGTGTCGCATGCTGCTGGGGTGTCGTGGGTAAGCCAGGGGCCCAATTTTTGTTGTGCGAACCTTCCTCACATAAAAAGCCGAAAATGACCCAAGGTTAAGAACGATGAAAAAAAAGTCATGTGCCAGATGTTTTTGGGAACGAAGCTCGTTTGGTACTGAAACGCCCCGGGGCCGTGGAGCCACTTTTTGCTCTCGAACCCTTCCGACACGAAATATGCCAAAAACAAACCCAGGGGTTAAAGAAAACGATTGAAAAAAAGGTCGTTGTGCAGAGATCTTACGAAGGAGCTGTTTGGTTCCCCAAAGGTAGCCTGTGGCCTGCGGGGGTCCGCGTGCCTTTGTTGAGGTGTCGCTCAGGCAACTGCTGGGTGTCGTCGGGGCTAGGCCACGGCCAATTTTTGTGCGAACCTTCCATCATGAAAAGCGCGCGAAAACGGACCAAGGGTTAACAAACATGAAAAAAAGCCTTGTGCCAGACGGTTTTGAAATGGAGCTCGTTTGGTGCCGAAACAAGCCCCCGGCCCGGGGCCCACTTTTGCTTCCCGAACTCTTCATGAAATGCGCAAAACAGACCCAGGGGTAGAACGATGAAAATAAGTCTGTGTGGCCAGACGATTTTTGGTGAACGGGCTCGTTTTTGCGTGCCCCTAATGGCCTGCGGGTGTTGCAGGCCTTTTGTGCGAACCTTTCAGTCACGAAAAGTGCGAAAACGGAAAACCAAGGGGTTAAGAATGATTGAAAAAAAGTCGTGTGCCAGACAGTTTTGCGATACGAGCTCGTTTGTGTCCAAACGGACCCACCGTGGGGCCCACTTTCTTGCCTCGAACCTTCCGACACGAAAAAATGGCTAAAACGACCAGGGCGGTTAAGAAGTAAAAGAAAGTGCCTGTGCCAGACGGTTTTGCGAACGGAAGCTCATTCGCTTGCACCAAACGCCCCCCGGGAGCCTCGCGGGGGGGTGTTCGCAGTGCCTTGCTGGGTGTCACTAAGGCACTGCTAGTGCCCGAAACGGCCCCCGGCGCCCCATGAAGCCCACTTTTTTGCTCCCGAACTCTTCCGGGAACAGAAATACACGAAAACAGATAACCTAGGGGTTAAGAACGATGAAAAAATG
>NC_052350.1:13738840-13745068 GCF_009727055.1 Benincasa hispida
AACTTTCCTCACAAAAAAGTGCGAAAATGGACCAAGGGGTTAAGAATGATGACAAAAACTGGGTGCCAGACGGTTTGGGAACAAAGCTCGTTTGGCGCCCGAAACAACCCCTGAGGCAGTGGGGCCGACTTTTTCGAATCTTCCGATACGAAAATGCGCGAAACGGACCTAGTGGGTAAGAATGATAAAAAAAACGTGTGTTCAGACGGTTTTGCGAACGAAAGCTTTTTTGGTGCCCCAAACGGCCCAAGGACTATGCGAGGGTGTCACGGTGCCTTACTGGTGTGTCGCATGGCTTGGCATAGGTGTTGCTAGGCACTGCTGGGGTGTCGTGGGGTAGGGCCATGGGGCCCATTTTTTGTGCACGAACCTTCCATCAAGAAAAAGCGCGAAAATGGACCCAGGGGTTAAGAACGATGAAAAAAAGTCATGTGCCAGATGGTTTTGGGAACGGAGCTCATTTGATGCCCAAAAACAGCCCCGAGGCCGTAGGGCCCACTTTTTGCTCCCATATCTTTTGGAACGGAAATACACAAAAATGGACCCGAGGTTAAGAATGATGAAAAAACAGTGTGTTTCAGATGGTATTGTGCACGGAGCTCGTTTGGTGCCCCCAAACGGAGCACTGGGCCCTGTGGGGGTATCGTGGTGCCTTGATGGGGTGTCACTAGGCACTGCTGGTGTGTCGTGGGGTAGGCCCACGGGGTCCAATTTTTGTGTGCGAACCTTCCATCATGAAAAAGTGCGGAAATAGATGCAAGGGTTAGAAACGATGAAAAAAAGTCGTGTGCCAGACGGTTTGGGAATGGAGCTCGTTTGGTGCCCGAAACGTTCCCTAGGGCCGTGGGGCCCACTTTTTGCTCCCAAACCTTTCGGCACAAAAATGCGCAAAAACGAACCCAGGGATAAGAACGATGAAAAAAAGCGTGTGCAAGTCGGTTTTGCGAATAGAGCTCGTTTGGTGCCCCAAACGGCCCCCGGGCCCCGCGGGGTTGTTGCGGGTGCCTTGTTCGGGTGTCGCATTGCTTGGCTGGGTGTCACGGGGCAGGGCCACGGGGCCAATTTTTGTGCGTGAACCTTCCATCACGAAAAGCCCGAAAACGGACCCAAGGGTTAAGAACAATAAAAAAATCTGTGTGCCAGAATTTTTTTGGGAACAGAGCTCGTTTGGTGCCCAAAATGGCCCCCGGGGCCCACTTTTCTCTCCCGAACCTTCCATCACGAAAAAATGACTAAACGAACCAAGGGGTTAAGAACGATGAGAAAAGTCCTGTGCCAGACGGTTTTAGGAACGGGGCTCGTTTGGTGCCTGAAACGGCCCCGAGGACCGTAGGGCCTACTTTTTGCTCCCCAACCTTCCGGTGCGAAAATGTGCGAAAACAAAACTCAGGGGTTAAGATGTATTGAAAAAAAAGGCGTGTGGCTGACAGTTTTGCGAATAGAGCTCGTTTGGTGTACCAAACGGCCCTCGGAGCCCCGCTGGGGTGTCGCGGTGCCTTGCTGGGGTGTCACATGGCTTGGCTAGTGTGTCGTGGGGCAGGGCCACTGGGCTCAACTATTGTGCGAAACCATCCATCACAAAAAAGCGCGAAAATGGACCGTGTGCCAGACGGTTTTGCGATCGGAGTTCGTTTGGTGCCACAAATGGCCCTAAGGGCCCCGCAGGGGTGTCGCGATGCCTTGCTGGGGTGTCACATGGCTTGGCTGGGGTGTCATTAAGCAATGTTGGGGTGTCGTAGGGTAGGGCCACGGGGCCCAATTTTTGTGCACGAACCTTCTGTCACGAAAAAGTGCGAAAACAGACCTAGGGGTTAAGAACTATAAAAAAAAGCTGTGTGCAGATGGTTTTGTGATCGGAGCTCGTTTAGTGCCCCAAATGGCCCTCGTCCCAGACTACTCTCTGATCCTAAGAAAGGACATGACTGCAGCAGTTATCAACCCTTTTGTTGACAACTACTACGTAATAACTCTCACGGAAATAACTTTGATACCAATGAACAAATTCAGCAACCAACTAATTAAGTCAAGGAGGAAAACAACAACTGATTAAGTAGGCCCATTTTATATTACAACAATATAACATTTATACAACTCCAATACTTAACTACAAAATTTACAACAACACTGTAAAACCCTCCGAAAGTGTAACTGTGGCCCGTGGCAAACCTTGACCTTAGTAGCACTCTGGAACTCCTCATCTTTCGGTACCTAGAAAGAAAAACATGAAATAAAAGAACGAGCTTCACAAAGCTCAGTGAGTGGTAAGCAACTTCTAGAGTCTATTTCAACTCATAAATAACAAGCATATCATAAATACGAGATTACACTCAAACCTCAGCCTTGAATGAGTCTGTTCTCAACTCTATCTACATGCACGGTAGATAGCTAAACTGATAACTACGTAGAATGAGTAAGTTGTCTACCTACACACACGGTAGATAGTTAACTGTTATTAAACTTAAACGCTTACTCTTTTGTGTTTCCCTTACGTCTTCTATGTGCACATAGCTCCCCGCACATGGGTTTAGAAGCTAAGCCCTTCGGCCCTCTGACCATCCCATACAAGGTTCCTCCCACAGGCTCAGGAACTAGACCTCTCGATCCCCTGACCATCCTGTGAGGTTTTACTTTCGGGCTTAGGAACTAGGTCTATTGACCCCCTGACCTTCTCGATCACATAATAACATTCTCATGCTAGATACTCATTCATAACATAAGCATATACAATTTACTCTAAAAGATATGCTTTAAGACTTAAGGAAAGTATCACTCACCTTGGTCGTTTAGTAACCTTTCTTTCTAGAAGTTCCTTGATCTTGAACCCTAAATTCTAGATTCAACTTAAAGCTCAGACTACTCATAGTTCTAGGCTTTATCTCGGGCTACTTTCTTCTACAAATATGATCTAAAATGTCTCAGGAAGCGTACCTCAAAATCTTAGCTCATAAATTCTCTTGCTTGGTCGGAAACATCAAAACATCAAGACTGGCCCAGCTTACCCGACAGCTTAATCCCTCTGTCTTGTCCTCATTCTCCAGCCCGATTCCTTGGAGATTCTTCTCTGGCAGCCCTACCTTGAAAACTAGACTCTTTTAGCTTTTAGATGGATTTGGAATCAAATCAAACAGAGTATTCTAGGAGAACTCCTTGTCCCAAGTTGATGTTATTTCCTATCCTTTCTGTCTGACAACACCTCCCTCTTGGAACCTCTTGACCAACATATGGTCTTGCTACCAATGCATAGTCTCCTCCCAATACACTTTTCTTTATGTCCTTTGAAGAGAATTTGAGTTCTCATCTGAAGCCCTTGGGCCTATTTATATGCGTCCAAGATTGCTCTAAGGCCGACACCTCCTACTTGGCCGCATGTCCAAGTGTCTCTTCCTTACACTATTGCCGCAATCTTGCATCAGCGCAACCCAAGGTGTCTTGCTCCCTTCTACCAACACATAGCCCTCAACTTTGCATGTCTTCTTATGCATCCACCTCATGTGCTTAAGGCTTAATATTTCTTCCCAACAAGCCACATGTCTGGATGACGTCCTTGAATACGGTTCATCCTTTATATGCGTTCATCCAACCACATATGCGTTAACCANCTTTTGAAATATCGTTGCAAAATATAATAATGAAGGGTACATTATTAGTTTTTTTTGCTAAACTTGATTGGATTTAAAAGATTAATGTTTTTTACTAAAAAAGGATATGTTTATCTTTTCAACATGAATAGCTCGATAATTTAACTCTTAGCTTCCGAGAAACTAAACGGCGATAATTATTCGGCATGGAAATCATATCTAAACACAATACTGGTAGTTGACGATTTAAGATTTATCTTAACTGAGGAATATCCTCAAGCCCCAGCCTCAAATGCTAACCGAACTGTTTGGGAAGCATACGATCGATAGGTCAAAGCAATGAAAAGGCCGTGTTTACATTCTTGCCAGCATGTCTGATGTTTTGGCAAAGAAACATGAATTCTTAGCTACGGCTAAAGAGATAATAGATTCATTAAGTGAAATGTTTGGGCAACCATCATGGTCCCTTAGACACGAGGCAATTAAGCAGATTTACACGAAGCGGATGAAGGAGGGGACCTCTGTTAGAGAACATGTCCTGGACATGATGATGTACTTCAATATCGCTGAAGTAAATGGTAGACCCATTGATGTGGCTAACCAGGTTAGCTTTATCTTACAATCTCTTCCGAAGAGTTTTATACCTTTTGAGACAAATGTGTCTTTAAATATGATAGAATTTAACCTCACTACCCTTCTTAATGAGCTCCAGTGATTCCAAAACCTTACTTTAGGTAAGGGGAAGGAAATGGAAGCAAATGTTGCTACCACTAAGAAAAAATTTATAAGAGGATCGTCCTCTAAAAATAAAGCTAGACCCTCTAAAGCTCAAATGAAAAAGAAGGGAAAAGGGCAGGCTCCAAAGATAAAAAAGAGAAAGAAGGATATAGATAAAGGAAAATGTTTCCACTGTAATCAAAACAGGCATTGGAAGAGAAATTGCCCGAAGTACCTTGCAGAGAAGAAAGATGAGAAAACGACACAAGGTAAATGTCACACCCCGCCCCAGACCACCTTCTTAGCCTAGAGAAAGGCGTGACTGCAGCAGTAACCAACCCTTGGGCTGACACTTACTACCTAATAACTCTTGCGAAATAACTCTGATACCAATTATATTCATATGCAACGGGGCATCTTTAGGCCCACAATTTATTAACTTCGAAACATAATATGTTTAGAGTCATTACAACACTAGATTTACAAGTCCCAAAACCCACAAACCCTAGTCCCTATATGAACAATAGTAATATGTGTACAATATTAATAGTAACCACCTAGCAAACGGTTACAAGTCTTTTGGTCCTTTAGTGGCAGAGCAGATACTGAGCTATCTTCAGAGGATTTGACTGCTACCTGTTGGGGGGGGGGGGGACAAAACATTTGAAAACGAGGTGAGCTTACGCCTAGTGAGTGACCGAGAAAACATAGTAAATTCTCATGCATGATTTCAGTAATGAGTTTTTAACTGAAACATAAACTTTTACAGTACTTGTACTGCAGTATAAACATTTTCCAAGCGTAAAACACATAAAGCTGTTTTAATCATAAAACAATAAAATCATTTCTCAATCCAATGTACCCTACTGTGGGTAAAACAATCCCAACACCAACTACTAGTCCAGAGAGAACCCTTTTGTTCAATCTCTGTCTCTATTCACCTGTGGCCACACTAAGTACCCTCACACATTAGGTACTTCTGCTCAGATACCTTCTTAATGTCCTTCAGTATCAAGCTACTAGGATACCTTCTCAAACGTCCTTCAGTATCCCGTTGGCTTGGTACCATCTCAAACGTCCTTCAGTACCAATAGATACCTTCTCAAATGTCCTTCAGTATCTAGTTGGTTGGATACCTTCTTAAATGTCCTTCGGTATCGCATTTTAGTAAAACTAGTCATAAACGACTTTTCTCTTTAAAGCATGGAAAATAGAACACATATAAAACATGACTTTAAAGATATTAATGCATGCTAGATCAAATCAACACATATAAATAGTTTTTCAACAATTTCTCACACATGCATGCGTTCAAAACATAATTCACAACTTGCCTGGAAATCACTTCATAAAACTAGTAGGCATGAGAATATTCTCGAAAACATGCTTTCCATAACACGTTGTAATCAAACAGTTTAAGAAAAATGTTTTAGTTAAAACATTTTAGCCACTCACTTTGATTTCTTAGGAGTTTTTCACTTTAGTGGCTCCTTGGGCTCCTTTTCACCCCTAGAATCCATATTCAACTTACAGCTTAGATTACTCATAGTTCTTGACCTTATTTTGAAATACTTCCTTCTACAAACTTATTCTAAACTGTCTCATAAACCTTACCCTAAAATTTCAGCTCATAACTTCTTGTGGTTTGCCCGGAATAACAAAATATTCAAGACTCATCCAGACTGATCCGATAGTCAGACCCTTCTGCCTTCCTTTCAATCTTCAGCCTGGTTCCTTTGTGGTTTTCCCTCCGGCAGCCCCACTCTAAAAACTAGACTTCTAGAGATTTCAGATGGCTTTGAAATCACTCCAAACGCACAAGTAGATTGGCAGATCTTCTCGTCCAAATTTGATACGTTTTTCTCAACCCTCACTGTTCTCCCTCTCATTTACAAAATTTATGATTTTGTGATTTGAAAATAAAATCCCAAAG
>NC_052350.1:13745346-13755449 GCF_009727055.1 Benincasa hispida
CTCTATTTTAGGCGTTCAAAAAATCTTCTCATGGGTGTTGACAGCACCTACTTGGCTTCATGGCCAAAATTATTTTATTTCTCCCCTTATCAACACAAGCTTGCATCATCCTTGTCCTAAGGTGGTTTTCTTCATATGAATCCACACAAATTTCCTTGAGCCCTTAAGAATTTTTCTTATGAAGACAACTTAATTTTGGTTGACGTTTTGCCCTTGTGTCTTCAACTTTTTTTGTATATCAATTAGGGTTTCCAATTGTATAACTCTACAAAGAACGTGGCCAAATTCAACTATAGGTGCTTGCCCGGCTGTTTGATGCACTCTAGCGCGAGGGCCTTCGACGTGTTGTGTGGGCGAAGGACATCGGAAAACAGTGCAGCCGGACGAGGCTGTTGCTACACGCAACAAGAGCACTCTATACTAATATTACAATCCACTCTCGCTCCTCCCACTTTCTCACTGGTCTCGCCTCTTCCCACTCTCGCTCTTTTCCCACTTTCTCGCTGCAAAATTCTCTCCGCTCCTCTCCACTTCTCGCTCTCTCCAAATTTCTCGCTCAAACATCTTCACTTTCTCTACTCTCGCCTCCTCTCCCACTTTCTCGCTCAAAATTCTTGCTCTCCAATGATTTCCACTGGTCTCGATGCTCAATTGATTCTCCTTCTCAACGATCTTGCTTTGATTCTCACTCTCAAAATCTTCGCTCTTAGCTCTGCAAACATTGTTGTCTCTGTGCAATTTCTACACGATTGTGCCACTAGCCAATTGCGCCTTCCAGTGCTTTGTGCACAACACGAATATTCATATAAGTTTCCTTACTTAGCCAATTTTTTCCAAATTTCCCCAAAACTCAATTTCCATATTTTTCTTTCAAATCCCATTCCTTCTTCACCATTCCATTACTAGCTTCCTCGTCAACCTATTTTATTATACAAATTTAAATAGAAAAACACACTTAAGTAGAAAAATTAGGGTTCGGGGTTCACATTTACCTCCTCCTTTTAAAAATTTCATCCTCGAAATTTTGTCATAAGCCTGTTAGTCAAACAATTGCGGATGCTTATTTCTGATTTGCTCTTTGGCATCCAATGTTGCCTTCATTGCCCGGCGTAACTCTTTTTACCTATCTCGAGCGGTCTTAAGATTATCTCTATAATCTGAATGTTGTCTGATGTCTGTTGTACAAGTTCTGGACCTAGCAATTTCCTTTCATCGACTTCATTCCAGCATATCGGAGTTCTACATAGCCTTCCGTATAATGCTTCATACGGTGCCATCCTGATACTCAAATGATAACTGTTGTTATACACAAATTTGATCAATGAAAAATGCGTATCCCAACTTCCCTTAAATTCCAATATACATGCTCTCAGCATGTCCTCTAATGTCTGGATTGTCCACTCCGGCTGACCAACCGTCCGTGGATGAAAAGCAGTACTAAAAGATAACTTGGTTCCCATAGCTCTCTGCAAACTAGGCCAAAACTTCGATGTAAATCTGGAGTCTCGATCTGATACTATTGAAACTGGAGCTCCAAATTGACTCACAATTCGATCAACATACAACTTAGCTAATTGGTCTAGGGTAAAAGTAACTTCAACAGGTAAAAACTTAGCTTTTTTGTCAATCTATCCATAATTATCCATATACCATCATAGCTCGCTAGTGTTCTAGGTAATCCATACAAAAAATCCATCGTAATATGCTCCCACTTCCACTATGATACTGGGAGTGGATTAAATAATCCTGTTGGTCTCTGTCTATCCAGTTTAACTTATTGACATATTAAACACCTGTCAACATACTCCGCTATTTCTCTTTTCATACCAGGCCACTAGTACGATCTCTTTAATGTTCTGTACATCTTCGTACTGCTCAGATGCATAGCATAGGCCGAACTATGTGCCTTTTCTAGAATAGCTTGTTTAAGTGCTAAGTTCATAGGTACGCATACCCTATCCACTTTTAATAGCACTTTTTCTGCTCTTAATTGGTAGTCCGTCCTCAAAACCTTTACCTACTTCTTCAGATAACTTTTGAAGATCAGAATCCTTTAATTGTTCACGTAGAATATCTTCTAAGAGAGTAGGACGCACTTAAAATGAAGCTAGTAACCCTCCTGTTTGGCCGATTGATAATGCTGCCCCAACATTATACAACTCATGGATCAATGTGCCCTTCACTGAATTAACACTAGCTTTAGCTGATCTAGTTTTTCGAATTAAAGCATCAGCTACCACATTTACTTTACTTGGGTGATAGTCAATCGTTCAATCATAATCTTTAATCAACTCGAGCCATCTTCTCTGTCTCAAGTTTAGTTCCTTCTGATCAAAGATATACTTTAGGCTCTTATGATCCGTAAATATATGACATCACTCACCAAACAGGTAATGTCTCCACAATTTTAGAGCTAACACAACTGTTGCTAACTCTAAGTCGTGTGTAGGGTAATTACATTCATGCTTCTTTAACTGTCGCGAAGCATAGGCTACTACTTTTCCTTCTTGCATCAGCACACATCCTAACCCTTGTCGGGATTCATCACAATAAACTTCAAATTCCTTACCTGGTGTAGGTAGAGTTAATACTAGTGTTAATACTAAACTTTGTTTCAGCACTTGGAAACTATGCTCACATTTTGGCGACCACTCAAACTTCGCATCTTTTCTGGTTAGGTTTGTCAATGGAAGAGCTATCTTAGAAAAGCCCTCCACGAATCTCCTATAATAACCTGCTAAACCCAAAAAACTGCATACTTCGGTTACATTCAGGGGTCGTTCCCAATTAACTACTGCTTCTATTTTTTGGAAATCAACGCTAACTCCATCAGCTGAAACTATATGCCCAAAGAATACAACTTGATTTAACCAAAAATCACACTTACTAAATTTGGCATATAACTTCTTTTCTCTTAAAATTTGTAACACCATCCTCAGATGTTCTTTGTGTCTCTCCACACTACTAGAATATACTAGTATGTCGTCTATGAATACTATCACAAACTGATCCGATAAGAATGAAATATCCTATTCATCAAGTCCATAAATACCGCAGAAGCATTTGTCAATCCAAACGGCATTACTAGGAACTCAAAATGTCCATATCTAGTTCTGAATGCAATCTTTGGAACATCTGTGCCTTTCACCTTCGGTGATAGCCTGATCTCAAATCTATCTTAGAGAATACCATGGCCCCATTTAACTAATTGAAAAGATCATCTATACGAGGCAATGGGTACTTATTTTTAATGGTCACCTTATTCAACTGTCTATAGTCTATGCATAATCTAAAAGTACCATATTTCTTCTTAACAAACAAGACTGGCGCTCCCCAAGGCGACACACTGGGTCTAATGTACCCCTTATCTACAAGTTCCTATAATTGAACTTTTAACTCCTTCAGTTCCGTTGGTGCCATCCTATATGGTGCCTGGGATATAGGTGCTATGCCCGGAACTAATTCAATAGTGAACTCTATTTCCCTATCAGGTCGTAAGCCTGGTAACTCTTCAGGGAACACATCTAAAAATTCTTGTACCACAGGTACATCCTCAGGTTTCAGTTTCTTATCCTGTGAAACTGCTACATAGGCTAAATAGGCTTCACATCCTTTACTCAAAAACTTCCTAGCCTTCACTGTTGATATTAAACTTCCTGGAAGTATTCTTTTACTTCCCACCAGGGTTATTATTTTTTCACCTGGTTTCCTAAACACTATGTCTCTCTTAAAACAATCCATAGTGGCATAGTGTTTACTTAGGAAATCCATACCTAGGATAACATCAAACTCTAGTGATTCTAAGGGAATCAAGTCAACCCAAAAACTCTGATTTCCAAGAGTTACTTCACAATTCCTGTAATACTCATGTACAACTAGAGTATCTCCTACAGGCATAGAGATAAACAAATCCTCATTCATACGCTCAGTCACTCTATCTATATGTAATGCACACATGCTAGATATGAATGAGTGCGTAGCACCAGGATCAAATAATGCATAAGCGGATTGATTACATAAAGTTATCGTACCAGTTACGACATCTGGAGCCTCTTCCGTTTCCTTGTGTGTCATAGCGTATACTCTACCCTACTGGTGCTGCTGTTGTTGTTGGGGTCGTACAGCTACCCCTTTCTGCTTAGCTACACTGGATCCCTCGACTCTAGTTTCGGTCGTTCTAGGTTGGTTTATAGTCTGGGTAACTTCTCTTTGCTCATTCTGTGCTCCATGACCTAGCTGAGGACAATCTCGCCTGAAATGGCCAACTTGTCCGCACTAGAAACACACATTCCTATTACCATAACATACTTCTGTATGAGGCCTACCACAGTTTACACAAAGTGGTTTTTCCTCCCCATACTAGCTACTGACTTGCTAGTGTGACCTGATACTGATCTACCACTCGATCCAGCTGCAGGTCTTGACCTCATCTGACTGAAGTACATCTTCCCTCACTACACTCTGCTCTACTCGGATATCGGTCTCAACTAACTGAGTGAAATTCACCCAATTGGATGTAGAGATAATGGGTGTACGTATTTTTCTTCTTAGGCCATTCTCAAATCTTCTACACCTCTCCTTTTCTTCCACGATGATCGGAAGGGCATACTGAGATAACTCAGTAAATCTTTGTTCATACTCAACAACCATCATTACTTCCTGAGTTAGCCTAAGGAATTACTCCCTCTTCGCTTCTTTAAAAGAACTAGGGTAGTATTTATCTTCGAATACTTGTCTGAACTCAGACCAAGTCATAGTTTCTAAACTACCCCTTCTAGCCTCTATCACTTTCCACCATTTCTCAGACCCTTTTTGTAGCAAGAATGCCGCTAACTCGACCTTACGGTACTCAGGGCACCTCATTACCTTAAAACACTTCTCAATCAAATCCAACCAGATCTCAGCATCTACTAGATCTGTGGCTACATCGAACGTCGTGGCTCCTAAAGTTTTCAGGTTTTCGACCTCGAATTTCTTTTCTAGATCATTCTAAATCGATCCCACACTCGCCGCCAATCTTTGAGTGATTCTATCGAATACTCGATCCTCCATCTGGGTTCTACATATACCCTTGGTGTACTTGACTTGTTTGTAGAAGTTGTTTCCTGCTCTACTGAGTCTCTAACTCTTTTCCCCTTCAGATTTGGGTCCCGTCTAACTTCAGGACCTCCGCTGGTAGGGTCAACATTCCTCTCCTCAGTGTGCTTGCTCCGCTTGCCACTTCTCCTCAGCATCTTTGCCTAATTATTAGGTACACATGTTAGGGACTTATCTATGGGACTTAATCTAATGCATGAACTCTCTCTTTCACCCAAAACCTAATTATTAGGTAACCCAAAAGCTAGTTCAAACCTTTCCCAAGTTTACATATACCTTTGCTCTGATACCAAGCTGTCACACCCCACCCCAGACCACTTTCTTAGCCTAGAGAAAGGCGTGACTGCAGCAGTTACCAACCTTTGGGCTGACACTTACTGCCTAATAACTCTTGTGGAATAACTCTGATACCAATTAAAATTCATATGCAACGGGACATCTTTAGGCCCACAATTTATTAACTTAGAAATATAATATGTTTAGAGTCATTACAACACTAGATTTACAAGTCCCAAAACCCAAAAGCCCTAGTCTCTATATGAACAACAGTAACAGGTGTACAATATTAACAGTAACCACCTAAACAGATGGGTTACAAATCTCTTTATCCTTTAGTGCCAGAGTAGATACTGAGCTATCTTTAGAGGATTTGACCGCCTGTTTGTTGGGGGGGTGGGGGAGAGGAATGGGGTGAGCTTACGCCCAGTGAGTGACAGAAAAAACATAGTAAATTCTCATGCATGATTTTAGTTATGAATTTTTAACTGAAACATAAACTTTTACAGCACTTGTACTACAGTATAAACATTTTCCAAGCGTAAAACACATTAGGCTGTTTTAATCATAAAACAATAAAATCATTTCTCAATCCAACGTACCCTACTATGGGTAAAACAATCCCAACACCAACTACTAGTCCAGAGAGAACCCTTTTGCTCAATCTCTGACTCTATTCACCTGTGGCCACACTAAGTACCCTCACACATTAGGTACTTCTGCTCAGATACCTTCTCAATGTCCTTCAGTATCGAGCTACTAGGATACCTTCTCAAACGTCCTTTAGTATCCCATTGTCTTGGTACCTTCTCAAACGTCCTTTAGTACCAATAGATACCTTTTCAAATGTTCTTCAGTATCTAGTTGGGTGCTAAAATGTCCTTCGATATCGTATTTTAGTAAAACTAGTCATAAACGACTTTTCTCTTTAAAACATGTACAGTATAACACATATAAAACATTACTTTAAAGAGGTTAACACATGCTGGATCAAATCAACACATAAATAGTTTATCAACAATTTCTCACACATGCATGCGTTGAAAACATAATTCACAACTTTCTTGGAAATCACTTCATAAAACTAGTAGGCATGAGAATATTCTCGAAAACATGCTTTCTATAACACGTTGTAATCAAACAGTTTAAGCAAAATGTTTTAGTCAAACATTTTAGCCACTCACTTTGATTTAGTGCTCATTCCACATCTGTTAGTTTTTTAGTTTAGAATATACTTTAAATTAAATGTGATTAAATATCAAGAATATGAATACGTTCATATTTGGAAGCTCGGAAAATAATGGAAAGGTCAAAGATGTAAAAAGTCAAAAGTTGAACTTTGACTTAAAAGTCAAACTTTGACCGACCTTATATTCAAATGTGATTTGAATTTCGAGAAAAAGAATGCGGATCATGCTCGGGAGGTCAAAATTAGTCAACACGGAAAAAATATAAAAAAGTCAATGTTGACTTTTTGGTCAAAGTTTGACTTTTGACCAAATGACTATTTTGCCCTTTGACTAAAGTTAGTGGGAAAATCAAAATTTGTTTGGATAAATTCCACACAAAATATTGGGCTAGGGTCGGCTTATAGTGGAAACATTAGCCCACTTAGATATTGGATTCTAGGTTTTGGGATTTATGAAGTTATTCATGCAATTTTGCATGGCCCTTTCTATAAATATGGGCTTGTGATTTTGGATTAAAAGCTTTTGGAATTTTGCCAAAATAGTTTTCTAAAATTGGCTAAAAAAAAATTCAAACCCAACCCAAAATCCCTTCTTCTATTTCCATCTCTTTCTTTCTCTCTCTCGGTTCTTCATCAGTCGGGTCCCATAATCTGGTTATGAGTCTAGAGATAGTAGGTTAGTTCTAGTAGTTGCTGGTTCGTGTTCGAGCAGAGATAGACGAGTTTCAGGAGCTTCAAAGGTAATATTTCAAAATAACCCTAATTGTTTATTTAGGATTGCATGTTTTATTTGTGCAATTAGAGTAAAATCAATTCTCATTTCCACTGTGCATTCCTATATTTCCATCAACTGTTGTGCAAGACGGTTTTGTGAACGAAGCTTGTGGTGCCCCAAAGACCCCTAGGGCCTCGTGGGCTGCGCCGAGGGCCGTTTTTTGTGCTCGAACCTTCCGTCACAAAAAGAGCAAAAACGGACCAGGGGTTAAGAATGATGATAAAAATTCGTGTGCTAGATGGTTTTGCGAACAGACCTCGTTGGTGCCCCAAACGAACCCCCGGGTCCGTGGAGCCCACCTTTTGCTCTCAAACCTTCTGGCACGAAAATGCACGAAACGAACCCAGGGTTAAGAAGTATGAGAAAAAGGCATGTGTCAGACATTTTGCGAATGGAGCTCGTTTGGTGGCCAAAATGGCCCCCGGGGCCCCGCGGGGAGTCGCGGGTGCCTTGCTGGGGGTGTCGCATGCCTTGGCTGAAGTGTCGTTAAGCACTACTGTGGTGTCACAGGGCAGGGCCATGGGGCCCAATTTTTGTGCGTGAACCTTCTGTCACAAAAAAAGCATGAAAACGACCCAGGGTTAAGAACTATGAAAAAAATGTTGTGTTGCCAGATGGTTTTAGAAACGGAGCTCGATTGGTGCCCGAAACGGTCCCCGGGGCCCTAGGCCCACTTTTTTGCTCTCGAACCTTCCGTCACAGAAATGCGCAAAAATGGACCCAGGGCTAAGAACGATGAAAAAATGCTGTGTGCCAGACGCTTTTGCGAATTGAGCTCTTTTGTGCCCCAAATAAGCCCCCGGGGCCCGCGGGGGTGTCGCGATGCCTTGCTGGGTGTCGCATGCCTTGGCTGAGGTATTGCTAGGCACTGCTGCAGGTCGCGAGGCAGGGCCACGGGGCCCAATTTTTGTGTGCGAACCTTCCATCACAAAAAAGCGTGAAAACGGACCCAGGGGTTAAGAACTATGAAAAAAAGTTGTGTGCCAGACGGTTTTAGGAACGTAGCTCATTAGGTGCGTGAAACGGCCCCAGGGCCTTGGGGCCCACTTTTTGCTCTCGAACCTTCCATCATGGAAATGCACAAAAAACAGACCAAGGGTTAAGAACGATGAAATAAGCCGTGTGCCAGACGATTTTATGAGCTCGTTTGGTGCCCCCGAGGCCCCACGGAGGTGTCGCGGTGCCTTGTTGAGTGTCACTAGGCACTGTTGGGGTGCCGTGGGGCAGGGCCACGAGGCCCAATTTTTGTGCGCGAACCTTTCTGTCACGAAAAAGCGCAAAAACAAACCCAGGGTTAAGAATTATGAAATAAAGTTGTGTGTCAGATGGTTTTGGGAACAGAGCTCGTTTGGTGCCTAAAATGGCCCCGGGCCCACTATTTGCTCCCGAACCTTATGGCATGGAAATGGGCAAAAGAGACCCACGGGTTAAGAACGATGAAAAAAGTCGTGTGCCAGACGGTTTTGCGAACGAAGCTCGTTTGGTACCCCAAATGGCCACCGGGACCCACAGGCTACGCCGGTGGGCTATTTTTTGTGCCGAACCTTCCATCACGAAAGAGCTTGAAAACGAACCCAGAGGTTAAGAATGATGATAAAAATTTATTGCTAGACGGTTTTTCAAATGGAGCTCGTTGTTGCCCCAAACGGCCCCCGGGGCCTTGCGGAGGTGTCCATGCCTTGGCTGAGGTGTCATGGGGCAGGGCCACGGGGCCAATTTTTGTGCATGAACCTCCGTCATGAAAAGCGTGAAAACAGACCCAGGGGTTAAGAACTATGAAAAAAAGTGTGGTGCTAGACGATTTTGGGAACGGAGCCGTTTGGTGATCGAAACGGCCCTGGGGCCCTAGGGTCCACTTTTTGTTCCCGAACCTTCCGTCACGGAAAGCACAAAAACGGACCCAAGGGTTAAAAACGATGAAAAATGTCGTGTGCCAGACAATTTTGCGAACGAAGCTCGTTTGGTGCCTCAAACGGCCCTCGGGTCCCGTGGGCTGTGCCGGGGGACCGTTTTGTGTGCGCGAACCTCCGACACAAAAAAACGCGAAAACGAACCCAGAGGTTAAGAATGAGATAAAAAGTCGTGTGCCAGACGATTTTTGCGAATGGAGCACGTTTTGGCCTAACACGGCCCCGAGGCCGTGGTGCCCACTTTTTGCTCCCGAACCTTTCGACGAGATAATGCACGAAAAGAGCCCTGGGGTTAAGAAGTATGAAAAAAAGGCGTGTGCCAGACGGTTGCAAACGGAGCTCGTTTGGTGCCCCAGTCGCGGGGTAGGGCCACGAAGCCCAATTTTTGTGCACGAACCTTCCATCACGAAAAAGCGTGAAAACAGACCCAGGGGTGAAGAACGATGAAAAAAAGCCATGTGCTAGATTGTTTTTGGAACGGAGCTCATTTGTGCCCAAAACAAGCCCACGAGGCCCACTTTTTGCTCCCGAACCTTTCGACACGAAAATCAATGAAAATGGACCCAAGGGTGAAGAACGATGAAAAAAAGCCATGTGCTAGACCGTTTTGCGAACGCAGCTCGTTGGTGCCCCAAACGGCACCTGCGGCCCCACGGGTTACGTGGGGGCCGTTTTTTTGTATGCGAACCTTCCGTTACGAAGAAGTTCGAAAACAGACGAAGGGGTTAAGAATGATGAAAAAAGTAGTATGCCAGACGGTTTTGCGAATGGAGCTTGTTTAGTGCCCAAACGGCCCTCAGGCCGTGGGGCCCACTTTTGCTCCCGAACCTTTCGGCGGCGAAAATATGCAAAAAAG
>NC_052350.1:13758008-13779317 GCF_009727055.1 Benincasa hispida
TCTTAGGAGCTTTTCACTCTAGTGGCTCCTCGGGCTCCTTTTCACCCCTAGAATCCAGATTCAAATTACAGCCAACTATTATACTTGTCGAGATAATTACTAAACCCAAAACCCTTCCGTAACGTTTATAGTTTTCCTTAGGAGTAATCTTATGATCAATGAATAGTTAAAGTATCATACGGTATCAAATATGAGTGTGTGCCTGGGAGTACTTGGGTCCAAAGGTGTACGTTCGTGAGCCCATGCTAAAGTTTCAATCAATTCTTGCCAATATTCGTCCAGGAAATTAAGAACATAAATCCAGTAGCCTAAACAAGATGTCAAAATAAGAACATCCACGCCCAGACTGATAAACTATTCATACCAAAAGGATTATATCCATTGATAAGTTGTGAAGAGTTTAACCATAGATAATCTCTTAACCATCCCATCAAATAAATGGAAGATTCATTAAACTGTGAAACGTTACCTGCGCATAATGTGATGTGCTTCCAGTGCCAATAAAAGGTAATCCATCCAATGGTATTTAACATCCAGAAAATTGCCAAATAAAAGGCGTCCCAAGCAAATCTCTCTCTTTTTTTGGACCCAGGGGTTAAGAACTATGAAAAAGAAAGGTGTGTGCCAGGAAGTTTTGTAAACAGAGCTCGTTTGGTGCCCCAAATGGCCCTCGGGGCACCGCGGGGGTGTGCCAGGCAGTTTTGCAAACAGAGCTCGTTTGGTGTCCCAAATGGCCCTCAGGGCACCGCGGGGGTGTTGTGGGCCTTGCTGGGGTGTCGCATAGCCTGGCTGGGGGTCGTATGGCTTGGCTGGGGTGTCATGGGGCAGTGCCACGATGCCAAATTTTTGTGCGCGAACCTTCCATCACGAAAAAGCACAAAAACAATACCAGCGAGACATGGCGGGAGGTTCGAGCTACGAAAGTAATAACATATTACCTGAACTAACGGTAGACCAGGGGTGGGCACGTGCAGCTAAGAAAGATATTCCTCGACATATCGTGATCGAATTCGAGGAACAACCCACCTATGAATCCAACAACGCGAAATTGTATAAGTTTTGTATATTCTGTAAGGAGATAGGTTATGTTCAGGAGAGATGTGTGTGGAGAGATGAGCGGATGCATATTAATTTCGAAAACCTACGACTACAAGATAGTGAGTAAATAAGAAACTATGCAGACTTAAGAAAACCAGTAATGTAAATAGAAACAATGTTTATAAATAAAAGTAGTATGTTGATAATGTATGTCTAATTTATATGTTAATGGTTGTCACAAAATGCTGAGAAGTGGAAAAGTAGAACTGGGCAACCCTCTGGAAACGAAAGTGAAAGTACCTCAAGCCATCCAAGAGAAAAGTCAAGGGAGGAAGAACAAATGGATAAATTCATCCAAAGACTCCAAGCAAGTTTAGGAAATATACAACCTGATCCCGAGAAGAAATATGGGATAGAATGATTAAAGGTAGTGGGAGCCACAAACTTTGAAGGAACAAAGGATCCTGCAGATGCAGAAGTTTGGATGAATCATGTAGAAAAATGTTTCGAGGTAATGAGATTCCTGTCTTGCAACATTTTTACTACAAAAACAGGCAGAAGATTGGTGGAAACTACTAAAGAATATGAAAGGCGACCAAGAAGAAATATGTTGGGAAGAATTTCGAAAAGCATTTTTCGAAAGATTTTATCCCCGATCATTCAGGGATATGAAACAAGATGGATTGCTACATCTTATGTAGGGAAACATGACTATAGCGGAATATGAATTAAAGTATACGGAGCTATCCAAGTATGCTTTAAACATAGTTGTGGATGAAAAGGAACGCTATCAGAGGTTTGAGACAGGATTAAGACAAGAGATTCGAACTCCTGTTACAACAACCACAGAATGGGGAGAATTTTCAAAATTGATAGAAGCCGCGATGAGAGTATAAAAAAGTTTAACGGCGAAAGAAGTAAAACTAGAAAAAGACTTATCAATGAGTCGGTGGGGGAGAGAAAAACCAAGAAATTTTACCCCCAGGGTAGAAAAAAGAAGTGGATGGAAAAGAAGAGGAATTACCAACACTAAAGCAAACCTTGAACGGGAAAGCCAAATAAAGGAGTCAATGGTGAGCGTCAACCAAAAACCAAGATGTCCGGTCTGTAATAAATATCATTGGGGAAAATGTTGGGAACAAACCCAAGAACGATCACACACATGTTTTAAGTGTGGCAAACCGGGACACTTTAAACGAGAATGTCCTCAATTAATGGATACTGGAAATATACAATCACCAAACAACCCGGGAGGGAGATCAACGAATGCTGAAGAAGGACGGACTGTAGGAGGAAAAAAGAGAAAACAGGAAAAATGACGTTGGGAAAACTATATGGATTAACTCAAGATAGGGAAGACAATATATCGATCGTGGGAAAAGGGAAAGAGAAAGTTTTAGAAGACTAGGATAAAAATCGTGGTGTAATAAAACTGTATGAGCCAAATTATTAAATAAAAGGTTTTGTTGTAAAATAAGTTTCGTTTAATTTCGAGGAACGAAATTATTTTAAATGGGTGGTAAATGTAAGACCCTAACACTAAATCTAAAGTGGGAGGTTAATTAGAAGAAAATTCCTAAGTAAAGATATTGGGGCAAGGGTGAAAACATTAGTATTAAAGTATATCCAAAAGGTGACCAATGGGCCAACGCATATGAAGGGCTTAAGAATATTGAACGCAAGATTGCACAGAGGATGGAAGCAAGAAGACTTGGGAAATGGCCAAGGGCTTGCATACAACTAATGCAAGGGCATGCACAAGACATGCGAACATGGGCAGGGCATGCATCGAGTGTGCATGCCAGGCACACAAGCCATACGTCAAGGCCAAGCGCATAGCCCATGCGTCGTGCAGGTATGCCGAGTGCCCCTGCCTATGCATCGAGCGGGCATGTCGAATGCCCACCCTATGCATCGAGCGCATTGTTGAATGGTCGTGTGTCGAAGAGCCTGTCAAGCATTAATGTGTTGAGGCGGCCCATGCGGCGAGGAATGCCCATGCAGCGAGGCACACCCATGCAGTGAAGCACGCCTATGTGGCCGAGCATGCCTGTGCGATTGAGCAAGCAAGTGCTGATCAGCACCTATGCAGCATGCCCATGTGTCGATGGTCAGCGCCTATGCCAAATACCATGCGTCCATGCCAAGCAAGCCGAGCGAACATACCTAGCAAGCCATGCGTTAAGGATGAGCAGCCACCCTATGGGTTGGTGATGGTTGACTCATGCAGTGGTTAAGTGGGATTTCGATGGAAGAAAGTTGGCTTGCTATGCATTATGGATAAAAAGGAAGGCTAATTGATGGGAAAAGAATCCCAAAGGGAGATGCTTATATTTATGAAATACAATCATAGGTCTTAACAAATTAAATTGAGGAATATGTTTAAGTGTTTAAGTGATTTAGGTGGAAAAAGGAGGTTCACATAAACTCTAAGCAGGAGGTGGATAAAGGAGATTACATGCAAGGGAGGTCTTATCACCCTAAGCAGAAGGTGGAGGAAGGAAATTGCATGCATAATGGGAATTTTGGCTTGCAAGTTAAGGTGAGAACAACTCAGGGCTGTACTAGAATAGGCTAAAGTGTTGATAGCTCCAAAATGGGACAAATGGGAGTTGAGTTTTCACAAGGGGGTGAGTTTGGAATGGCTATAAATAGAGGGGTTGGGCGAAGAATTTATTCATACCATCACCAAAATCTTTGTGTTGAGAGTTTATTTAGAGTGTTATGCTTGAGTAATTGTCAAGTTAATTGGAGCTCAAAGGAGCTAAGATTGCATTGGCGAACATTGGAGCCAGCCCGGACGCACAGCCAGCCAACGCATCACACAGCGCGCATGCCTGGCACCTTACAGCACTGCGTCCGTCCATCAGTGCGCCTCGCACGATGCATCACGCATGCTCAACGCATCAGCCCACTGTGCGGCACAGCAAGCTCACCCTGCACACAGCCAAATGCCCAGCTGCTTACCATAGTCCAAATAACCTCTAAAGGGGCTAATTTTAGGATTTTGGCTAAGCTTGAAGTAGGGTAAGCTGGTACTTTTATTATATAATCGATTTTGGCTATTTTAACATTATTTATTGATATAACAAGTGTTAATTGAGGAATTTTCATTGATATGGAGGAACTCTAAGGAAGGTATTCTCAAAGTGATTTTAGTAGAAAAACTTGCTTACAGTGAGTGGTTATTTAGTTTTATGCATTGATATACGAATAAATGCATATGTAAGTGCAAGATGCATGCTTATGATGTTATGTTGCTTGCCATGATATTTCTATGGAAACTAAGATTATACCCGAAATACATAAGTTAGCATGCTTAAAAATGGTACTTGGCAGGAGAAATATAGTCAGCCTCGGTCGGCGGGAAATAATAGTCAGTGACGACCGGTGGGAAATATAGTCAAGATACCTAAGCATGACTAGCGGGAAAGAATTTTCGATGTGCACATTGGCGGGGAAAGCGGGTCATAGGAAAGTTTCCATAAAAAGTTGTTATGATTGTTAATATATGCACGATGTGAACATGCCAAGTATAGCATGGGACTGAAGGATAATGATTGAATGAAATTACTCATGATCATGCATAAATTATACTGAAATGGTGATTATGTGATTAGCTTCCCAAAAATATGTTTTTGTAAAGTGATTGCTATTTTAAAATGCACCACTCACTGGGCTTATTAGCTCACACTCTTCCAAATGTTTTCTTCTATTCCTCCCCCCCCCCCAGGTTGCAAAGCGGAGCGTCTAGAAAGGAGTCTACAACCACCAAAATACCAGGACTTGGTAAATTCTCAGGGCACAGCTCGGATCATGTGATAAAAGAATATAGGAAATTGAGCTATATGTATGAAATTTAGATAGATTTTTGTAAACATGTTAAGATCTTTAATAGATACAGAGGGAAATGTTAAATTAAAATGTTGTCTTGGAATACTACTAGTATATCTTCATGCTCTTTTCCAAGTATTGGTGCTAAGGCTAGGGAGGGGGTGTGACACAAACTCTTTGAAATTACAGACTCGATAGCAGTTAATATGCCCAAAAACACAGGGGTCTTTACAATTAACTTCGAATATAAAAGAATTTAAACAAACCAGAGGCTTCATCCTAGAAACTCCATTAATCCACACATCCATAAACGATTAATGCTTGAACAAAGAGTAGACATGCTTTTACCCACCGAGAACGTAAATGCAGTTCTTTGCATCAATGAATTTGGAATATCAGAAACCTGGCTCTGATACCAATTGAAGGAAAGAGTTCCTCTAAGCGGAAGTGGATCATTCTAAACTCATTGTGACAAATTTTCCACATTTACATTCAAACAAAATAGATATGCATTATACTACAAATTACAAGCATGTTTTTAACAGATAAACAATAAGAGAACGAATACATACTAGTTGAAGACTCCTTTAGCAAAACTTGTTCTCTCGAATAGGGATTGCTTCTTTTGCACTCGCTGGAACGTCCATGTCACACCCCGCCCTAGACCACCTTCTGAGCCTAGGAAAGTGCATGACTGACAGCAGTTATCAACTCTTTCGTTGACACTTACTGCCTAATAACTCTTGCGGAAATAACTTTGATACCAATGAACGAATTCAACAACCAACTAATTAAGTAGGCCCATTTTATTTTACAACAATGTAACATTTATACAACTCCAAGACTTAAACAACAAAGTTTACAACAACAACTATAAAACCCTCCAGAAGTGTAACTGTGGCATGTGGCAGACCTTGACCATAGCAACACCCTAGAAACTCCTCACCTTTCACTACCTGGGAAAAGGAAAAACATTTGGAAAGCATGAGCTATAAAGCCCAGTGAGTGACCAGAAAATTGATTTTTATCAAAAGAACTACCCATACTTGGGTACTTTTGCTCAGATACCTTCTCAATTGTGTCCTTCAGTATCGAGCTACTCGGATACCTTCTCAAATGTGTCCTTCGGTATCGAGTTTTAAGTAAAACTAGTCATAAAATGACTTTCTTTAATAAAACCTTAGAAAACAGTCTTTATCTGAAAGATCTTTTCTTTTAGCACATGGTTTCTTAAACATTGAAAACATTTTAGTCACTCACCAAATGATCGTTTAGGAACCTTCCTCTCTAGAAGTTCCTTGTCACCTCGGCTCCTTTTTGAACCCTAAGAATCACAATTCAACTTAAAACTCAGATTACTCATAGTTTATAGGCTTTATCTAGAGAACTTACTTCTACAAATATTCTCTAAAATGTCTCAGGAATACTACCACTAAAATAATTAGCTCATAAATACTCGTGGTTTTGCCGGAAATCATCAAATAATTAAGACTGGCTCAGCTTACCTGACAGCCTGACCCTTCTATCTTTTTCTCAGATTCCAACCCGATTCCTTGGAAGATTCTTCTCCGGCAGCCCTAACATGAAAAACTAAGACTCTTTTATCTTTCATATGGCTTTATAATCAAATCAAAACGCACGAGTATTCTGGGAGAAACTTCTCATCACAAGTTGATGCTGCTTTCTAGACTTTACTGTCCAATGCGTCCTTTTGAACTTCTATGTCCAACGCATGGATTTTACTCTAACAGCAAGGTTTCCTCAACTTTTCCACTCTTATTAAATGTATTTTGAGTTTTGATCTGAAGAATAAAGTCTTTGTCCTATTTATATGCATCCAAGATTGCTCTATGCCGACATCTCTTACTTGGTGGCATGACCAAGTGTCTCTTCCTTACACCATCAATGCAATCTTGCATCAGCACAACCCAATGTGTCTTCTTCTCCTTTCACCAACGCATGGCCCTTAACTTTGTATGTCTTCTTATGCTGCCATCTTCTTTACTTAAGGCTTAAGAATTCTTCCTAACAAACCACATGTCTGGATGACATCCTCCATGAGTTCATCCTTTATATGCGTCCACAAACTCTTGGATGTTCAACGCATCATTTCCATTTTCCTTTCTTCAGCCGCATGCCATCACCAACAACCTTTCCAACGCATCAACCAACTTCTTTCAGCGCATTGGTCCCTTCCAACGCATTGGTCCCTTCCAACGCATCAACACAACTTCTTCCAGCGCATTGGTCCCTTCCAATGCATTGATCCCTTCCAACACATCAACACAACATTCTATACTTAGCCAAATTTCCAAATTTTCCCTTTGTTCAAGTACTCTTTCAAAGATCTTGTGGCCAATGCATAGCAATGCCTAGTCCAACACTTAGTCAATTTTCAAGGATTTAAGCTTAACTCAAAGCTACTCAAGGAAAATCTATTCAACACTTAGAAATTTCCTTTTTCTTCAACATAGGATTTAACTTTCACCGAGTTAATCCCTTCATCACCTGCTTAATTAGGAAAAATGGAAATTCGGGTTTCACAGTCCAAGCCAATCGTTTACTGGTCTTCTACTCACGAATAGCCTCCACATGAACAGAAGAATGGGGATGACAACCATTTGGAACCCTTGGTATTCTCAGTGTGAGAATCTAAAGAGTGGGCTCTATTGGAATTTGGTAGAGAAGAGGAGGATATGAAGATCGTATACAACGACCAAGCAAGTGGGAGAAGGGCAGGGTCTATCGTATAGACTGTGCTTGATCATTTAGAAGAAGTACACGATCGTGTAGGAAATAGGCAAGAATTGTCTAGACGATCATTTAGTAATCGCTCGGGCGCTAGACAATCGTTCAGTAAAATGTATGTGATCATTTAGAAGATGGTGCACGTGTATACGATCGTGAAGCAACTTTAAGCTATCGTATAGTCTCTTGGTTAGCTAAACGATGGCCAGTATACACTATACGTGAGCGAATTACGTTATCTCTTGCAAAATGAAAACGATTTTCATTTTATTCTTCAGTTACAAAAACTGAATGAAACTTCCCACTCTCACAAGTTACAAAGAAAATGACGGGCACAATTATCTATAATTTTTAAATTAAAATAATAAATATAATCATATTATATTCATCAACCTATAGTTTAATATCACATATAAACCATAGTGTTTTCTTCTCCACAAGATATAAATCATATTTATATCCATTTTCCTCCAATTAATTTATCTCATACATAAATTCATCATATCATATATAACTAACCAGTTCCATCATATCACATATAATCGAACTCCCTCTTGTCAATTTGAACACTTCAAACTGACCCGAAAACTTATTCTCAACTTGAATCCATTGAGCTACCAAGTGGACCTTATGGACCTATGGCTCGAAGCTCCAACGGTACGTGAATAGCTGACTAAACTCTTTAGCTATGAGATCAAACATCTGTTAACTGTCAGGCATTCCACTAAAGACCGACAGCTAAACTCTCCTTATCACAGATATATTTCTATGTCCTTCAAATATAACCAATTAATAGTATGATAACCCTTCATAGATGCTCGTAAGTACAATTGGGCCCATTTACCATTTTGCCCCTATAGTTACATCTAACTCCTTAAGTACCACTGATCCCTCTAATGAACAATATAACATAGTCCTACTATGCGTGGACACCTCTTGGGCCATGAGAAGGTGTGTGGCACCACATCGTTCAAGCCTCGAGATCAGCCCTTAAGGAAGCAATCAATCTACTTACCTCTACTTTGGGGAAGGAGTGAATTCCATCTTGTGTAGCTAAGTTCCTAGCTCTAAAATCAGACGAATCCCCAAAGTGGTAGGAAAAGTTGGCGATCAATCCACTCGCACCCATGAAAATCAAAGGACCACCCTCAAAGGCAACAGTTCCCAACTCACTCAGGATTTAGGTCATGTTACCTATGGTCATCCAAGTGAAGTAAAGTCTCTGTCATGAACGGATCCTCAACGTCACCATCTATTACCATAGCCAGGATTTCCGTGAAACCTAGATAGTAAACAGGTGGGTTCGCAACCCTCCCACTGCATCGAGGTTCCCTCAACTCTTGAGGTGGAACCGACCTATCAGATGAACTATCATCAACAACTCTTGTTGATGAAGCAGGCCCTTCAACAACTCTTGTTGAAGTTTCAGTAGTTTCATTGGAAAGCTCACATAACACGACTTTACTATGTGGACTGTGCTCCCTAATAGGATCCTCCTCCAAGAATGTCGCATTCGTAGAAACACTTTGTTTTCCGACGGATCATAAAAGTAACTCCCTCATGTACCTTTGGGGTAGCCTACAAAGAGGTACAACCTCGATCATGGTTCCAATTTCTTTGGATTAGCCTCAAGCACATGTGCTAGACAACCCTATATGATAAAGTGACGTAAACTAGCTTTACACCCGTTCCACAACTCCAAACTTGTTCTCGCAATACTTCTAGAGGGAACACAGTTGAGTATATACACTGAGTCTGCACTGCAAAACCCCAAAATGAGTCCGGTAAAGAAGCATAACTCATCATCGAATGAACCATGTCCAACAAGGTTTTGTTTCTCCATTCCGCTACACCATTCTGCTGAAGTGTACTCCGCACTGAGAGTTGAAAAATGATTCCATGTTTTATCAAATAGTCATGAAACCCCCAATCCAAAAACCCTTCACCTCGATCCGATCGAAGTGTCTTAACTCGTCTATCCGATGCATTTTCATCTTCAGCCTTGAACTCTCTGAACTTTTCAAAGGATTCAGTCTTCCATTGCATCAAATAAACATACCCATACCTAGAATATCATCAGTAAAGCTGATAAAAGACTCATAGCCTCCCTTGGCTTGCACATTCATTGGACCACAAAGGTCAGAATGTACTAACTCTAGAGACTCTTTGGCTCGATAACCTTTTTCAATAAAAGGCCTTTAGTCATCTTACCCTTAAAGCAAGATTCACACACCAGTAAAGAATTTTCCTCTAACTCATCTAGAAGGTCATTCTTCACCAACCTCTCAATCCTATTGAGATTGATGTTCTCTAACCGAAGGTGCCAAATTTGGGCATTTTATTTTGGAGAAACCCATTGATGTTTATTTTGAGTTATGGAAATTTTAAACATCTCCATGTTATGGAGGGAACTTAATGTTAACGGTTTTAGTATATACAAGTTATTTTCCAGTTTTTCTGTACAGATCTCAACTCCATCCTTATGAATAAACACTTCATTCACATTAAATTCAAGAGTATATTTACACTGTAACAAGCATTTTACATAAATTAAGTACACTGTAACAAGCACTTTACAGAAATTAAGTTCCTTTTCAACTCAGGAACTACAAATACATCTTGTAAAATAAGAAATTTCTTCTGTAAAGTCAATTGGATCCCTCCCACTGCCACAGCTGAGATGACGTGCTCGGTGCCTACTCGCATCATCATCTCGCCAGCCTCCAGCTGCTGCCAGGATCTAATCCCCTAAAAAGAAGAACAAACATGATTAGTGGCGCCTGAATCAATAATCCAGGCAGAATCATCATTCTCTACTAAGCAAGTTTCCAAAACTAGTAAATCACATTTACCTTGTTTTAATTTAGCCTTGGTCGCCTTCTTCTCCTTCAATCAACAAGGACAATTCCTCTTTCAGTGTCCGTCTTGGTTTCAATGGAAACACTTTCACTTGTCAACCAGCATCAGATACCTTTTCCGCTGGGCGACGGATAGTGGGTTAGCAGGCCCCTTCCCCTTCCCCTTACCACCCTTCTTCTTCTTCCACTTTCCAGTGTTAGAAGTAGAAGGTGTAGACTTAGTTCAGAGGTCAAACCTCTAAGGAATGTCTTTGAAGATGACGCAACATTTGCCTCACCTCCCCTCTTCTCCTTACTTTTTAGTAAGGATTGATATTTCCGCAACTCATTGAGGAGGGTTGTAATGGTATAGTCCACTTTGTTCAGAATCGCATTGTTGATAAAGTGCAGGAAGTTTTCCGGCAAAGAATGCAGAATAATGCTTACCTGGCTGCCCTCATCGATCCTAAACCCATTCATCAATGTGGACCATCAGGTTAAGCACGTGTTCACGAATAGAGGTGCCTTCCTCCATTTTGGAGTTGAAAATGTGTTTAAGAGCCTCATGCCTGAGCTGTCCAAACATTTGTCCGAACATCCCCTGTAAGGACTCCATGATCTCACGCGCTGAGACCATGGCCTCATGCTTTTTGGCTAACACATCGTTAAGACTGGCCAAGATATAGGCTTGGGCCTTCTTATTCACTTGTGTCCAATGCTCGTATGCCTCCCAAACATTTTAAACGGCGTTAGGAGATGGAATAGGAGGACTCTCCTCTGTAAGGACGAACATGAGATCCTCGATGATAAGTATAGTCGTGATCATATGTTTCCAACTAGCGTAATTTTCGCCAGTTAGTTTATCAGCGCTAAGTAAAGAAATTGTGATTGTGGCCATTTAAAAACTGTTGCTGAAAAACAAACAAACTTTATAAGTCTATGCTTAAACCAAATTTTAACACCAATTTTAGTTTTAGCAAAATAGTTACCAAGTACCCTAAGTGAAAAGACTTCTATTTTGTAATGATGCCCTAGTGAGGTAGGACAAACGTCACCGGTGGGGTGATCAGATGCCCCTTCACTGGGATGAGACACTCTCAACCATTAGGTAGAACCAACTCTTGGAATTGAACCTAACAGTCACCATTCATTTGGTCTAAAATTGTTAACCATTAACAATTGCTCGCAAGTGTAACCCCTCATTTTTGGCACCAGCCCTAATGCATCCATCGTAGGGAAAAAGCAGATTAGGACAAGAGACTAAGTAATCTTATCCTATACAGGAGATAAAATAAAGAAACGTGCAAAACTACCATCCTATAGGGGGAGACTCCCAGGGTGCCTCGAGGCAATGCACAGAAAATTTATTCAACCTAACGAGAGAGACTGTGAGATATGCTGTCGCACATCTCGCTCCCACTTACTATGAACATTCTCTCTATCCACCTTGATATTGACCTATCTAAACACCATCCTTTAGGAGGACACTCCCAGGGTGCCACGAGGTCGAGGATAGATCTCATGGTGTGGACAATAAAGGGAGAAACGAGAGAGGTGTAAATGAAGCATCATATGCCCCAAGTACCTCGCACTGAATGTTCTACCTAGGGGTTCATTAACTTAGACCATCCGGCTATTGATTTTAATCTAAGTCAATTTAATCCACTAGAAAACAACTTTTGTCTTTGAAATTAAACAAGTTCAAGTAGTCACATTAAACTCTTTAATAGATTGTTCTTAATCTTGCATGCATGCATCAAATCTATCTAATTCACCTTTCCAGGTACGTTCCTAGGTAGGGGTGTTCCATTTCCATCACCTTAAATACCTCAGCCTAGTCAGAACCCGCCTTAGACAAAAGGTCCCTTATAGATAAATTTGCTACACTTTAATCTTTTATTAGTCAATATAATCCTATTAAACTGAATAAAAGATGAAAGCCTAGGTTGTTAATCATATTAGAATCGTGATCTTAGGTCTATCTCCACCAAGTTTTAAAACAATTTTAAAACCATGATTCAAACCTAAATTCGCATGCATGTCTTTCTTATAGATTTTAGTTCTAATTTCCTTATTGATGCGTGTAAATTGTGATGTGTTATGGTGTAAGTTTGCGATGATGTGTGTTATGCGGTGATCATGCAAGTTTTCCTAACAAGACCCAAGTATAAGCCTTCTTAAGTTTCTTGGTAAGTCCAGGGTCGAACACAAGGATTACTAAGTAAATATGCAACAGACTCTTCGATTCAATTGCGGTGGTAAATAAATGAAGTGGATAGTTTTTGAGTAAGATTTTTCCTATGTGACGGAGTTGAACACAGAGTTGATGAAAGCGTAGAGTTATAATGAGTTTGCGATGAAGGGGTTGAGAAGGGGTTTAGCTAACATTTCCTAAGATTGTGCACAAGTTATGTGATCATGCTACACACAAATAACAACATTTCATCTCTCAATGCAGAATGCCATAATTCCTATTTCTAGGACACATGCGATGTATATACAAAAAAGTCGATAGGACTTATATCTAAGCCTCTACTCTTGCCTATGCGATGATGAATGACGCACACATAAAACAAGGTGACCGCATACAATCATTCCTATTTCTAGGGCGCATGCGACGTGTAAATAACAATAGAACTTATGTCTAATTTTCTACTTCTTGCTTATGCGATTCTAATCCGACTTTCTCAATGCTTGATTCTAATCTAACTCTTTCAAGTCTAGATTCTACCTTTAGACTACTCTCTCAAGTATATCCAAAGGGTGAATGATGCATACACAAGACAAGATGATCGCATAAAATGTAAATCTTAAGTCATGCTAGCTAAGTACTTCTCAACCCATTTAGAAGTTTAGCTATTCATGCGTGATATGGAGAGATTGAACATAGCTTGAAATGAGATTTCTATTTTCTATAAATAAAGTACTAAATACAAAATAACAAATGGATTTGAGAGATAAGAAACTCGGTAAGCAATGTCTTGCTTCCCGTGGCCGTTTACACTGCTCTTTTTCACTCCAACTCTGTTTTAGATATGTATTCTTGCCCTCCCAAGTTTTGGCCTCTCTCCTCTGTGTTGTTTTCCAGCAGTCTCTCGATCTATCTGGGACTGATCTCTCGGCTTCCTCATCTTCTTGCTCTTTTCCATCCTCTAAGTGTATGTATGAGTATGTGCGTGAACAGACTAACTGACTAACTCTCTAAAACGCTGAGCTCCCTTTTACACTGGTGGCCTTCGGTATTTATAGATTTCAAGGTGAAACAGCCTTTCTTGCTAATGATTGCAATGATGGGCTGCATTAATTCCCCTACTCTAATGCGCCGATTATTGGTCACCAAAGTTAAGTGTACTTGCTATAGTGTGGCTTTTAACAGCTTGTCAACTAAATTCCGAATCAATCGTTATCAGCTTTCCATCACATCATGATTTATTATGTTGTCAACTTGATGTGAGGTCTTTGTGTGGCCGCCTTTTTAAGAAACTTCTCACGATCACATGGCTTGCGATCGCAATCTTCAAGTGCGCTGATGCCTTGTTCCTTTGGATCGTAATTTCTCATGCGCTATCGCATTGTTTCTGCACACAACAAGGTATTTATAACACTTAAAAATTTAACCTATGTGTCATGCTTCATGCAATGTCCGTTCATTGCTATACATAACTTTTATATACAAGTAACAAACCAAGAAAACATGCTCCATACACCCTTATACTATAATATTTATAATATAAAGATGATGCATGTCAATGCTTTATGCATGCATAAATATAACTGTTATATTATATGATGCATGAGCATGCTCTTATGTAATTTAAATCATGCTTATCTAAATCATGACACTTATAATAAAGAGATGATGCATGACCAATGCATAACCTAAGGTGGGATTTCTTCTATATGGCATACCATATGACATATAAATAAACACACATCCTATGAACATTCATAAAGATTAACAGGCCGGGATGAACCGCCTCAAAACCGAAAATAAAAACTCTATCTATTACATTTTCCATCGAGCAAACTGGTTCACAAGTGAACCGTGTCTTGAACTGCCCAGGCGAAGCTCCCCATCGTTTAATAAACACGGCCAGGTATACAATCATTTAGCTATAATCGAGTACCAATAACTATGCGATGAAGCATGAGTTACACGATCATTTAGCGCACAAGACAAAACACGTGAGTTCTAAATGATCGTTTAGATGACGGCATAGCTGTGAAGCCCAATCGTCTAGAGGATCACTTAACAAGCCATAAAGTAAACAATTTACTCTACGATCTTGTAGTCAGGAACTAAACGATGAAGCTTGTTGAGCTACACGATCGTCTAGTGCACGCACGTTAACCTACTCCCGAGTATATCTAATACTCAACGATCGTTTACACGACTTGACCAATGCTTGGTCGTCTTCAACCTCAAATAACAACAACTCTTGCCTTGAAGCTTCTTCACGAATGACTCATAGACTCAAACAACTTTGAAATTACAGACTCGTTAGTAAGTTAATATGCTCAAAACACAGGAGCCTTTACAATTAACATCAAATGTAAAAGAATTTAAACAACTAGAGGCTTCATCTCAGAAACTCCATTAATCCAACATTCACAAACTATTTAACTCTTAAACAGAGAGTAGACATGCTTTACCCATCAAGAAAGTAAATGTTATTCTTTGAATTAATGAATTTGGAATATCAGAACCTGGCTCTGATATCAATCGAAGGAACTCTTCTCAAAGAGTACCTCTGAGCGAAAGCGAGATCGTTCCAAACTCATTGTGATAGAATTAACACATTCACAATCTAATATAACAGATATGAATTTAAAAACTAATTACAGGCATGCTTTTAACAATTAAACAATAAGAGAACGAATACATACCAGTTAAAGAACTTTTCTTCAACAAAACTCGTTCTTCTCCAAGGAATGCTCCTCTCGCTCTCGCTAGGAAAGTCCAAGCAAATTGTCCACCAAAAACCCGGTCATCTACCCATGAACGGACTCCACACGAACACAACAACGGGGAGGACACCACCAAGGTATTCTCGGTGTGAGAATCCAGGAGGTGTGGGCTCTGTTGGATTTGGTAGAGGGAAGAAGGAAGAGAAGATCGTATACCACGACCAAGCAAGTGGGAGAAGGTTGATGTCTATCATATAGACAATGCTTGATCGTTTAGGAAGAGGTACACGATCGTTTAGTAAATAGGCCGCGATCGTATAGACGATCTTTTAGTAAATGCTCGAGAGCACGATCATTTAGTAAGTTGCGTGCGTGTATACGATCGTGTTGAAATGTTGAGCTATCGTGTAGGCTCTCGGTTTGATATGCGATAGGTAGTATACACCAAATGTGAGCGAATGACTGATCTCTATGCAAAATGAAAATGATTTTCATTTAATTCTTCAGTTACAAAACTAAAAGAAACCTCCCACTATCACATGGTTACGGAGAAAATGTCGGCACAATTATCCTATAATTGTCCAAAAATAAATAATAAATATAATTATATTATATTCATTAACCTGTGGTTTAATATCACATCAAATGCAACATATGAACCATAGTTTTTTCTCCTCCACTAGATATAAATCATATTTATATCATTTTCCTCCAAATAATGTATCTCATACATAACGTCAATCATATCATATATAATTAACCAGTTTAATCATATCATATATGATCGAACTCCCTCTTGTCAATTTAAACACTTCAAAGTGACCCAAAAACTGATTCTCAACTTGAATCCATTGAGCTACCAAGGGGACCTTATGCACCTATGGCTCGAAGCTCTAATGGTACGTGAATACTAACTAAACTCTTTAGCCACGAGATCCACCATCCATTAACTTCCAGGCATTCCACTAAAGACCGACAACTACTGATAACTTATAGAAATACAAGTTATTTTTACTCTTAAGTTAGAACAACTAAGGTTTTTAATGATAAACTCTCCTCATTTTTAGTAGAAACGCATCGTTTATTCAAACATCAGCAAACTCATGCAAAAGAAGCTTTATTACTAAATATCGCGACACTAACGCACTGTATTGTAGGATTTCAATGCAAGAATTAACATTAACGCATTAGACAAGTGCCGCAGGAAAAACTCTAACGCATGGGCCATGCGTCGGAGGGAGTTCAACGCAAAAAAGATTCATTGCTCTGGGCTGATTGTGTCACATCACCACTCGGAAGTATGGGCACCTACAGCAGGCGGCATCTGAAAAGCTTCCAAGCAGTAGGTGGCATCTAAAAAGCTTCCAAGAGTTAGGTGGCCAACCAGGGCATGGACTTTAATGCTGACCAGGGCATGGACTTTAATGCTGCCCATTCACCAAGTGGGCTTGACCAATGCCTATAAATAGATGAAGTCCCTCCAGAGTTGAGAGTTCAAAAAATCATAAAGATCCTTACTCTCTGTAAATTATAGTTATAGTCTTAATTCTATAGAAGTTGTGTCGTGGTGTTGAGACGATCAAAAGGGTTGAGAACCACCACCACCGCGGATCAGGGAGCGAAGGACGCCACTCTTGAGAAAGACACTCCGTCCCCTTCCTATACAAGTGATTGTACACAACGAGATTGAGCCAAAGAACTACAAGAGATTATATTATTTGGCTTGACTCAGTTTCCTTCTTATTTATTGCTTTCATTCCATTCGATTGAATATTGCTTTTGTAAAGACTCCTTGTTTCTTTATAAAATTCATATATTTGATCCCTCATACTTGCTATTGTTTATTTCTTGTTTATGTTGAATGCATTAATACTTTATGCACAACTTCATTCTAATGCTCAAGCCAACTTGACAACTTGGTAAAAGCATCCTGAACTTAGATTGTTCGAAAGAATAACTAAGCCGCATCAAGTAGAACGCCTAGTACAGCTAGAGATAGACTTACTGGTGTTTCCTGCATTCTGTGGTAGACACATGTATCCTAGAGATAGGCTTTGTATGTTATTCGCATTGAGAAGTGTCGAATAAGATCTAACGCATAAACAAACAGATAAGCAAATCATCCAATCTCATCCACATCACATCTTAGTTGTGTACATTCATCTTAGACCGACGCATCCGCCTATCTCAAATTCCATTTTCGCATGACCTATTATTCACCACTCAACTCTTTTGTATCTTCTTTCATAAGCATAACAAGTTAGTGTAAATAATACATCTCTCATATTCATTTAGGAAAACCCCTACAATAGATACAACGCAAGGTCTACGTTTGGTTAACTGAATCCCTGAGATCGACCCTGGACTTACCAAGAACCTAAATTAGATTTATACTTGGGTCAGTTTAGTAAAACTTGAACGTCATTATTAGAAGTTGTGTGCGTTCTGTGCATATAACTAACGCCCCAACGTGTTACTATTACTTAAACGCATCAAAGCATAAATGCATCACTTATAATTAGAACTTATTTCTCCAATTTATTTTATACAATACACTCCTAGATCAACTCACGATAGCAACGAACAAGTTTTTGGCGCCGTTGCTGGGGATTCAGAAACAAGAACTAACCAAAAATTTCGTTTGTATTTGTTGTAGGAACACTTCAGTCAAGGGAGTATTACAAGCTACGCCTAAGCTTGTGAACACTTATGAATAGGGAGAACACTCTTGAATTCAAATATGACCCCGAGATTGAAAGGACCTTCTGGCATAAGAACCGATCCAACCGTCGTCGAAGGTTAAGGCAACAATTTCTCAGACAACAGAACAGGCAGCGAGCAATGGCGGAAGAAAAACCAAATCAGCATCTAGCTCAGCAACTAGCTCATGCTGAACAGAATCCGATCCTGATGGCAAATAGCAACACGCATCCCATAAGGGAATACATATCCCCTGTACTATATGATTTCTCTCTAGGAATCATATACCCGACGACGGAAGGAACCAGGTTCGAAATGAAATTTTTTATGCTCCAAATGCTCTAGACTGCTGGACAATTTAGGGGTGGTCGTGGTGAAGATCCTCATGACCATATGAAGCGTTTCCTAGAAATGTGTAATTCCTTTGTGATTCCTAGAATCACCCTAGAAGTAATCAGGCTGGCCTTGTTTCCCTATTCTTTGCGTGATGACGCAAAACAATGGGTGAGTTCACTGGAGCCTAATGAAATCACCACCTTGGAGCCTAATGAAATCACCACCTGGGAGAAGTTGGTGGAAAAATTTATGCAAAAAAACTTCCCACTTACCACCAACGCGATGAGGCGTCGAGTGATTATGAACTTTGAACAAGAAGATACTGAGACCTTAAGCACTGCATGGGAGCGTTTTAAGGGCTTAGTCAAAAATTGCCTAAACCAAGACTAGCACTGACTATCCAAATGGAGACGTTTTATGGAGGACTGAATAGAGCATAACAGATGGCAGCAGACGCAACAGCAGCTGGTGGACTTATGGACAAATCCAACACTGAGGCTAAAGAGATACTAGACCGCATTGCTAAACACAATATGGAATGGGTGGATGATACATATGATGAAGAAAAGACAGGAGAAGGAAATCTCAAAATGTTAATTCTGTTGATGCCAAAGCAAAAGCCACCTGCTCTAGTGGCTACATGACCAGCCTTCTGTAGAGCATTACGCTAAGAAACGCATCAAATCAGCAGAAGGTGAATCAGGTAGAGGCGTTTGGGCAGCCACGGTCAACTGTGTGGTCTGCAGAGATCCTCGCTCTATGTTGAATGTCCATAAACCCTCAGTCAGTATGTTCATCAAAAACAACCCATCCTCTAATACATATAACCCTGGATGGAGAAACCATTCGAATTTTCTTGGATAGGAAGAAATCAGCAGGAGCACCACCCAGGGGCAAACCATCAACAAAGGAATGGACCGCTGCCTGCATTTCAACAAATGCATCAGCCATACATCAACAACCCTTCAATAGAGGAGGAACAGGCGTCGAGCTCAGGATCATCTCTTGAAACAACCTATAATGAAGGTAAGGACATAGACTTCAAAATGATGCGTTGCTAAAAAGTCAAGTGTCATCAATTAGAAACTTGGAGATCCAGTAGGGCAGATAGCAAGCAAGTTAAAAACAGGCAGCCTGGAGTTCTACCTAGCAATACCGAAAAACCTGGGAACAATAATGGGAAGCAGCAATGTCACGCGGTGACATTGCAGAGTGGAAGAGCTCTTGAAGAAAGAAGAATGAATCAAGAAACAGTAATCCTTCGAAAGAATGCATTACACGTTCAATGATCAGGAAGAAAGAATGCCCAAGACTACAAGCCATTCAGAAAACTAGTACATCTAACGTGGTTATGAACCCCGAATCCTAATTTCTCTACTTGAGTATGTTCCCTACTAAGACTAGTGTGATGAGTAGGTTGATGTGGAAACTAGTGTGGAATGGTAGAGGAAAAAGTGGAGATTTTAAGAATAGAGGAAATTTGGAAGTTTAACTCTTGGGAAAATTTGGAAAATTGGCTAAGTATAGAATTTTGTATGGGATGCGTTAGAAGGGACCAATGCATTGGAAGGGTGGTGTTGATGCATTGGATGTGTTGGATGATGGATGCGTTGATGATGAATACGTTGGATGCATTGGATACATTGGATGCGTTCGTGAAGGAAGGAAAATGGAAGTGAGGCATTAGCATGGCACGAGGGATGGAGGGTGGAATGCGTCAAGCAACCTCAGCCAAATTCCCAACCATGCGTCGAGCAGCCTCGACCAGCGCCCATGCAATGCGTCGAGCAGCCTCTACCAATGCCCATGCAATGCTCGAGTAGCCTCGGTCAGCGCCCTTGCAATGCGCGAGCAGCCTCGACCAGACGCCCCTATCATGCGTCGAGCGGCCATGCGTTGAGCGCCCTATCGAGTGGCCTCGCCTATACGGTGAGCGCCCTGCAAAGCAGCCATGCCATGCATCGAGGTGCCCTGCCATGTAGCCAAGCACGCAGCCCATGCAGCCAAGCATGCCCATGCAGCCGAACGAGTGAGTGATGGCCACCATACATCGCACGCCATGCGTCAAAGCAGCAGGCCCATGCGTCGAGTGGCTAGCCTGTGCAGCACGCCTATGCTTTGGTGGCCAGCACCATGCGCCCATACCAAACAAGCCGTGCGAGTGAGCATGCGTCGAGGATGGACAATCACCCTATGCATTGGTGATGGTTAGTTCCTGGCGTTGGCCAAGTTGAATTGTAATGATAGTGAATTGGCTTGCTATGCGTTGAGTAGAGGCTATGCATTATTTATGGACTAGCGTTGAGCATCCAAGAGTTGGACGCATACAAGGGTGAGGTCACATAGAAACAATCATCAAAACCATGTGTCTTCTTGGAGGAAGCCTTAAGCCTTAAGAATTTGAGGTGGTGGCATCAGATTGGAGGCTCATGGATTGGCAACATGGGAGTAAGACACTTAGTTTGCGATGATCACAGCCATGCGTTGATGAGGTGAGAAGAAGACACTTGCCATACAGCCAAATAGTTTGTCAACTCTGGAGAAGGTTTGGACGCTAAATAGAGCCAAAAGACTTCAATTTTAGTTCACAATTCAGAAAATACCGTAAAGAGTGGGAAAGTTGAGGCAAACCTTGCGTTTGAGCCAATCCATGCGTTAGTCCATAGAGGACACATTGGACAGTAGAGTCTGAAGAGGATGCATCAAATTGGGACGAGGAGTTCTCCCAATTTACTCGTGTGTTTGGAGTGATTCCAAGCCACCTGAAAGCTCTGAAAGTCTAGTTTTCAGGGTAGGGCTTCTAGAAAAAATGCTCGAAGGGATCGGGTTGAGAATTGAGAGGAAGACAAAGGGTCAGGCTGTCAGATAAGCTTGGGCCAGTCTTGATGGAGCCACAAATACCTTTCTC
>NC_052350.1:13779342-13783243 GCF_009727055.1 Benincasa hispida
TGGGAGAAGTTGGTGAAAAATTTATGCAAAAATACTTCCCACTTACCACCAACGCGATGAGGCGTCGAGTGATTATGAACTTTGAACAAGAAGATACTGAGACCTTAAGCACTGCATGGGAGCGTTTTAAGGGCTTAGTCAAAAATTGCCTAAACCATGGACTAGCACTGACTATCCAAATGGAGACGTTTTATGGAGGACTGAATAGAGCATAACAGATGGCAGCAGACGCCAACAGCAGCTGGTGGACTTATGGACAAATCCAACACTGAGGCTAAAGAGATACTAGACCGCATTGCTAAACACAATATGGAATGGGTGGATGATACATATGATGGAAGAAAAGACAGGAGAAGGAAATCTCAAAATGTTTAATTCTGTTTGATGCCAAAGCAAAAGCCACCTGCTCTAGTGGCTACGATGACCAGCCTTCTGTTAGAGCATAACGCTAAGAAACGCATCAAATCAGCAGAAGGTGAATCAGGTAGAGGCGTTTGGGCAGCCCAGCGTCAACTGTGTGGTCTGCAGAGATCCTCGCTCCTATGTTGAATGTCCATAAAACCCTCAGTCAGTATGCTTCATCAAAAACAACCCATCCTCTAATACATATAACCCTGGATGGAGAAAACATTCGAATTTTCTTGGATAGGAAGAAATCAGCAGGAGCACCACCCAGGGGCAAACCATCAACAAAGGAATGGACCGCTGCCTGCATTTCAACAAATGCATCAGCAACATCAACAACCCTTCATAGAGGAGGACAGGCGTCGAGCTCAGGATCTCTGCTTGAGAACCTATTGAAGGAGTACATAGCTCAAAATGATGCGTTGCTAAAAAGTCAAGTGTCATCAATTAGAAACTTGGAGATCCAGGTAGGGCAGATAGCAAGCAAGTTGAAAAACAGGGCAGCTGGAGTTCTACCTAGCAATACCGAAACACCTGGGAACAATAATGGGAAGCAGCAATGTCACGCGGTGACATTGCAGAGTGGAAGAGCTCTTGAAGAAAGAAGAATGAATCCAAGAAACAGTAATCCTTCGAAAGAATGCATTACACGTTCAATGGATCAGGAAAAAGAATGCCCAAGACTACAAGCCATTCAGAAACTAGTACATCTAACGTGGTTATGAACCCCGAATCCTAATTTCTCTACTTGAGTATGTTCCCTACTAAGACTAGTGTGATGAGTAGGTTGATGTGGAAACTAGTGTGGAATGGTAGAGGAAAAAGTGGAGATTTTAAGAATAGAGGAAATTTGGAAGTTTAACTCTTGGGAAAATTTGGAAAATTTGGCTAAGTATAGAATTTTGTATGGGATGCTGTTAGAAGGGACCAATGCATTTGAAGGTGGTGTTGATGCATGGATGTGTTGGATGATGGATGCGTTGGATGATGAATACGTTGGATGCATTGGATACATTGGATGCGTTCGTGAAGGAAGGAAAATGGAAGTGAGGCATTAGCATGGCACGAGGGGATGGAGGTGGAATGCGTCAAGCAACCTCAGCCAAATTCCCAACCATGCGTCGAGCAGCCTCGACCAGCGCCCATGCAATGCGTCGAGCAGCCTCTACCAGTGCCCATGCAATGCATCGAGTAGCCTCGGTCAGCGCCCTTGCAATGCGTCGAGCAGCCTCGACCAGACGCCCCTATCATGCGTCGAGCGGCCATGCGTTGAGCGCCCTATCGAGTGGCCTCGCCTATACGGTGAGCGCCCTGCAAAGCAGCATGCCATGCATCGAGGTGCCCTGCCATGTAGCCAAGCACGCAGCCCATGCAGCCAAGCATGCCCATGCACCGAACGAGTGAGTGATGGCCACCATACATCGCACGCCCATGGCGTCAAAGCAGCAGGCCCATGCGTCGAGTGGCTAGCCTGTGCAGCACGCCTATGCTTTGGTGGCCAGCACCATGCGCCCATACCAAACAAGCCGTGCGAGTGAGCCATGCGTCGAGGATGGACAATCACCCTATGCATTGGTGATGGTTAGTTCCTGGCGTTGGCTAAGTTGAATTGTAATGATAGTGAATTGGCTTGCTATGCGTTGAGTAGAGGCTATGCATTATTTATGGACTAGGCGTTGAGCATCCAAGAGTCAAATGTCCTTCAGTATCTAGTTGGTTTGGTATCTTCTCAAATGTTCTTCAGTACCAATAGATACCTTCTCAAATGTCCTTCAGTATCTAGTTGGACAGATACCTTCTCAAATGTCCTTCGGTATCGCATTTTAAGTAAAACTAGTCATAAATGACTTTCTCTCTTTAAAGCATGTAAAGTATAACACATATAAAACATGGCTTTAAAGTTACTAATGCATGCTTTACATATAAATAGCTTTCTAACAAACTTCTCACTCATGCATGTGTTTAAAACATAATTCATAGCTTGCATGGAAATCACTTTGTAAAACTAGTTGGCATGAGAATAATATTCTTTAAAACATTCTTTCTATAACATGTTGTAATCAAACATTTTAAGCAAATGTTTTAGTCAAAACGTTTTAGCCACTCACCTTGATTGCTTAGGAGCTTTTCACTCTAGTAGCTCCCCTTTTCTACCTCGGACTCCCTTTTCACCCCTAGAATCAAGATTCAATTTACAGCTTAGATTACTCATAGTTCTAAACCTTATTTTGAGCTACTTCCTTCTACAAAATGTTCTAAAATATCTTAGGAAGCTTACCCTAAAATTTTAGCTCATAACTCTTCGTGGTTTTGCTGTAATCAAAGAATCTTCAAGACTGGCCCAGACTGATCTGACAACCTGACCCTTCTATCTTCTTTTTAATTTCCAGCCCGATCCCTTCGAGCTTTTCTTCTAGAAGCCCTACCCTAAAAACTAGAATTTCAGAGCTTTCAGGTGGCTTTGGAATCACTATAAACACATGAGTAAATTGGGAGAACTCCTCGTCCCAAGTTGATGCGTCCTCCTCAGACCTCACTGTCCAATGCGTCCTCTATGTCTAACACATGGATTTGGCTCCAACGCAAGGTTTGCTCAACTTTCCCAAACTTTTTACGGTATTTATGAATTTTGAACTAAAAATGAAGTCTCTTGGCTCTATTTATAGGCGTCCAAACCTTCTTTGGAGTTGACACCACCTACTTGGCTGCATGGCCATGTATCTCCTTCTCAACCCATCAACGCAATGTTGTGGTCATTGCAAGCTAAGTGTCTTCTTCCCACGTTGCCAACGCATGGGCCTCCAATCTGATGCCACCACCTCAAATTCTTAAGGCTTAAGGATTTCCTCCAAAGAAGACACATGGTTTTGATGATGTTATCCTAATGATTTCATCCTTGTATGCGTCCAACTCTTGGTTGCTCAATGCCTAGTCCATAAGCAACGCATAGCCTCTTTTCAATGCATAGCAAGCCAATTCACTATCATGATAATTCAACTTAGCCATCGCAAGGAGCTAACCATCACCAATGCATAAGGTGACCATTCATTCTTGATGCATGGCTCACTCGCACGGCTTGCTTAGCATGGGCACATGGTGCTGGCCACCAATGCATAGGCGTGCTACATCGGTTGGCCACTCGACGCATGGGCATGCTTGGCTTACATGGGCTGTGTGCAGCACCTTGACGCTTGGCCAGGTGCTTAGCGCATGGGCGTGGCCGCTCGGTGTGCGCTCAATGCATGGGCGTGGCCCGCTCGACGCATGCGTCTGGTCGCGGCTGCTCGATGCATGACCTGGGCGCTGGCCGAGGCTGCTCGACGCATGGATCGGGCGCTGCCGAGGCTACTCGATGCATGGCTTGGGCGCTGGCCGAGGCTGCTCGACACATTTGCATGGGCCATTTGGCCGAGGTTGCTCGATGCATTGCCACCCTCTAGCCTCGTGCATATCCCAATGCCATCATTTCATTTTCCTTCCTTCACCAAATGCAATC
>NC_052350.1:13784185-13785464 GCF_009727055.1 Benincasa hispida
TGGGCCTCCAATCTGATGCCACCACCTCAAATTCTTAAGGCTTAAGGCTTTCCTCCCAAGAAGACACATGGTTTTGATGATGTTATCCTGATGATTTGATCCTTGTATGCGTCCAACTCTTGGTTGCTCAACGCCTAGTCCATAAGCAACGCATAGCCTCTTCTCAATGCATAGCAATCCAATTCACTATCATGACAATTCAACTTAGCCATCGCAAGGAGCTAACCATCACCAATGCATATCCATTCTTGATGCATGGCTCACTCGCACGACTTGCTTGGCATGGGCACATGGTGCTGGCTATCAGAATCGCTCTTTTGGGAGCTTCTCTTCGTGATTGTGCGGCACTTGTTCCCACTCATAAACAAGTCAGCCAACTCGAATAGGACTATCGGTGGCACACCGAGTGCTTCTCGCAACCTCCACCCCCGGTTTAGGGAAAACGGTTTTAGAAAACCGGTTTGGAGAAAAGGTTTTCGTAAGCAGTTTTTGTGAGTGTGAATAAAAAAAGAAAGATTGTAGTAGGCTAGAAAGCAATAAGCAACAACAACAGCTTTATAGAGTACTACTCCGGGTATGGGGAAGTGATGGTTAGTCTTATCTCCATATAGTGCATTTTGAACAAAAAGCCAACTGGCACCCTTGCATATGCAAAAGAGCGAGTGGTCACTTACAATGAAAATGTAAAGAAAGCAAGCTAACTAAGCTAATACAATACATGATATGAAAGTATGCTAGAAGGGGGTTGGATCGAGCATGCAGCCATGGGCAATAGGCCCTGGACAAGCATGACCGTGACACGCACGACACCTTGACGCTTGGTTGGGTGCTTAGGCGTATGGGCGTGGCAACTCGGTGCATGCGTCCAGTTGGGGCTGCTCGACGCATGGCCTAGGGTACGATGGTACTTAGTACCTAAGGTATCTGAACAGAAGTACCTAAGGTATGACGATACTTAGGATGGCCACGTGCACGTAGATAGAGTCAGAGATTGAGCAAAAGGGTTCTCTCTTGACTAATAGTTGGTGTTGGGATTGTTTTATCCATAGTAAGGGTTATTCTCAACTGAGAAATAGTGTTACTATTTTATGATTAAAATAGCTTTATATGTTTTATGCTTGGAAAATGTTTATACTGCAGTAGAAGTACTGTAGAAGCTTATATTTCAGTTAAACTCTTTATTGAGATTTGCATGAGAATCAATTATCTTTCTTAAGTCACTCACTGGGCGCAAGCTCACCCCATTTTCAAATGTTTTCTTTTTCCCCCCAACAGGTAG
>NC_052350.1:13786924-13793771 GCF_009727055.1 Benincasa hispida
CGGTCAAATCCTCCTTGAAGATTGCTCTGATTTCTCTGCCACTAAAGGACAAAGAGATTTTGTAACCAGTCTCTGGACAGTCGGGTATAAGGAGTTTTGGAGGCACGAGCCAACAAAGCTCAGGTTGAAAGAGGTCAAGACCTACAACTGAACTGAGTGGTAGATCAGTATCAGGTCAGCGAGTCAGTAGGTAATACATGGAGGAAACCATTTTGTGTAAACTGTGGTAGGCCTCATACAGGAGTATGTTATGGCAATAGGAATGTATGCTTCCAGTGCGACCAAGCTGGGCATTTCAAGAGAGATTATCCTCACCTAGGTCATGGAGCACAGAGTGAGCAAAGAGGGTTTACATAGACTGTAAACCATCCTAGAGCGATCGGAACTAGAGGTGAGGGATCCGATGTAGCTAAGCAGAAAGGGGTAGTTGGACGACCCCAACAGCAATAGCAACAACAGTAGCAGCAGGGTAGAGTATACGCTATGACACACCAGGAAGCGAAAGAGGCTCCAAAAGTCGTAACTGGTATGATAACTTTATGTAATCAATCCGGTTATGCATTATTTGATCTTAGTACTCACACTTATTCATATCTAGCATGTGTGCATTACATATAGATAGAGTGCTTAAGCGTATGAATGAGGATTTGCTTATCTCTACGCCTGTAGGAGATACTCTAGTTGTACATAAGTATTACAGGAATTATGAAGTAATTCTTGGAAATCTTTGCAAACGATCGAGGTAAATGATTGCGGAGGCGCTACACGAAGATGCAACTACTTTATTTCATCATCGCATTGCAAGGAAAGAAGATTGCCACAAAGTAGGATGCGTCAACAAATAATGCGGGCAACAATGCAAATTTGAGGGTTGTATTTTTCCTTGACTTTATTCCAAATTCTGCACTATCGCATCGCATTTTAATTTTGAAAATTTTATCACCGAATCCTCTTTGGTTACCGCAATCATTTAACATTGATAAATTTAGTAAGTCACCGCATGCTTTCTCTTTGCCAATTATGATTTCAATGATGAAACACATGCTTCTATTTTTTCATGTACACTCGAGTCAACTTAATTTTAGGATAGTCACCTCATAAAATATTTCTAAAAGTTATTGGTCTGCTAGTTTTCTTTCAAACTGACCCTTTACCAAACTTCCTAAGAGCATCGCATGACTTCTTTCAATCTTTTGGCAATGAGGACATTGCCGCATTTTAAATTTGGGGGTGAGGTATTTATATTCGACCTTGCTATTTTTAGCTCTGTTAAAAAAAATCATAACGTTGCGATCGGATCCTGCTCGTAGTTGGATGTCTGCATGACACACGTGGGGGCAAGCCAAACCGAAGGTAGGAATTGTGATCAATGCATAAAAAATGACTGCAACTCCGTTGCCAAATGGGTATGAGTTTAGTCTGAGAAAGAGTGCCCTTCTCGTAGTTGGATGTCCGCATGACACACGTAGGGGCAAGCCAAAACGAAGGCAAGGCACTTGGATCAGCGCAAGGTCAAAGAAAATAATAATAATAATGTCTAAGATAAACAAGGATAAAAATCATTTAACACCCCAGTGAAAAAGTTTTTTTTGAAAAATAACATGCGATGTCCTGGAATCTAGTAAAGTCTTTTTGAAGTTTAAACTTACAGTCCCTAAATTTTAGAAATATTTTAAGAAGAGACTTGAATAAGAATTAAGGAAATTTTAGTGTATAGGATTTGAATAAGGCATCCTTGAGAAATCTAGGAAAAGAGATTGCGGTCAACTTTCTAAAGGAAATCTTTAGTTTATGCCTGAGGACAAGCATTGTTTAAATTTGGGGGTGTGATAACGGGCAGAAATGCACGTTATTACAGTTTTAAGTTATTAAACAATGCAGGTTTGCATTGATAAAATATATAAGATTGCGTCCAAAAAGCATTAAGTTCGTAACATTGCGATCGCATGCGTTCATCGCATGAAAACAGTTAACTTTTGATTTTTGTGCAGAATATGCGTTGACGTAAGGCATAAAATGCGATCACAAGAAAGCAACGATCGAGCGCAGCATTACCGCAAGGCTTTGCAGTGATTTGTGCTCACAAATATCTACTCAAGAAGGATTGCCGCATAGAGCCGCCACAACTTGGTGGGCGCATCTGGGTGAAAAGCATAATAAATCTCAATGGGACAAAAAGCTGATGACGGTCGATTCTGAATTAAGTTGACAAGCCGCTAACGAACTACTGTAGCAAGTCCTTAACTTTTCAGTGACAAATATTCAGCGCATCAGACAGAGAATTAATGCAATCCCATCAGTGCAATCATAAGAGAGAAGAAGCCTTTCACCACGAAGCTCTATAAATACCGAGGGCAACCTTCAGTGAAGGGGTTCGTCTAGTTCGACAGTTAGATAATTCTCTCCATAGTTAGAAGTAGCCTTGTTCTTAGTTTTTCTTTTACTTAAGACGGAAGTGAGAGAAGCGAGATTTTGCCGAGAGATCGTTCCGGTGAACCTGGAAGAGTGCCGGAAGCGTCAAGATCAAAGAGAGGGCCAACTCCTGCGGAAGCAAAAATATCTTTCGAATAGAATAGAGTTAATAGTGTAAAAGCCTTGGGAAGCAAGGGATTTCTACCAGGCTCTCTATCCTTATCTTCCATTGTCATTTTGTACTTAAACTTATCTATAGAAATGGAATTTACTTCTTTATATCTGTTCACTCTCTGTTTATTATGCATGAGTAGCTAAATCTGCCGAATGGGTTGAGAAGCACTTAGCTAGCTTAACTAGGGATCTTTATTCTATGCCATTATCTTGTATTATGTATGCATCATTCATCCATTAGAGATACTCAGGAGGGTAGTCTAAGGACAGAATCTAGGCTTGGGAAAGTCATATTAGAATCTAGGCTCGGGAGAGTCAGATTAGAACGTATAATCAGGAGATAGAAGCTTAGGAATAAGCACTGTTTGCTATCAACTCATCGCATGCATCCTAGAGATAGGTTAAGATTGTGTGTGGTCACCTTGTCTTTGTGTGCATCTTGCATCAGTGCATAGGCAAAAAAAGAGATTTAGGAATGAGCTCTATGGGCATTATCGCATTCATCACATGCGTCCTAGAACTAAGAGCACCGCATTTGCATTGGAAAATGATTTGTTGTCGCATGAGTGAAGCATGATCGCATAGTTTGATGTATTCCCGGGAAATGCTAGCGAAAGACCTTCTCAACCTATTCCTCTGCATACTCAGTGTATCTACTGCATAGTCAATCTTTTCTCAAATCCGCCGCATACTTTTTATACCACAAACAACAACCCAAAACAACTCTTTGATTTATTGGTTACTGCAAAGTCTTCTTACAAATTATCACCCCATATCATGTTCCCTAGTCCTTGAGTTCGACCCTGGAATTACCAGGAAACTCAGTGGTGTTTATACTTGGATTTTGCTAAGAAAACTTGTTGCTCAACGCATTCCCATCACCACAATTCATTTCATGAATTTCACCACATAAAATAACGCATCAATAGGGCTAACCGTTTGTTCTTGCGATCTCGAATAATCTAGATCTCGAGAACATACTGTGCCTCTCCCAAATCTTTCATTTGAAACTGGGCAGCTAGCCAACTCTTAATGTCAGTCAGATACCCTACATCATTCCCAATGAGTATGATATCATCCACATACAGTACTAGGAAAGCTACTAAGTTTTTTATGATCTTTATGTAAACATAAAGCTCATCAACATTCTGGTCAAAGCCAAACGACTTGACAGCAGTGTTAAATCTGATGTTCCAAGATCTAGATGCTTGTTTAAGCTTATAAATGGACCTATTAAGCTTGCAAAATTTTTGCTCTTGATCTGGAACTACAAACCCCTTTGGTTGAGTCATATAGATGGTCTCCTCAAGATTACCATTAAGAAAGGCAGTCTTGATGTCCATTTTCCATATTTCATAATCATAAAATGTGGCTATAAATAGGAGAATCCTGATAGATTTCAGTATGACAACATGTGATAAAATTTTCTCATAGTCAATTCCCTCAACCTGGGTATAACCCTTTGCCACGAGTCTAGCTTTAAAGGTTTGCACCTTTCCATCTACACCTCTCTTTCGCTTAAAGATCCACTTACACCCAATAGGTCTTACCCCATCAGTTGGATCAACAAGCTCCCAGACGTTATTGAATTACATAGACTCCATTTCCTGGTTCATAGCCTTAACCCATTCATATTTGTCAACATCCTCCATTGCTTTCTTAAAAGACAACGAATCCTCGACCCCATCATTCGTAATGATCTTTTGAGCTTCAATCAAACCCATGTAGCGATTTGGTGGGTTTATAACCCTCCCACTATGTCAAGGCAGTCTCAACTTTTGAGCTGGTTGACTAAACGTTTCGACCTCAACAACGATTGTGGATCTATCGGCCTATTCAACAACTCTTGTTGAAGCCTCAACAGTCTCAGTCTCACTTAAGATCTCACGTAAAACAAGCTTACTTCATGGCTTATGATCCCTCATGTGGTCTTCTTCCAAGAAGATAGCATTTGTGGAAACAAACACTTTGTTCTCACTCGGATCATAGAAGTATCCTCCTTTCGTTTCCTTGGGGTAGCCTACAAAGAGGCAAACCTTCAAACACGGTTCCAACTTCTTTGGGTTAGTCTCTAGCACACGTGCTGGATGATAACGAGCAAAAATGCACATTATCATAGTACTAAGTTCTTAAACAATGTTGGATTGCATTGATGAAATATGTTAAATTGCGTCCATTAAGCATAAATTCTATAATATTGCGGTCGCATGCGTCCAACGCATTAGATCAGTTGATCTTTACATTTTTGTGCAGAATATGCATTAACGCAATGCAGAGATTGCGATCATAAGAATATATTGGTCGAGCGAAACTTCACCGCAAGACTTTGCGTTGATCGTGCTCGCAAACATTCGCCCTAGAAGAATCGCCGCAACTTGGTCAGCGCAACATGGTGGGGGCATCCGGGTGAAAGGATAATTAAGAGCGATGGTACAGAAAGCTGATGACAGTCGGATCCAAATTAAGTTGACAGCCGATAACGGTCACAAAGTACATTCAACTTTATCGGTAACAATCATCTGGTGCGTCAATCAAGAATTAAAGTTGTCCCATCTGTACAACCGGGAGAGAGAAGTCGCCTTTCACCATTGATGCCCTATAAATACCAAATGCATTCTTTAGAAAAGGGGTTGATCAGTTAACAAGTTCACTAGTGCTTTTGTTTATAGTTTTTTTTTTCCATTCTTACGGCAGAGCAAGAGAAGAGTGGTGGCACCGAAGATCGCCCAAGGCAGCTCGAGAGAGAACCTTGGGGCATAAAAGCAAAGAGCGGGCCGACTCTCGCGAGAGCGAGAATATCTTTAAAGCACGAGTAGAAACAATGTAACGCCTGGCAGCAAGAAATTGCTACCAGGCTCTTTGACTAATACTTGCATTGTTATTTTGTACTTCATCTCATATCTATTCAATGGAAGTTCTATTTCTACATTTGCTCACTTCTCTTAATACGCATGAGTAGCTAAAGTAGTTGAATGGGTTGAGAAGAACTAAGCTAACATGACCTAGAAGTTCATTTGCTTGCGATTGTCTTGTTTTATGCTGTGCAAAATACCATTTAGAGTTACTCGAGAGAGAATATAAAGAAAGAACCTAATGTATCGAGAGAGCTAGGTTAGAATCTGGACTCAAAAAAGCAAGATTAGGCTTGCATAAACAAGAGAATAGGGGATTAGAGATAAGCTCTATTTGTCAACTTGCATCGCATGCATCCTAGGAATGGGAATGATATTATGTGGTCGCATATTTGTGTGAAATGTCATGTTGTCATCGCATAAATAGAGATAGAGGTTTATGTCTAAACCCTGTAGACTTATCACATATTTATAGCATGCGTTCTAGCCTTAGAAGTCGTAGCATTCACGCCGAGAGGTGGTTTACTATTGTATGCATGTTGCATGATCGCAAAAGCATGAATGCATTCTAGGAGTGTTAGCCGAAACTTTTCTCAACCCGTTCACTTGCATATTCATCATATTTCCCATTTACCAACTCTTTTCAAAGCTCTGTCATTCGTTATTTATTTTCATCAACGCAAACAACAAACCCAACGATTTATTTGTTAATTTGGTCACCTGCAAGTAACTTCATAAAAATCACCAACCACGCAACTATTTTCACAAGTCTCTGTTTCGACCCTGGAACTTACAGGAAACTTAGAGGAATTTACACTTGAATTCCAACTAGGAAACTTGAGTGCACAATGCAATCCATCAATGCATATCATCCACATTTCCACTTATAAAAATTAACGCATCACCGAATAGCCCCAAACCTGAAGTGGCATAACTATCTCTTACGACCTCTCATAACTCAAAAAGGTGTTTCAGAAACACTTTTCGAGGGAACATTGTTCAGGATATAACATGCAGTCTACACTGCATAACCCCAAAACGAGTCTGGAAGATGAGCATAACTCATCATAGACGAAACCATGTCCAACAAGGTTCTATTTCTCCTTTCTGATACACCATTCTGCTGAGGTGTACTAAGGCCGAGAGATGGGACGCAATCCCATGTCCTATCATAGAGTTTTTGGAAAATTGGAGGTCTATAATGCTCTCCACCACGATCGAATCGTAGTGTTTTTATCTTCTTACCTAACAAGTTTTTCAACTTTCAGCCTTATACTCCTTGAACTTGTCAAGGGCTTCAGAACTTACGTTGCATTAGGAAGAGATACCCAAACCTTGAATAATCATCTATGAAAAAGATGAAATATTCATACCCCACATCGAGCTTTTAACATCTCATCGACCACAGA
>NC_052350.1:13796275-13812789 GCF_009727055.1 Benincasa hispida
CAAAACATGCTTCCATTCACCCTTAGACTATAACACTTATAATAAAAGGATGATGCATGATAATGCACACTGCATGCAAAATATAACTCTTATATTTCATGATGCATACGCATGCTTTCAAGTAATTTCTTCATGCTCGATTATAACATTTATAATACATGATGCATGAATAATTGGACAACCTAAGGTGGGTTTTAACTATATGACAAACACTTTGACATATAAGCACCATACTCACATGTATAAGCAATAAAAGTTGATGAACCGGGTAAAATTGCCTTAAATCACAAAAAGGAAAGCTAACTATTACAAAGACAAGGAGTCACCGGTTCAAATAGGCGAACCGGGTCTTGAACTACTCGGGCAAAGCATCGCTTCTCCAACAATCATGTACCAAGCATCCCGCGATCGTCTACACGATAAAAAAAACGTTTTGATCTATTGCTTACCCGCGCTTCCAGAGTTAAACAATCATTTAGCATTTCCTAAACGATCGTTTAGCTGTTACTACACGATCGTGTACCTTGACAAAGCGATGAAGCCTGAAGTACACGATCGCTTAGTGATAAGGGGCAGAAATGCACATCATCTTCGGCCTTTTATTTAGAATTATGAGGGTTGTTAAGCAGAATATGCGGAAATTATGTTAGGAATTCATAAGAAAATGAGTTTGCATCGTTTAGCACTAAGAATCTCAGCTAACCCACTATTATTCATTATTATGTGTTCAATTGTCTATCTTTGTAGCTAACGCAGGAATCGGACGCATACGCGGAAGCCGAGCTATCGCAAAGATGACCGCATGTGGAGAATTTCTCCATCCCAAAGGCAAACGTATACGATCAATGCATGAGTGTTGCGGTAATCAACCGCGTGCGTCCATCGCATAGGAGTTGCGATCATCAAGCGATTGCAGTCATCGCGTAGTAGTTTCAGTCATCAAGCAAATGCGGTCATTGCAAGATTGCGGCTACACGATGATAACCATAATAGTGGGATTACCGCAAGGTTGGTGGAATGGAAACATTAACGCATACCTCGGGAGAATCAAAATATGATGTTGACATTTCACCAACCACGCTGTTAGTAGTAGAGATTCAGAAAAGGACCAACGCGCCGCGAATGTCAGAATCAGAGCATGTCCATAATCGTTGTCGACGATCTAGGCTCTATAAATAGAGGTCGTTGAGGAGAATTGCAAATGATCCAAGTTTCTACCTCGGGTGGATCTTTGTGATCCAGACCAAAGGATAACTGTTGGATCGATATGGCAACCCTAAAGGGGGGTGAATAGGGTTTAATTAAACTTTTTTTCTAAATTAAACCCAATTAACCAATTAATACACTTTTTATATATAATAAAAAAAATTCTATTTATGCAACAATAAGATGACAAATAGTGTGATAATTTAATTCTATCAAATTTTAGCAAATAAAATAGGAAAAAACTAAAACATTACAATAAATTGCTTAAATTAATTGCAAAAATAAAAAGAGAAAAGTTAGAGAAGAAGACACCGTAATTTTTATAGTGGTTCGATCAAACTCGACCTACTCCACTCTCCAAGCACTCTTGAGAATTTGAACAAAATATTTCCGACTCTTTCACAGATTAGAGCCCAACCATTACACACTGCTCCTTTTACGGGTTCAAGAGCAAACCCGATCCTTTCCACGATTTTAGATTAAACCGTTATAAATGTTGGAATTTTTGAAGAGCACAATACAAACTCTCACTAGAGGGATTTAACAAGTTAAGCACTCAACAAATTTATCCTCACAATACAATTACACTCTTCTCAAGAATAAGATGAAAAGAAAAAAATTGGGAGCTTAGAGAGAGCAACAATGGAAACTTTTGAGTTTTGGAGGATTATGAAATGTAAAATTTGTTAGTGCAAATTTTGGAGAGGAAGATGGTTTATATAGAGATGGAAGGAAAAAAAATTGAATTTAAATTGGACCATTAGATTTGGAAAAGAAAAATCAATAGTGAAGATTTTAAACTAAACTAGTCGTTAGATACAAACAAAATATAATATTAAATTCCTTTTCTTTTTAAATTCCTTTTCTTTTTAAAATTAATCCAAAAAATAAAAAATATACCATGTGTCAAAAACTAGCCATTAGACACAATATAAAATAATATTAAATTCATTTTTCTTTTAATTCATTTTCTTTTTAAATTCATTCTTTTTAAAATCAATCCAAAAATTAAAAAAAAAAAACATACCATGTATAAAAAACTAGCCGTTAGACACAAACATAAAATAATATTAAATTTATTTTCCTTTTAAATTTAATTTCATTTTTTTTAAAATCAATCCAAAAATCAAAAGTCCATCATATGTTAATCTCTTAATGATCCACCATTCAACCAATATGCTGCCACATGTCTACATGCAAATGGTCTGGTTATGTCACGTCATCCACCATTGTATTTTCTCTATAGACTTGTTCAGTCATATCGTCTTCGTTTTAGCTCTGATTTGAGTGATTCAAGAAGTGTTGGAATCGTTATTCCAAGCTCTACACTATGGACATATTAAAATATTAAAATTTTCAGTAATTAAAATTTGAGTTTTTTATCATCAAAACATTGATTAATTAATTAATTAAACTTAATTAATTTGAGATTAAGGGCCAAAAAGGCAACAATAACTTGCAGAAATACAAGTTATTTTTTATTTTTATGTTGGAATAACTAAGGTTTTTAATGATAAATTCTCCTCAATTTTAGAAGAAACGCATGGATTTATTCAAACATTAGCAAACTCATGCAAAAGAAATTTTATTACTAAATATCACGGCACTAACGCATTGTATTACAGGATTTCAACATGAGGATTAACGCTACCGCATTAGACAAGTGCCGCAAGAAAAGTTGTAACGCATAGGCCATGCGTCAGAGGGAAATCAACGCAGAGAAGATACATTGATCCAGGCTGATTGTGTCATATGGACTTGCAAGTATGGGCACCTGCAGCAAGCAGCGTCTGAAAAGGTTCCAAGCAGCAGGTGGCGTCTGAAAAGCTTCCGAGAGTTTGGCAGCTGACCAGGATATGGACTTTAATGTTGCCCATTCACCAAGTGAACATGACAAACGCCTATAAATAGATGAAGTCCCTCTAGAGTTCGTAGTGAAAAAAATTATTCAGTTCAGAAATTATCAAGATCCTTACTCTCTGTAATTAGTGTAGTCATAGTTTAAGCTATGCTATGGTGCCAAGCCGATCAAAAATGTTAAGAACCACCACCACCGTCGGTCAGGGAGCGGAGGAAGTCAAGCTTGAGAAAGACACTTCCTCCTCTTCCTATACAAGTGATTGTACACAACATAATTGAGCAAAAGAGATACAAGAGATTGTACTCTGCGGCTTTGGTTTCCTTCATCTCATTTATCGCTTTCATTTCACTTGATTGAATATTACTTTTGTAAAGACAATTTGCTTCTTTATAAAATTCATATATTTGATCCATCACATTGTTTTGCCATTGTTTATTTCTTGTTCATGTTGAATGCATTTATACTTTATGCAAAATTTCATTTCAACGCTTAAGTCAACTTGATCAATTGGTAAAAGCATTTTTAACTTAGATTGTTTGAGAGAATAACTAAGTCGCATCAAGTAGAACGCCTAGTACAGCTAGAGATAGACTTACTGTGTTTATTGCATTCTGTGTTAGACGCATGCATCCTAAAGATAGGTTTTGTATGTTGTTCGCATTGAGAAGTGTTGAATAAAGTCTAACGCATGAACAAAAGATAAGCAAATCATCCCATCTCATCCACATCACATTCTGGTTTGTGTACACTCATCTTAGACCGACGCATCCACTTACATTCAACTTCATTTTCACATGATCCATCACTCACCACTCAACTCTTTTGTATCTTCTTGCACAGTATCGTGTGTTCTGATTTCATATCTCTAACACATCAACGCGTTACAACTACTTAAATGCATCACAACATCAACGCACCATTTATACTTAGCACTTATTTTTCCAACTTATTTTATACAATACGCTCCCTACTCGAATCACGATAGCAACGAACACAAAGCATTAGAAGAAAGCTTGAGAGTTCTTCATCTCCTTCATCCACTCCGAGTGACGATCGGAGTCTTCACTGGAGTTGGATCTCGAGAGAGTCAGCTCCACCACCCTTCTATGGCGCCACTGGCAGCCTTGACACACATCTGTTGGAAGCAAGACATTGCTTCCAGCTAGCCTTTTCCATTTCTCTTCTTTTCTTATATTATATTGTATTACATTTTGGCTTAAGAAATTAATACATTTTGTGATTAATGCATTTCTATATTTCCTTCGATTCCATCTCCATCTTCATTTACTTAGCATCCTTAATCTTCATTGTATCACTTAGTGAGATTGTTAGAGTATCACATACTTAATCATGCGGCATACGAATATGAAGCATGTAGCAAACCACCGGGAGTTGTGCGTTGCGTGAGTGTTGTGAGAAAACCTTATTTGCTTGGTGTGAAGCTGTAGCAACGCCTGTCTATAGGCGAACGCAATGCTTGTCTATGAGTAAATTAAGCAACAACTAACTGGCCGGGAGGGTAAGTGGTTGGTCGCATTAAGCAATGTAAGCAAGTGTTTAATAGAGATAGGAATAATCTTACATCAGCCAGGTTTATGCGATTACCTTGTCTTATGAGCGCATCATTCATCATTTAGGCATACTTGGAAGAGTAGTCTAAAAACCAAATCTAAGTCTCGGGAGAGCGGATTGGATCGCATAAGCAAGAATGGGGAACTTAGAGATAAGCTCTGTTTGCTATTACATAGCGTATGCACCCTACAGAGAGGATATTGCATGCGTCCAAGAAGTAGGATACGGTGGTATGCGGTCATCTTGTTTATGTATGGGAGCACATGAGCAGGAATAGAGACTTAGGAATAAGGCCTCTCGACACATCGCATATACATCGCATGCGTCCTAGAATTAGGTGCAAGTGTGTGTAGCATGATCGCATAGCTTGCGTTGGCTGGGGTTGCCCTTGCAGTCAAGCTTAGGGTTGTGATGAAGACATCCTTACATTTTATCTATTTTCCATACATTTACTATGTGTCAACAGTTGTCGTGTCTCTACCTCTCATTCATACTTCCACTGCTTTGTCTGTTAGTTAGAAGTACGAGTAGTTTATAGCTTATCACACCCATCATTCTTTTATTCATCCGCCGCATACACAGTACCACATGCATTCAGCTACAAGTCCCTGAGTTCGACCTCGGATCACCCGAGAAACTTGCGTTCTCGTCATACTTGGCAAGAGCGTAAGAAAACTTGTGACGGGAACGCAAGGTCATCGTATACATTCGTAAACGCATAGTTTCATTCCAATGCATGACCACCGATGCATGAGTATAAATGCATAACCTAAGACATGCATTGCACAATTACTATGAACACTCTCTCCATCCATCTTGATATTGACCTACCCAAACACCATCCGTTGGGGGGACACGCCAAAGGAGCCGGAGGCTGAGGATAGATCTCACGGTGTGGACGATTTAGGAGAAAAGTGAAAGGTTTAAGTGAAGCATCTCATGCCCCAAGTACCTCCCACTGAATGTTCTACCTAGGGATTCATTAACCTAGACAATCCGGCTACTGATTTTAGTCTAAGTCGTCTTTTTAAAAACTACTCATAAACAACGTTTGTCTATGAAATATGAACAAGTTCAAGTAGTCACATTTAAACACTTTAATGGACTGACCTTAACTTGCATGCATGCATCAAATCTATCTAACTTACCTTTTCAGGTAAGATCCCAGGTAGGGGTGTTACGTTTCCATCAACTTAAATACCCCAGCCTAGACAAAACCTGCCTTAGACAAAAGGTCCCTTATAGATAGATTTGCTACACTTTAACCTTTTATTAGCCAATTTAATCCTATTAAACTAATTAGAAGATTAAAGCCTTAGGGTTGCTAATCGTATTAGAACCTTGATCTTAGGTCTATGTGATCCAAGTTTTAAATACTTTAAAACCATGAATTAAACCTAAGTGAGCATGCATGTCTTTCTTATTTCTTTTAGTTCTAATTTCTCTTTAACTTTTAAAAAGAAATAACTAAAATCATTGTGCACAACGAGGCATTTATAACATTTATAAATTAACCTATGTGTCATGCTTCATGCAATATTCGGTCATTACTATATATAACTTTTATGTATAATGTGTAACAACCTAGCAAACATGCTATCATTCACCCTTATACTATAACAATTATAATATAAAGATGATGCATGTCAATGCTTTTTATGCATGCATAAATATAACTCTTATATTATATGATGCACGAGCATGCTCTTACATAATTAAATCATTCTTCTCTAAATTATAACAATTACAATAAAGAGATGATGCAAGACCATTGCATAACCTAAGGTGGGATTTACTATATGTGCATACCATATGTGACATATTAAAAAAACATACATCGCATGTATTAAACAAAGGATTAATGGACCGGGATGAGCCTTTACAAAAAACCGAAATGAAAAACCCTATCTATTACATTTTTCATCCAGCAAACCGGTTCACAGGGAGAAATGGGTCTTGAAACCGCCAGGAGGTCTTCATCGTGTAGCAAACTCCAACAGGTAGACAATCGTTCAGAAGCGCACTAGATGATAGGAGCATAAGTAAATGATCGTGTAGACGACGACGAGGCTGCAAAACCTGACCATCCATGCGATTGTGTAGCGCGACAATAGGTAAACGATTTTACCTTGAATCGATCGTTAGTCAGTTACTAAGCAATGAAGCTTATTGACATAAACAATCGTCTAGCTTGCGCGCCTTAAATGATACGTGAGTGTCTCATCGTCTACACGATGCGTGCAACTAGGTAAATGATTTACCTTGCAATACTAAGCGATCGTTTAGTTAGTTACTAAGCGATGAAGCTTGCTAACCTAAACGATTGTCTAGCGCGCCCGTGCGTTAAGCGATCCGCGAGCATCTCATCGTCTATACGACGCGATACTCAGAATCGCGTACTCAATCGTCAACCCGATGTGACCAACTCTTAATCGTATTCACCATTGTTTAACCGATGTGTTCATCAGCGATCGCGTACTCCTTCATCTTTACGATGCGATGGACAGTGATCGCATAGAACTTCTTCTGCACGATGCGATCAACCCTAGATCACCTCCTTCCTCGAAGAGCTGCAACGCTTTACCAGAACTTCGACGAATGACTCAAAATTTCAAACAAACTTTGAATACAGACTCGATAATGATTATTAATGCCCTAAAACGCAGGGGCCTTTACAAATAACCGAAAATGTAAAAGGATCTTAAACAAATTGAAAACATCCATCAATCCAGCACATCCACAGCAAATTTAATAATTAAACAGCGTAGAAATGCACCCACCATGAATGTAAGTCATTTCGTTGCAACAGATGAAATCAGAGTATCAAAACCTGGCTCTGATACCAATTGAAGGATCTCATACCAAGAGTTCCATAAGCGCGTTCGGATCACTCCGATCTCACCATGATCGAAATATAACAAAATACATTCAACACATACAGTATGCAATCAAAACTTAATTAACAGCATGCTATGAACAAGATAAACATAAAGGAAAGAGTTTCATACCAATTGAAGGCTATCTTCAAACTTCAGAACCCCAATGCAACGAAAACCCTCCAAGAGATCTACCAATGCCCGACGGAAACGTCGACTGCAATAGCACGATCAACGCGAACACGAAGGCCGCAATGGGGACGACACCACCACTAATGAGCCCCAGGTATTCTCGGAGTGAAAACCCAAAGGGTGGACTTTCGTGAATTTGGTAGAGGGTGGAGGAAAAACGAGTCGTGTAGGCGATAAGCAAGTGGGAGAGTGAAGGCCACTATCGCATAGCAGAAATGCTTATCATCTAGAGGAGCTACATGATCGTGTAGGATTTGTTGAACGGTCGTTTAAGAAAAGATATACGATCTTTTAGCTAAATAGACACACTATACGATCGTTTAGAGAAGTTATCCGATCATGTAAGCGAAAGTGTGTGATCGTTTAGCGCGAGATAGACGATCGTTTAGACGGAGAAGCAACTATCCTATAGGCTCTTGAGTGTTTTCTTCACCAACACGCACTTTCACTAAATCTTTTTGGGCGTTTTATCGACAATTCAAAATGAAAACCTTTTTCATTTTAACTCATCGGTTACAATAATCGACCTTGCTCACTAACCCACGTCCAAACATGATATTAGGATTAATTATCATATAATTAATCAATCAGTTAATAAATAAATATAATCATATTATATTTTTATCCTATAGTTTGATATCATATATCTACTATAGTATTTTCTCCTTTACTTGATATAAATCATATTTATATCTAATTTCCTCCAAAATAATATATCTCATACATTTAGCCAATTATATCATATATAATTAACCAGTCCAATTATATCTTATATAATCAAACTTCCTCTTGTCAATTTGAACATTTCAAATTAACCCAAATACTAGTTCTCAACTTCATCCAAGCTACCCAGGGGACCTAATGGACCTGTGGCTCGAAGCTTCAACAATACGTGAATAGATGACTAAACTCTTTAGTCACGAGATCCACCATCCGTTAATTGTCAGGCATTCCACTAAAGACCAACAGCTGAACTCTTCTTACCACATATATATTTCTGTGTCCATCGGATATAACCAATCATGAGTACAATGACCCTTCACAAATGCTCGTAAGTACAGTTAGGGCCAAATTACCGTTATGCCCCTGTAGTTACATCTCACTCCTTAAGTACCATTGATTCCTCTAATGAACAATACAACATAGTCCAACTATGTGTGAACACTGCTCGGGCCAAGAGAAGGTGTGTGGCACCACATCGTTCAAGCCCCAGAATCAGCCCTTAAGGGAACCATAGTATCTACTTACCGCCTGCCTTAGGGAAGGATGTGAATTCCCATCCTAGTAAAGCTGAGTTTTCTTAAGGTCGCCAAAATCAGACGAATCCCAAAAATGGTAGGTTTGAGTTTGCAGACTGGCCACTCGGACCCATACAAATCAAAGGACGCACCCTCAATGGCAGGAATAGTTCCCCACTCAAACTCAGGATTGAGGTCATGTTAGCCTAATAGTCATCCTAGTGAAAGTGAGTCTTCTTATATGAACTTATTACGAGACTAGATTTTGATAATCCTCCATTGTTGTAGAGACAACCAGTTTCATCAGAGAGATTTTTCATACGAAGGAGGGAACCGATTAAAGATTCTTAGAAAGAAGGAACAGGTACTTAGACAAGGATGATAACCTTGTGAAAAGTTTTATGGAAACAATCATGGCATTTGAGGGAGGCAACCTGGGACCGAGACGAAATTTCTTTTAGGGGGGAGGAATTTTGGTAAAACCCCTTGAAACCCTAATTAACCTTTAGTAAGCAAGTGGTAAGTTAATTGATTCTTCCAATGAGTTGTAATGAGATTATATTTTGTTTAGGAGTGATGGAGAAAGAAAGTAAACTATAGATACAAGAGAACTCTCGGATGGCTATGTAGGAAAGAACGGTCAAATTTGGCTAAGTATGGGAACACCAAAAGGAGACCAGCTATCCTATGAGATTTATGCCTATTGTGCCTGTGATGGATGTGGGAAGAAAGATGGCTTAATCAAATCTCAGTTCATATAATAATTCATTCATCTAGTATATGAGTGGCCGACTTAAGTTCCGTGCCCAACACGTGCTATACTATGCTACTCATGCAGGAATCTGGCGTGGTAGTAAGCAGGAAGGTCGAAATTCCAATATCTAACGGTATGATAGTAAATTAACTTCAGGCCTATGCGATTCAGTATTATGGTCATAGTGAGGCTATTGACGATAATAATGTATTCCGAGATGTGTCTTAGATTGCCATTTTTCTGCTGCGCCACTATGCCTGCGATGGGAAAAATCCACCGAGAGAGAGTGATATTAAGCATTAATCTCATAGGCAGAAAGGGAGCAAATATAAAGGACGATAGGCGTTCTGTTTCTCTTCGGTTGTTGCACTTCATAACGCTATACAGTGAATACTTCGAAAATTTGACCGTTCTTTCCTACATAAGCCATCGAGAGTTCTCTTGTTCTATAGTTTACTTTCTTTCTCCATGCACTCTAACAAAATATAATCTAATTACAACTCATTGGAAGACATCACATAACTTACACTTTGCTTACTTAAGGTAATTTAGGGTTCAGGTTTTACAAAATTTCTCCCCTAAAAGAAATTTCGTCCTCGGGCCCTCCAGGTTGCCTCTCAAATGCCATGATTGTTCATAAACTTTCACTAAAGGTTCATCTTGTTTCCTAGTACCTGTTAATTTCTTTTAAGAATCTAATGGTTCCCTCTTCGTATGAAAAATCTCTTTGAGTTGAACTGGTTGTTCTCATTACACATGCGTAGGATTAGGCATATATTTCTTAAACGTCTACGTTATATAAACAAACCGTTTCAGTCAATTAGAGACTTCAACTTCATCTGACGATCGAGAGACTATAGTAACAGACGACTCAATCCTGAGTGAGTTTGGGGAACTCCTGCCATTGATGGGTGGTCTTTGTTTGTATGGGTGCGAGTGGCCAGGGTCGCAACCAAACCTACCATTTTGGGGATTCGTCTGATTTGGGACTTAAGAACTCAGCTTTACTAGATGGAATTCACTTCCTTCCCTAAGGCAGGGGTAAGTAGATAGATGGTTCCCTTAAGGGCTTGATTCTGGGCTTGAACGATGTGGTGCCACACACCTTCTCTTGCCCGAGCAGTGTTCACACATAGGTTGGACTATGTTGTATTGTTCATTAGAGGAATCAATTGGTACTTAAGGAGTGAGATGTAACTACAGGGGCATAACGGTAATTTGGCCCTAACTGTACTTACGAGCATTTGTGAAGGGTCATTGTACTCATGATTGGTTATATCCGATGGACACAGAAATATATATGTGGTAAGAAGAGTTCAGCTGTTGGTCTTTAGTGGAATGCCTGACAATTAACGGATGGTGGATCTCGTGACTAAAGTTTAGTCATCTATTCACGTATTGTTGAAGCTTCGAGCCAAGGTCCATTAGGTCCCCTGGGTAGCTTGGATGAAGTTGAGAACTAGTATTTGGGTTAATTTGAAATGTTCAAATTGACAAGAGGAAGTTTGATTATATAAGATATAATTGGACTGGTTAATTATATAATGATATAATTGGCTAAATGTATGAGATATATTTATTTTGGAGGAAATTAGATATAAATATGATTTATATCAAGTAAAGGAGAAAATACTATAGTAGATATATATATCAACTATAGGATAAAAATATAATATGATTAATTATTTATTAACTGATTGATTAATTATATGATAATTAATCCTAATATCATGTTTGGACGTGGGTTAGTGAGCAAGGTCGATTATTGTAACCGATGAGTAAATATGAAAAAGGTTTTCATTTTGAATTGTCGATAACGCCCAAAAGATTTAGTGAAAGTGCGTGTTGGTGAAGAAAACACTCAAGAGCCTATAGGATAGTTGCCTTCTCCGTCTAACGACATCTCTATCTCGCGCTAAACGATCACACACTTTCGCTTACATATCGGATAACTTCTCTAAACGATCGTATAGTGTGTCTATTTAGCTAAAAGATCGTATATCTTTTCTTAAACGACCGTTCAACAAATCCTAACACGATCATGTAGCTCCTCTAGATGATAAGCATTTCTGCTATGGCGATAGTGGCCTTCACCTCTCCCACTTGCTTATCGCCTACAGCGACTCGTTTTTCCTCCACCTCTACCAAATTCACGAAAGTCCACCCTTTGGGTTTTCACTCCGAGAATACCTGGGGCTCATTAGTGGTGGTGTCGTCCCCATTGCGGCCTTCGTGTTCGCGTTGATCGTGCTATTGCAGTCGACGTTTCCGTCGGGCATTGGTAGATCTCTTGGAGGGTTTTCGTTGCATTGGGGTTTCTGAAGTTTGAAGATAGCCTTCAATTGGTATGAAACTCTTTCCTTTATGTTTACTTGTTCATAGCATGCTGTTAATTAAGTTTTGATTGCATACTGTATGTGTTGAATGTATTTTGTTATATTTCGATCATGGTGAGATCGGAGTGATCCGAACGCGCTAATGGAACTCTTGGTATGAGATCCTTCAATTGGTATCAAGAGCCAGGTTTTGATACTCTGATTTCATCTGTTTCAACGAAATGACTTACATTCATGGTGGGTGCATTTCTACGCTGTTTAATTATTAAATTTGCTGTGGATGTGCTGGATTTGATGGATGTTTTCAATTTGTTTAAGATCCTTTTACATTTTCGGTTATTTGTAAAGGCCCCTGCGTTTTAGGGCATTAATAATTCATTATCGAGTCTGTATTCAAAGTTTGTTTTGAAATTTTGAGTCATTCGTCGAAGTTCTGGTAAAGCGTTTGCAGCTCTTCGAGGAAGGAGGTGATCTAGGTTGATCGCATCGTGCAGAAAGAAGTTCTATGCGATCACTGTCCATCGCATCGTAAAGATGAAGGAGTACGCGATCGCTGATGAACACATCGGTTAAACATGGTGAATACGATAAGAGTTGGTCACATCGGGTTACGATTGAGTACGCGATTGCTGAGTATCGCGTCGTATAGACGATGAGATGCTCGCGGATCGCTTAACGCACGGGCGCCTAGACAATCGTTTAGGTTAGCAAGCTTCATCGCTTAGTAACTAACTAAACGATCGCTTAGTATTGCAGGGTAAATCATTTACCTAGTTGCACGCAATCGTGTAGACGATGAGACACTCACGTATCATTTAAGGCGCGCAAGCTAGACGATTGTTTATGTCAATAAGCTTCATTGCTTAGTAACTGACTAACGATCGATTCAAGGTAAAATCGTTTACCTATTGTCGCGCTACACAATCGCATGGATGGTCAGGTTTTGCAGCCTCGTCGTCGTCTACACGATCATTTACTTATGCTCCTACAATCTAGTGCGCTCTGAACGATTGTCTACCTGTTGGAGTTTGCTACACGATGAAGACCTCCTGGCGGTTTCAAGACCCATTTCTCCTGTGACCGGTTTGCTGGATGAAAAATGTAATAGATAGGGTTTTTCATTTCGGTTTTTTGTAAAGGCTCATCCCGGTCCATTAATCCTTTGTTTAATACATGCGATGTATGTTTTTTTAATATGTCCATATGGTATGCACATATAGTAAATCCCACCTTAGGTTATGCAATGGTCTTGCATCACCTCTTTATTGTAATTGTTATAATTTAGAGAAGAATGATTTAATTATGTAAGAGCATGCTCGTGCATCATATATATATAAGAGTTATATTTATGCATGCATAAAAAGCATTGACATGCATCATCTTTAATATTATAATTGTTATAGTATAAGGTGAATGATAGCATGTTTGCTAGGTTGTTACACATTATACATAAAAGTTATATATAGTAATGACCGAATATTGCATGAAGCATGACACATAGGTTAATTATATAAATGTTATAAATGCCTCGTTGTGCACAATGATTTTAGTTATTTCTTTTTAAAAGTTAAAGAGAAATTAGAACTAAAAGAAATAAGAAAGACATGCATGCTCACTTAGGTTTAAATTCATGGTTTTAAAGTATTATACTTGGATCACATAGACCTAAGATCAAGGTTCTAATACGATTAGCAACCCTAAGGCTTTAATCTTCTAATTAGTTTAATAGGATTAAATTGGCTAAATAAAAGGTTAAAGTGTAGCAAATCTATCTATAAGGGACCTTTTGTCTAAGGCAGGTTTTGTCTAGGCTGGGTATTTAAGTTGATGGAAACGTAACACCCTACCTGGGATCTTACCTGAAAAAGGTAAGTTAGATAGATTTGATGCATGCATGCAAGTTAAGGTCAGTCCATTAAAAGTGTTTAAATGTGACTACTTGAACTTGTTCATATTTCATAGACAAACGTTGTTTATGAGTAGTTTTAAAAAAGACGACTTAGACTAAAATCAGTAGCCGGATTGTCTAGGTTAATGAATCCCTAGGTAGAACATTCAGTGGGGAGGTACTTGGGGCATGAGATGCTTCACTTAAACCTTTCACTTTTCTCCTAAATCGTCCACACCGTGAGATCTATCCTCAGCCTCCGGCTCCTTTGGCGTGTCCCCCCAACGGATGGTGTTTGGGGTAGGTCAATATCAGAATGGATGAGAGAAGTGTTCATAGTAATTGTGCAATGCATGTCTTAGGTTATGCATTTATACTCATGCATCGGTGGTCATGCATTGGAATGAAACTATGCGTTTACGAATGTATACGATGACCTTGCGTTCCCGTCACAAGTTTCTTTACGCTCTTGCCAAGTATGACGAGAACGCAAGTTTCTCGGGTGATCCGAGGTCGAACTCAGGGACTTGTAGCTGAATGCATGTGGTACTGTGTATGCGGCGGATGAATAAAAAAATGATGGGTGTGATAAGCTATAAACTACTCGTACTTCTAACTAACAGACAAAGCAGTGGAAGTATGAATGAAGAGGTAGAGACACGACAACTGTTGACACATAGTAAATGTATGGAAAATAGATAAAATGTAAGGATGTCTTCATCACAACCCTAAGCTGACTGCAAGGGCAACCCCAGCCAACGCAAGCTATGCGATCATGCTACACACACTTGCACCTAATTCTAGGACGCATGCGATGTATAATGCGATGTGTCGAGAGGCCTTATTCCTAAGTCTCTATTCCTGCTCATGTGCTCCATCATAAACAAGATGACCGCATACCACCGTATCCTACTTCTTGGACGCATGCAATATCCTCTCTGTAGGGTGCATACGCTATGTAATAGCAAACAGAGCTTATCTCTAAGTTCCCATTCTTGCTTATGCGATCCAATCCGCTCTCCCGAGACTTAGATTTGGTTTTTAACTACTCTTCCAGTATGCCTAAATGATGAATGATGCGCTCATAAGACAAGGTAATCGCATAAACCTGGCTGATGTAAGATTATTCCTATCTCTTATTAAACACTTGCTTACATTGCTTAATGCGACCAACCACTTACCCTCCCGGCCAGTTAGTTGTTGCTTAATTTACTCATAGACAAGCATTGCGTTCGCCTATAGACAGGCGTTGCTACAGCTTCACACCAAGCAAATAAGGTTTTCTCACAACACTCACGCAACGCACAACTCCCGTGGTTTGCTACATGCTTCATATTCGTATGCCGCATGATTAAGTATGTGATACTCTAACAATCTCACTAAGTGATACAATGAAGATTAAGGATGCTAAGTAAATGAAGATGGAGATGGAATCGAAGGAAATATAGAAATGCATTAATCACAAAATGTATTAATTTCTTAAGCCAAAATGTAATACAATATAATATAAGAAAAGAAGAGAAATGGAAAAGGCTAGCTGGAAAGCAATGTCTTGCTTCCAACAGATGTGTGTCAAGCTGCCAGTGGCGCCATGAAGGGTGGTGGAGCTGACTCTCTCGAGATCCAACTCCAGTGAAGACTCCGATCGTCACTCGAGTGGATGAAGGAGATGAAGAACTCTCAAGCTTTCTTCTAATGCTTTGTGTTCGTTGCTATCGTGATTCGAGTAGGGAGCGTATTGTATAAAATAAGTTGGAAAAATAAGTGCTAAGTATAAATGGTGCGTTGATGTTGTGATGCATTTAAGTAGTTGTAACGCGTTGATGTGTTAGAGATATGAAATCAGAAACACGATACTGTGCAAGAAGATACAAAAGAGTTTGAGTGGTGAGTGATGGATCATGTGAAAATGAAGTTGAATGTAAGTGGATGCGTCGGTCTAAGATGAGTGTACACAACCAGAATGTGATGTGGATGAGATGGGATGATTTGCTTATCTTTTGTTCATGCGTTAGACTTTATTCAACACTTCTCAATGCGAACACATACAAAACCTATCTTTAGTTGCATGCGTCTAACACAGAATGCAATAAACACAGTAAGTCTATCTCTAGCTGTACTAGGCGTTCTACTTGATGCGACTTAGTTATTCTCTCAAACAATCTAAGTTAAAAATGCTTTTACCAATTGATCAAGTTGACTTAAGCGTTTGAAATGAAATTTTGCATAAAGTATAAATGCATTCAACATGAACAAGAAATAAACAATGGCAAAAACAATGTGATGGATCAAATATATGAATTTTATAAAGAAGCAAATTGTCTTTACAAAAGTAATATTCAATCAAGTGAAATGAAAGCGATAAATGAGATGAAGGAAACCAAAGCCGCAGAAGTACAATCTCTTGTATCTCTTTTGCTCAATTATGTGTGTACAATCACTTGTATAGGAAGAGGATGAAGTGTCTTTCTCAAGCTTGACTTCCTCCGCTCCCTGACCGACGGTGGTGGTGGTTCTTAACATTTTGATCGGCTTGGCACCATAGCATAGCTTAAACTATGACTACACTAATTACACGAGATCTCTCTCAA
>NC_052350.1:13812814-13819180 GCF_009727055.1 Benincasa hispida
GAATCAGTTTACCTATGTTTTCAGATACAATGGTTTTAAAAGTTTTATGTTCACGTTGCTTGGCATGTTTTAGTTCTAGTATTATGTTTTCTAGCTTTCAGTTTAAGCATGAGATTTATGTTTTTATTAAGTCACTCACTGGGTGAGTAGCTCATTCTTTCAAATGTTTTTCTTTTCCCAGGTAGTGTTCATCTCCCCAGAGTTTAGTTTTCATCCTGCTCTACTACTCAAGGACTCCAATTAAAAGCCCAAAGTCTAGAGAGAAGTTTTAGGTGTTTACTCTATAAATGTCTGTACATATGTGTTGCTCATATTAGAGACTAGTAAAATATATTGGGACCGCTGAACTCTATATATGTTAATATGATGTAATTATGTTGTTGTTGATCCCTAGTGTTCTGAGGTTATTTTTAAAGTTTCATTAGTTTAGTGAATGTTATATATGTACTCCAGGGATTTGAGTAGGTTAAGTATGTTAGTTAGGCAGTAAGTGCCACAAAAAGGTTGGTAACTACTGTCATCACATTCACTTCTGGATTAAGAATGGTAATCTGGGAGGGGGTTGTGATAGCGGGCAGCATCCGTAGCATTACCAGGATAAGGTTTCCATTCTATATCCATATACTACAAACCATTTTGGTTATCACTCAAGACATGATTCACTTGTATCTTACCACATACATGCTTGAGTTACATATAGATAACCAGGGATTTTATGTTTATTAGTTTTTGGTAAAGCAAATAAAACAATTAATCGAGCAAAATACAAGATGTGAAGTAAATATCATATATTAACAACACAAGCATTCGTACAAACTGTTTACAAACTACAGGACACGAGACTTTAGGGCATCAACCCCAACAGATGTAAGTCTCTAGTATCAACGACATTATATACAAAGTCTAGTAATCTCGTGGTCCAGGTCTTATACAAACTATTTGTATAAGAAATCCCCGTTCGCATGTCTCCGCATGAATAGTCAGGATCTACCATCTGTAGTAGTTTACAACACTTGCAAACCTCTACAAAGCGGGTCGTATCCGTTGCTTACAAGTTTTCGGCGCCATTGCCAGGTATATGTATGTATGTGTATATGTATGTGCGCTTTGCGATAATAATGATGCGATACTATTTTCTAAATAATGTATGTGGTGATGCTTAGATGCTTTCGCAGTATACGTTCGTGTAGTGCGCGTGTCACAAGTTTTCTTACGTTGGAACCAAGTATAATTCCAACGCAAGTTTCTCAGAGTGATCTAGGGTCGAACACGGGGATTGTTGTGATTAATGCAATACTAATGTGGTATATGCGACTGGTTAAACATAAAGAATAATGAATTGGGTCTGTAGAAACATAAAATGCAGTAAAGAGTAAATTCCAGTAAAGAATAAAATGCGATGGTAAATAAAGTGCGCTGAAATAAATTGTGGTGATAAGTAAATTAATAAATAATTAAATAAACAAGTGAGGACTAGCTGTGAAGATGGGCAAGAGTATCTAATGAATGTGGTGGCAAGTCTTGTGAAATGAGTTAGAAAGAGAATGGGTTGAGGGAAAGGACATCGCAAGTTTGTCAATCTTGTTGAGGACGCGACTGAGGTTCCGCTTTCCCTTGGCTTACACCTTTTAGTGATCGGCCGCATTCCCATATGTCTATGATGAAACAGGGATGAACGTGGTGAACGCAAGGTTGTTTCCATCTCTGGAAATACTTCTTGCTTTAGTTAACGCATTCTTCCAACCTTCTTTCGAGAGGCGGAATAACATCTTCACTTCTACTCTCACAGGTGAAGATGCCGTCGAGCATGCTTTAGCTAAACTTAGCCGATTTCCTTAACTAGGATTAACTCACTCGCTTAATCCTTCTCCTTTACCCTGGGGATTAGTTACACATGATGAAGAAAATGGATGATGAATGTATGGAGAAGAACAGAGAAATGACAATGATTACGATAATGATATTAAAATCTAAGGATAAGTGTTTGTTACAGATAGTGAATGAAAGATTAAAGATGAACACAGTAGATGAATAGAACATAGGAACAAATACGGAAAGAGTGTCAATGTCTTGACACGGATCCCGATCGGAGACGATTTGCTTGCTGGCGTGTGAAAGGAATGCGTGGAAAGCTTCCCTCTCAGGCTTGTTTTCCAGGTAGAAGTGATCCTTGCACAAAGCTTCTTCTTCGGGAATGGAAATAATTGCTTGCTCCATAGACTTACCTCTTGGTCTTGTCTCGTCTTTCTCCTGGATTTTCTTTAAATTGTCTCTTCAGACCAGCTTCCTTTCTTCGAATTTGATGAAGCTATTTATAGACATTGGCTCCTTCTGCATTAGTGGTCCCACTCTGAAAAACTGATAATTCCTGCCATGGCATAGTGGAAACGCCCACTCTGCTCCATGTTCAATTTGTTAGAATCGTACAATAGAAAAGCTGTACAATGTCAGAGTCCTTGCGAATGCATTGCTCTTTACATCTTCGATCGATCGTCCCATGCGGTATCCTGTTTTGATCTTTTATCGATTTTCGCATGCAATGTGGATGCGTTGTTCATTTTTGTCCTTGAGCGATTATTGCATCCGGTGACTTGTTTCCTGCAAAACAAAGACTTGGAATTCCATTTTGCCATCGCAATGGGATTAGCGGGTGTGCTTGCGACACTTTACAATTTTCGCATTTCTAAGCCAATTTCTATACGGTTGACGCAACTTTTCCTTCTTTTTACCGCATAATCTAAATAAAACAGTATAAATAACTTATATTTCTACAAGTTATCACACCCCCAAATTTAGATATATGCTTGTTCTCAAGCATATCCTCGACTAAGGCAATTCAGCTCAAAACCTATCCTAACCTTGCGTCGATCGGCTACTCCAAATGCTCCACCTCTACATAATTTCTCAAACCTACAAGTTTCTTTTATCCTTTGACATTTCTTCAACATGCTCTACTTTATTCTTATCTAAGACAAACCTCTGCCCAAAGTTCCCTTCTAGTTTTGAGAAGAATGTTTTACCTCTTCTTGTGAAAACAATGAAGTGTGTCTTTTATGCAGTGGCCTGGTTTCCGTCATCCTATATAGAACGTTGATCATAGTTAACCCTTCGTTTTGGCTTGCTCCCACGGGTTTCATGCGAGCATCCAACTTCGGTTTTGTACCAAGCTCAACTTCAATTCTTGATCCTCAGCCAAGTTTTACTTTTGCTGGTCAGTGGAGTTGTCTCTTTCATTCTTATTTTCTCTCTTTTCTTCTTTTTTTTTTGTATTGCGTCAATCCTGGTAACCTACCTTCTTTTTGGCTTGCTCCCATGGGTGTCATGCAAACATCTAACTACTGTCTCTTATACACATCTAGATGTGTATAAGAGACAGCGGTGACCTGTTTCCTACAAAACAAAGACTTGGACATTCCATTTTGCCATCGCAATGGGGTTAGCGGGTGTGCTTACGACACTTTACAATTTTCGCCTTTCTAAGCCAATTTCTATACGGTTGACGCAACTTTTCCTTCTTTTTACCGCATAATCTAAATAAAACAGTATAAATAACTTGTATTTCTACAAGTTATCACACCCCCAAATTTAGATATATGCTTGTCCTCAAGCATATCCTCGACTAAGGCAATTCAGCTCAAAACCTATCCTAACCTTGCGTCGATCGGCTACTCCAAATGCTCCACCTCTACATAATTTCTCAAACCTACAAGTTCCTTCTATCCTTTGACAATTCTTCAACATGCTCTACTTTATTCTTATCTAAGACAAACCTCTGCCCAAAGTTCCCTTCTAGTTTTGAGAAGAATGTTTTACCTCTTCTTGCGAAAACAACGAAGTGCGTCTTTATGCGGTGGCTTGGTTTGCGTCATCCTATAGAGAACGTTGATCATGGTTACACCCTTCGTTTTGGCTTGCTCCCATGGGTGTCATGCAAGCATCCAACTTCGGTTGTGTACCAAGCTCAACTTCAACTCTTGATCTTTAGCTCTGTCTCTTATACACATCTAGATGTGTATAAGAGACAGATGTAGATATGCAGTTAAGAAATTGAAGTACTCATGGTTGCGCTCAGCCATCTGTCATTGATTCAGGAGAATGGTAAAAATGTTACGTTGAATATTGACCATTTTCTATCGCAACATTGCGTTGCTCTCTTGCAACTCTGTGTTACTCTCTCACAACTCCGTTAATGAATGGCGGAAGAAGGTGAGTTCTCGAGATAAGAAGACCCGCATATCTTCTAAGGTAGCAGCAAGGGATGCGGTGGTGGGTTGCACCATTGATGTTTCACCAGCATCGGTTTGAGGTTGAGTGAAAGGGCCTACTCCCAAACCGTGTGGGTCATCAACATGCGGCGATGTTAACGGTGAAAAGTGGGGTGGAGATGGATGGCAGGGGGACACTGCTGGAGATGCGAGGTTGGAGTCAGGAGAAAGGAGGAGGTTTGTGAATTGTTCGTGAAGAGGAGAAAGGGGTTCATTTTGTGGGCTTGGTGGGCTTGGTGGGCGAATGACTAAAGGCAAAGGGTCCAAGGGTAATTGGGTTTGCTTCTGTGGTGAACTTCATTGGACGATTTCCTTTCCTTTGTCATTGCGGCGCTACTTCTTTGGTCTTGGCGATTGCGACGCATTTAAATCAATGAAGGGCCTTTTCGTTGGAAGCTCGGGGTAATGCGGTGAATCCTTGAGAAGAATTCCCAGGATCTTCGTGTTGATGATGCCGTGAACTTCTAGCAAGTGCTTTTCATCAATGCTCTCACCTATAGATAGGCATAAGCTTGAAATTGTCCATGGGAAGAAGTATTGACCTCTCACACAGCCAACAAAACCTTGAATCTGCTTTGCAATGAGCTGGCTCACATCGATCAAAATGTCGCGCGCTATGCAGTATACGGCCATAACTCGATCCCTTGAAATTGTTTTGTCATGAGTTGTGGGGATGAATCGTTGTTTCACCAAATAGATCCAAAGTCGTGCTTCTGGCAGCAGGCAGTTGGAGGCGAGGGTTCTTATGCCCATTAGGGACACCATCCACTTATGCCTGGTTGCGTTAATACTTTCAGCGCATCCTCCATATGCTCTTCTTTAGGATCATCAATCAGCTTGTTACCCGGTGCTTCCAGGAAAGTCTTCAACTGATAGAGCTCATTGATGTCCTTTGCGCTGAATGGCACTACCCTCCCTTCAATGATCAACGCATCTTCGGTGTCATGGAGCTAGTAGTGGTAGAAGGCCCTCACTACCACAGGAATAACGATGGATGGACACTGGCAGAAAGTTTCCCACCCATGTTCCACCACAACGCTGGTGATTAGATCTGGTAGTGGCACCGACGCAGGAAAGAAGCCCATTTCCATCCACAGATCATCATTTTCTTTCTTGGTTGTGCACATCCTGGTCGACGCAAGCTCGCTGCTCTCCACTTTAGCTTTACCCTTTTCTTGAGCAAACGTAAGGCGGGACTTCTATCATTCGGTGCGTTCCCTCGCCTTATGTTGCTCTTCTTTTTCCTTTTCCCATTCTTCCACTTCTTTTCTCTTCCTCTCTCTGATTCGCTGCACATTTGCTTTGCGACATCTCTCCTTTTCTTCCTTCTCCTTCTTTTCTACTTCTTCTTCTTCTCTCATTTCACGTTCAAATTGCTCTGAGGCAAGCACAATGCACTGCTCATCCTAGAGCCTTCTTCTTTCTTCTTCTGCCCTTGTATTATCACGGCGAACCTCCTCATCGTGAAGTTTTCTGGCCAAATCTCCTGCTGCGATGATTTGGCGCACACGTGACATCTTCTCTTTATTCTCCTCCAATTCTCTTTTTCTTGCCTTCTTCTCCCTATTATGCATTCAAAGAATGATGGGTCGCTTGTGGACCCTTGCGGTGCATTCTCCTTGCGACGCCGCATGAGAAGAGTGATGTCAGGGTCTTCTCTGTCTTCAGACGTAGCCAATCTGGTATGCAGTGATGAAACTTGTAGTTGCGTTGATGTTCTAGCTTGCGCTAACATCCCCTCTTCCACCCTTGCGGTGGTTGATTCTCTATCAAAATCTAAACTTTCCGTCCTCTTCCTTCTTTCCTCCTCTTTCTTCAAGTGCTTCTCTTCTCGCCAGCGTTGTTTTCTTTCACTTCTCTTCTTTTCTTTCTTCTTCTTTTTTAGCTGGGTGACTTCATCATCTTCCACCCGTTTTTCTTCACTTTCTCTCTTCTTCTTCTCTTCATCCATCCTCGGCTGTTTCTTCACCTCTACAAACTCTAAAACAACCCTGATGGGTCCCTTATTGGAGTCTATTGGGGCAGTCTCCTTAGGATTCGAAACAGCCAGGGCCATTCTCCGCGAAGCCACCGCCAATTCCTCCTCTGACGGCAGGGGCTG
>NC_052350.1:13820115-13821445 GCF_009727055.1 Benincasa hispida
AAGAGAATGGGTTGAGGGAAAGGACATCACAAGTTTGTCAATCTTGTTGAGGACGCGACTGAGGTTCCGCTTTCCCTTGGCTTACACCTTTCAGTGATCGGCCACGTTCCCATATGTCTATGGTGAAACAGGGATGAATGTGGTGAACGTAAGGTTATTTCCATCTCTGGAACTACTTCTTGTTTTAGTTAACGCATTCTTCCAACCTTCTTTCGAGAGGCGGAAAAACATCTTCACTTCTGCTCTCACAGGTGAAGATGGCGTCGAGCATGCTTTAGCTAAACTTAGCCGATTTCCTTAACTTGGATTAACTCACTCACTTAATCCTTCCCCTTTACCCTGGGGATTAGTTAAGAAAATGGATGATGAATGTATGGAGAAGAATAGAGAAATGACAATGATTACGATAATGATATTAAAATCTAAGGATAAGTGTTTGTTACAGATAGTGAATGTAAGATTAAAGACACAGTAGATGAATAGAAAATAAGAACAAATACAAAAAGAGCGTCAATGTCTTGACAAGGATCCCGATCGGAGACGATTTGCTTGCCGGCGTGTGAAAGGAATGGTGTGGAAAGCTTCCCTCTCAGGCTTGTTTTCTAGGTAGAAGTGATCCTTGCACAGAGCTTTTTCTTCAGGAATGGAAATAATCGCTTGCTCCAGAGACTTACCTCTTGGTCTTGTCTCGTCTTTCTCCTGGATTTTCTCTAAATTGTCTCTTCAGACCAGCCTCCTTTCTTCGAATTTGATGAAGCTATTTATATACCTTGGCTCCTTCTGCATTAGTGGTCCTGCTCTGAAAAACTGATAATTCCTGCCATGGCATAGTGGAAACGTCTGCTCTGCTCCACGTTCAATTTCCTTCAAAACAAAGACTTGGATATTCGCCATCGCAATGGGGTTAGCGGGTATGCTTGCAACACTTTACAATTTTTGCATTTCTAAGCCAATTTCTATACGGTCGACACAACTTTTCCTTCTTTTTATCGCATAATCTAAATATAACGGTATAAATAACTTGTATTTCTACAAGTTATCATTAGGCCTTCGCCTCATAATATAAATTTAGCGTGCATCGAGTTCAACACCTTGCGTACATCTTATACTCCATCATCTAATGCCCAACACCTATCGTCTAGTGCCCAACGTCTATCGTCTAGCGCTCAACGTCCATCGTCTAGCACCCAATGTCTATCATCTAGCACTCAACGTCTATCGTCTAATGCCCAACGTCTATCGTCTAGCACCCAACATCCATCATCTAGTGCTCAAAGTCCATCGTTTAGTGGCTTATGTCCATCGTCTAGTGGCCAACGTCTATCGTCTA
>NC_052350.1:13823091-13842132 GCF_009727055.1 Benincasa hispida
TTTTGGGTTAGTTTGAAGTGTTCAAATTGACAAGAGGGAGTTTGATTATATATGATATGATTGAACTGGTTAATTATATATGATATGATTGACATTATGTATGAGATACATTAATTGGAGGAAAATGATATAAATATGATTTATATCTAGTGGAGGAGAAAAGGATTATGGTTCATATGTTGCATATGATGTAATATTAAACCATAGGTTATAAATATAATAAGGTTATATTTATTTTTTAATTTAACAATTATGGGATAATTTTGCCAGCTTTTTCTCCGTAACCGAATGAGTTAGTGGGAGGTTGCGTTCAGTTTTCGTAAGTGAAGGATAAAATGAAAATGGTTTTCATTTTGCAAAAGATCATATATTTGCTCACCGAGTAGTACACGTTCTATCGCATAGCAGACCGAGCACATATATGTCAGCTCAATGTTTACTAAATGATCATGTACACGCACGCCTTTCTTAAACGATCGTATAAAATTTACTAAACAATCGTCTAGTTTTTTTCTACGCAATCGCACGCCCGAGCATCTTACTAAACAATCATCTATACGATCCCACCCCTTTTACTACATGATCCTGTACCTCTACCTAAACGATCAAGTATCCATCTATAAGATAAACATCTGATATCTCCCACTTGCTTGGTCATGGTAAACGATCGTCTCTTCCTTCTTCCCTCTACCAAATCCAACAGAGCCCAGACCTCCTGGATTCTCACTCTGAGAATACCAAGGGTTCCAAGTGGTGGTGTCTTCCCTATTGCCAAGTTCGTGAGAAGTCCGTTCGTGGGTAGACGACAGTGATTTGGTGGATGACTGGTTTGGACGATCACAGTAAGAGCGAGATTGGCTTCCTGGATGAGAGCGAGATTTCTGTGAAGAAGAGTTCTTCAACTGGTATGTATCTTGTTCTCTTTTGTTGATTAAAAGTTTCAAAGCGTGCCTATAATTTGTTGTTAAATGCATAACTAGTATGTTTGATTGTGAATGTGTTAATTCTGTCACAATGAGTTTGGAACGATCTTGCTTTCGCTCAGAGGTTCTCTTTGATAAGAGTTTCTTCACATACTACGCCTCACCCAAATCTTTCATTTGGAACTGGACGGCTAGTCATTTCTTAACATCTGTCAATAATCCTATATCATTCCCAATGAGTAGGATATCATCCACATACAATATAAGGAAAGATATTGTACTGTTGATGATTTTCTTATAAACACAAGACTCATCAACATTCTCATCAAAGTCATAAGATTTTATCACAGTATCAAATCTTATATTTCCAAATCGAGATGCTTGTTTTAATCCATAAATGGACCGATTAATCTTGTAAACTTTTTGCTCTTGACCTTGCTAAATGAATTCCTCTAGTTGATTCATGTAGATGGTCTCTTCAAGATTACCATTTAAAAAGGTATTAGTGACATCCATTTGTCATATCTCATAGTTGTAATATGTGAAAATGGACAAGAGAGTTCTAGTAGACTTTAACATGACAAAAGGTGAGGAAGTTTCTTCGTAGTCTACTCCCTTAACCTGGGTATAACACTTTGACACTATTCTAGCTTTATAGGTTTGGACCTTTCCATCTAGTCCCCTTTTTCTCTTGTAGATCCATTTGCAACCTAGGTTTTACCCTATTAGGTTGATCTACAAGCTACCAGACATAACTGAAGTACACAGACTCCATTTCTTGGCTTTATTCCATTCATCTTTGTCAACATCTTCCATTGCTTTCTTGTAAGACTTCACTTCACTAGGATGACCATAGGTAACATGACCTCAATCTTAAGTGAGTTGGGAACTCTTGCCTTTGAGGGTGGTCCTTTGATTTGCATGGGTGTAAGTGGCCAGATCGCCGACTCAAACCTACCACTTTGGGGATTTGTCTAATTTGGGAGCTGGGAACTCAACTACACAAGATGGAATTCACTCATTCCCTGAAGTAGAGGTAAGTAGATAGATTGCTCCCTTTGTTGGGATTAGTGTCCTAATTCTCTCGGAGTCTCGTTGTTTTGTAAAGATACACATTGTTTAATGAATAAAATAAGTGTTATTTAATTCTGGCATTTACTCATATCCAATAAACAAAGCTCCTTGGTTATCTTATGTGAACTTAAACATGTATATATGATATACAAGTGGATCATGCCTTAAGTGATAACCTAAATAGGTCTGTAGTATAAGGATTGAGGTGGGATACCTGATCCTGGTGACACTATAGATATGACCCGTTTTGTAGAGGTTTGCAAGTGTTGTAAACTACTACAAATGGTAGATCCTGACCATTCATGTGGAGACGTGCGAGCGGGGGTGTTCTATACAAATAGTTTGTATAAGACCTGGACCATGAGATGACTAGACTCTGTATATAATGTCGTTGATACTAGAGACTTACATCTCACCTAAATGACCATAGGTGACACGACCTCAATCCTGAGTATTTTGGGAACTTCTGTTTTTGAGGGCAGTCCTTTGATTATTATGGGTAGGAGTGGCCAGATTTCCAACTCAACATGTCTAACTTTTTAGGGACTTGTCTAATTTGGGAGCTGGGAACTCACTTACACAAGAGGGAATTCACTCCTTCTCCGAAGCAAGGGTAAGTAGATAGATTGCTCCCTCAAGGGCTAATTCCGGGGCTTGAACATAGTGGCCACAGCTTCTCTTTGGAAGAGAGAACTCAGTCATAGTAGGACTATGACTTATGTTCATTAGAGGGATCAGTGGTACTTAAGGAGTTAGATGTAACTACAGGGGCATAACGGTTATTGGCCCAGTTGTACTTACAAGCGATCTTTGAAGGGTTGTTGCACTGTTGATTGGTTAAGATGGACACATAATATATATATCTGTGTGTGTGTGTGTGTTGTAAGGAGAGTTCAACTGTCGATCTTTAGTGGAGTGTCTGGCAGGTAACGGATGATGGATCCTATGACTAAAGAGTTTAGTCAGTTATTCACGTACCGTTGGAGCTTCGAGCTATAGGTTCATCAGGTCCCCTTGGTAGCTCAATGGATTCAGTTGATGATCAATTCTTGGTGTTGATTTGAAATGTTCAAATTGACATGAGCTATTTTGATTATATATGATATAATCGATATAATGTATGAGATATATCTAGTGGAGGATTGATGTAAATGAGATTTAAGTACCATAGAATAGAAAAAGAACTATGGTTTATATGTTTCATGAGATGAAATATTAAAACTATAGGTTATAAATATAATATTATAAGTTAGTTATCATTTATATTTATAATAATATTAATTATTGGATAATTAAATCTTTTTCTCTAATAACCAATTGAGTGGGAGGTTATTGATGGTTCATGGTAACCGAGAGATAAAAGGAAAATTGTTTTCCTAATTTTAGTAAGTTTTTGAAAAGTTTTACAAAAGGTTGAAAAATTGTTTTTTGAGTTTTCTCTCTCGCAAATAGAAACTCACGGAGCATGTCAAGTAAATATCGATTTACTAAATGATAGCTTGAGCGAAGTAAACGATCGTGTAGTGTCTTGTATGCAATAGACATTGAGTAAACGATCGCTTAGCATTTGCCAGACAATCGATTAGTTTTAGCTAAACAATTGGGCATCGACCTATGTGATAGGTTTTTGTCTTCTCCCACTTGCCCAATCGTGTACACGATTGTTCATTCCTCCTTTGTCTGCCTTATTCCAAGTCCACATAAAGCCCACCCTCTAGATTCTCACACCGAGAATACCAAGGTAACCTTCTTGGTTGTGTCTTACTCAACTCGACACAGTCGAGGTTCTGTGGAGGTCGTTCGTGTTCTTGTTGGGGGTTCGTGACCGAGGCGATCACTGAGGACGAGTGTGAAGTGTTCGTGCAATGTTGTGGTCGTATTGTTCGAGCGTTTGAGGTTACTGTGTTTGAGCGTTCATGAGTAAGGAGCGTGGAGACGAGTCAACAAACGTTCGTAGCATTCTCCTTGTTTATTTGATTGTTCATGTTGTAATTTTTGTATTGGTTGCATAACTGTATGTTTTGTTTATGACTGTAATTTGTAATGTTCATACATGATTGTAATTTGGAATGATCTATTTTTCACTGCTCATGGAAATCTTGGATTGGATTTCCTTCAGCATCCACCTCTCATTTCCTTGGGGTAGCCTACAAATAGACATACTCTTGAATGAGGTTCCAACTTCTTTAGGTTTTTCATTAGCACATGTGTTGAACATCTCCAAATTCTGAAGTGGCGTAAACTACTTTTATGACCTTTCTAAAGCTCATAAGGTATTTTAGAAACACTCTTTGAGGGAACATTGTTCGAGATATAAACAACAATTTCCATTGTATGTCCCTAAAGCGAGTAAGGTATTTGAGCATGTTGATCATAGGCTGAAAAATGTCCAATTAGGTTCTATCTCCTTTCCGACACACTATTCTGCTGAGGTGTACCAAGGGCTGAGAGTTGGGACTTTATTCCATGTTCTATCATAAAATCCTAAAATCTTAAGTCCATATACTCTCCACCACGATTAGATTAAAGTGTTTTTATCTTTTTACCTAACAAGTTTTCAACCTCAGTCTTATGCTCCTTAAACTTTTCAAGTGCTTCAGACTTGTATTGCATTAGGTAAAGATACTCATATCTTAAATAGCCGTCTATGAAAGAGGTGAAATATTCGTACCCTTATCTTGTTTTTACATTCATCGTACCACATAGATCTAAATGTATAAGCTCCAAGGTCTCTTTGGCTCTATAACATTTTCTAATAAAAGGTCGTTTTGTCATGTTGCCTTCAAGGCATGATTCACATACAGGTAAAGAGTTTTCTTCTAAACCATTTAGAAGTCCACTTTTAGCCGATCTCTCAATCCTGTTGAGATTAATATGCCCTAACCTTAGATGCCAAAGGTGGGCATTTTCTTTAGGAGAAATTTTCTGTCTCTTAGTAGTTATTGTTGTTTTGAACATTTCAGTATTTAGGATAGCCTTAGTAACTAACGGCCTTAGTATATACAAGTTACTTTCCATTGAAGCAAATTCTATCTCCATTCCATTTTTTTTTAAAATTAACACTTTATTTCCAAAGAAAGAAAGAGAATACTTTTGTTCAATCAAACAAGAAACATAAATTAAATTTCTCTTGATATTAGTTAAAACCTTGAGAGGAAGAACAAACGTGATTAGTGGCCCCTAAATCAATTATCCAGGCAGAATCATCATTCTCCACTAAACACATTTCCAAGACAAGCAAATCAGATTTACTATCAATGGATTTCTTCATTTTAAGGAGAGTAGTGGGATCAGCTTCAAACCTCTTATTGTAAACTCCAAGTTTTATCTCAGAGAAACCTCTTTGATAAACCTTATTAGGGTTGGCAACATTTTCCTCCTCTATCAGTCCCTTGACATTCAATATGGAATGAAGTTCATTCTGGGAGTTGACATTACTGGTTTCGTCAAGATCAACCCAATTTTGTTTGAATTATGAGGATTCTCGCTCAAACAATTCTTGCGCTAATTGCATGATCTAAAGTGCAATGACCATGCTCTCATATCTTTTGGCTAAGGCATCAGGTATGCTCGCCCAAATGTAAACTCAGGCCTTAGTATTGAATTTTGTCCATTTTTCATATGCATCATGAACACTTCGTGTTGTATCAGGGGTTGGGACTGGAGGACATTCCTCAGTCAAGACGAAGTTTAGGTCATCAACCACGAAGATTGTTTTAAGTTATCTTTCCATGTTGTATAATTAGTTTTGGTCAAATTTAAAGAGGCTAACAATGAAAGAACGGAATTTGACAGATTGCTGAAATACAACAAATTAATCTACATTTAGATTTTAGCACAACTCTTATGAATTCAATTAATTTAGAAAAATTTTAATGATCCCCATTTTAACATTTAAATTTTGCAATGATGCTTCAATGATTTAGGATAAAAGCTATCAAAGGGTGGTCAGTCACCCCTTCACTAAACGGAGGCACTCTCAACCAATTATTACACTAGAATAACTCTTATTCCTATAATAATTAGCCATCATTGATTTGGTCATAAAATCATTAACTTGCTTAACAATTTCCTGTAAATGTAACCCTCTATTTTAGACCTAGAGTTTCGCCCCAATGGGCCAACCGAAGGAAAAATCGATTGGGGCAGAAACAAAAACGATCTTATCTATTTCTGAGGCTCGCCCTGATATTGACCTAATTTACAAACCATCCAAAAAGGAATGCTCCTAGGGAGCCTCGAGGCTATGCAAAAAGGTCTCACGATGTAAACCAATGAAGGAGACCGTAGTACATGTTGACACGCATCCTCCTCCCACTTATTATAAATACCCTCTCCATTCACCTTGATATTGACCCATGCAAACACCATTCGAAGGGGGGATGCTCCCAAGGTGCCTCAAGGCCAAGCATGAGTCTCACGGTGTGAACTTTAAAGGAGAATGTGAGTAGAAAAATGGCATGTTATTTACTTCTTTTTCCTCCCACTAAGTATTTTAAAACCTAGGGTTTATTGCTTAGGTAAATTAATTTATCTAAATCAATTGTTAAATTGGTCCAATATAACTCTTATATTGGATAGTTTAACAATAAATTATTTTGTCATTAAACACTTTAATAAACTAAATCATTTGTTTCATACTTATAACATGTTTGCCCAATTCACCTTCCAGATCAGTTTTCAGGTAGGGGTGTTCCGTTCCTCAACTTAAATGATTACATTAGACAAAACCTTCCTTAGACAAAGGTCCCTTATAGACAACAATGTTATAAATTTAATCTTTTATTAATTCAATTTAATCCTATTAAAAAGAAAATAAAAGAGTAATCCTATTTCTAATCATATTAGAAATATGTTTAACATAGGTCTAGGTGTAATCGATTTTAAACTATTTAAAATTAGTTTAACCTATGTTTACATGCAATTCTTGATTATAGATTTTAATTCTAATTTCATTACCTATAACACTTATAAGGTTTAACGAAACAATCAAAACCTAAGCCATGCATATAAGGTTTAATGAAACAATTAAAACCTAAGGCATGCATCTAATGATATACATAAAAATATAACAATCGTATTTATAAGGTAATGTCATACTTCATGTATTTCTATTTTCATTACATAATATAACACTTTATAGTATACAATAATGAAAATAAGTAACATATCCATCACATAATATAACACTTATATCATACATCATACAATATAACTCCTATATTCAAATTTGATGCACGGGCTGTTAGGTTTTATGTCCTAAAACTCGTGGTATGTAAACAATGGAACTTATTCTGATAATTCAATAAATCTGTTATTGAATAAATCTATTGTCTGAATAGAAATCCAATAAACCTAAAAGTTCCTTGACTATTGGATGGGTATTTGAACTTTATATGGAGACATAAAGGTGCATCAGGTTCGAGTAAATAGTCGAAATGATCTATAATACATGGATAAGGTTGGGTACCTTATTCTGGTAACAATATTGGATATGGCCTGCTTTGTAGTTGTTACAAGGAGTTGCAAAGTGCTACAAACAAAGTGATCCTAATTCATTCATATTGGACATAAGGAGTGGGGTGTCCTTGTGCAAAAGAGTTTGTATAAGATCAGACCACGAAATGAGTCACTCTTACTTTATAACGTTGTTTACTGTTTAAGACTTACTATTTCAAAGTGATGACCTAGGTAACTTGACCTTAATCCTGAGTTAACTATGAACTCTTGTTTATCTGGAATTGCCCTTAGATTTGCATAGGTGAGGGTTGGCTCAACAGCGCCGGCTCAATATGACTGCCACATTAGGGGTGAGATAGCAGGGGACATAGGGTACAAGAGGGAATTCACTCCTACCCACTTTAGGGATAGTAGAGAGGTTGTTCCCTTAAGTGTTGATTCTGGGGCTTGAAGAAGCGATCCCACCATCTCATTTGGTATGAGAGGGACTCGGTTTTTTGATTGGATCACAAAACAATTGTTCATTATGGGATCAGTGGGGACTTAAGAAATAAGAGGTAATTTCGGGGGTAAAACAGAGATTTGACCCAGTCGTTATTACAAATAACCTGTGAAGGGTTAACTTACTAATGATGGTTATATCGAGTGGACATAATATATCTACAGTGAGGGGAGTTCAATTATGGACTTTAGTGGAGTGACCCATTAGTTAACGAATGGGGATTAGATCGGTCTAATGAGTTTAGCTGATTAATCTCGAATCATTGGAGCCCATGATCTGTAGGTCCATCAGGTCCCCTACTAGCTCGAAAATGGATTAGCTCTAGAGTAGCATGATAAGTTAATTTGAAACATTCAAATTAGAATCTAACGGAATTGGAGAAAATATAATTTAAATATATCAAGATGAATTTGTATAAAAATTAATTTAATATTGGATATAAAATGAATTAGAATTATTGTTTAAATATATTTATTTATTAATTTTATTAGAAAATTAATTTATGAAGTTAATTTGTAAAATTAATAAATTTTGATTTTAGAAATAAAAATATGATTTTAAAATCAAAAGTGTTTTTTGAAAATTGAAAAATTACACAAAACTTGAAAATGAGTTTTTCAAAGTTCATCTTCAAGTAGCTTACAAGGAACCACCCTTCTCCTTTGGTTTACTCCAAATGAGCTGCATCACATGCAACACATCTCTTTGCATGATAGTTTGCAATATATTGAAGAGATTGGAGTGAAGAAAGAAATGATGAACCGATTAAATTTTTGTTGAAAAATTCATATGAATGAAGGTGTTCTTCAATGGGTTCTGTTCAGTGAGCTTTCTCCATATTCCCTTTGATTCCAGCTTATTTTGAGTCTCACAACTCAATTTAGAGCACCAAGAGGATAGTAGGGAAGATCTTGTGGTGGTCTACACAAGGATTTAGAGAATTTTGCAGCTAGAAATGGAAATTTCGTTGGTTCGGCCAAGGTATGTTCATGAAATCCATTATACTCTGTTTTTAGCATGTTTAATGAAGTAGAATGTTTATGAATCCTGATTTCTTCCATTGCGTGATGGTGTCAATCCAACATGGGCAATGCAATAATATAATATAACTCTTATATTAAATATGATGCATGAACATGCTTAACTAAATCATACAACTATGTAATATTACTCTTATATTAAATATAATGCATGATTTTATGTTTATCCTATGGTGAGACTTTGATATATATGGCATACATTATGCTATATAAATAATTAAATCATACATTACATGCATAAAATAATAAATAGCAAAAATGGACCAAAATTGACATCCTAAACAATTAATTAAATTAATATAACAATTATATTAATTTAATCAATTAAAAAAGCAAGTAAACTAATTAATTAAAAATTACTTACAATAAATTTAGAAAAGGCAAAAAACTGCTTCAGAACCACTACAAGCTACTCGATCCCAGGACAGCGAACTGCTTGACGTGGGCGCTGAAGGAACTCGGAGCGTCACAACGCTACGGCTGAAGTGTTGTGATGCTGGCTTTAGTGATGCTGTAGTGGTACAACAGAGCGTAGTGACGCTGGGCATTCTGCCTTATAGCATAAGCCGTAGTGTAGCAATATTGTGCTCTACGCTCTAGGGTAGAATGCTTCCTATGCTTCGATCTCCAGCCCGATCTTGCTCTAGTGGCCACTAAACTCTTCAACAACCAAAAATCGACGAGTGACACAGACTTACAAACTCGATAGAAAAAATTAAATGTCCAAATTACTGGGCAATTACAACTTTAAACACTTTAAAGCGGTAAATATATGCCAATTTTGAAACATCTATGTGCAATACCATATACATTCGAAATGCAGTAACAAAAAATCGCACCAACTTTGTAATTAAGTTAGAAAACGAAATTCAAAGATGAGATGTCTTTGATACCAATTGAAGGGAATTGATTTCTTGCAGAGGAAGTGAGCGATCGTTCACGTCTTAGAAATTCGTTTTACAAAACTTAATTAAAAAGAAGAAGACGAAAATATACAGGATAAACAACGTTCTAAGCATGTTTTCTACACATAATAGAGATGAAGAGGGAGATGGCAATACATACCCTTGAAGATCCAATCTTTTCGTTTCCTCTCCGATGTGATCACGAACATATTTCTGTTGGGTTTTATGTCCTAAAACTCGCAGTTTGTAAAATGATAAACATTTTCTATAATCAATAAACTTATTATTGATTTCATAAATTGTATGAAAGTCTAAATCCATTAAACTAAGACTCATGACTATTGCATGAGTACTTGAATTTTATGTGGAGACATAAGAGTGGATCAGGTTCGAGTAAATAGTCAAAATGATCTATGGTACATGAATAAGGTTGGGTACCTTATTCTGGTAACACCATTGGATGCGGCCTACTCTATAGTTGTTACAAAGAGATGTAAAGTGCCACATACTATGTGATCCTAATTCATACATGTTATGATATGAGGAGTGGAGGCATCCTATGCAATAAGTTTTCATAAGATCGGACCAAGAAATAAGTCACTCTTACTTTATAACGTTGTTTACTGTATAAGACTAACTATTTCACCTAGATGGCCTACGTAATTCGATCTTAATCCTGAGTTAACTATGAACTCTTGTTTATTCAGGATTACCCCTAGATTTGCATAGGTGAGGGTTGGTTCGACAACGCCAACTCAATAAGACTCCCATTTCAAAGGTAAGACCGAATAGATAGTTGGGGACATCGGGTGCAAGATGGAGTTCACGCCTACTCGATTTAGGGATAAGAGTAAGATTGTTCTCTTAAGTACTGAATCCAGGTCTTGAACAATGGGCCCTACCCTTTCACTAGGCTAACAGAGTTTGGTTTAGTGATTGGATCACAAATCAGTTGTTCATTAGAGGATCAGTAGGAACTTGAGGAATAAGATGTAATCTTGGGGGTAAAACAGATATTTGACTCAGTCGTTATTATGAACAACATGCAAAGGGTCAACTTGCTGATTATGGTTAAATCATGTGGACATAATATATCTACAGTGAGGGAAGTGCAACTATGGGCTTTAGTGGTGTGACCCATTAGTTAACAAATGATGATTAATCTAGTCTAATGAGTTTAGCCAATTAATCTCGGATCGTTGGAGTCCATGATCTGTAGGTCCGCATGGTCCCCCTACTAGCTCATAACAGACTAGCTCTAGAATAGCGTGATAAGTTAATTTGAAACGTTCGAATTAGAATTAAGGGAATTAGTAATTATATGAGATATAATTACATGTTTAATTTGAGAATTAAACGCAATAGGGAATTTATATTTAAATATGATTTAAATATATAAAGATGGATATGTGTAAAAATTAATTTAATATTTGATATTAAATTAATTAAGTTTTATTTAAAAAAATTAATTTATGAGATTAATTAAAATTTTCAATTTTAAAATCAAAATAGATTTTAAATATCGAATTTTGATTTTGTGATAAAATTGAAAAATTGAAAAACAAAACATAAAATGGAAAAACATGGTTTTCCATGATCCATCTCCTAATTGCTCACACAAAAGCCAACTTTGCCTTGTGTTACTCCAAGCATGAGCTGCAACTCATACAACTCTCTCCCTTGCATGTTGATCTACAATATATTGAAGAGTTTGGAATGAAATTCGGGCACGCAATCAAGAGAGAATTTTAGAGAAAATTCGGGTTGAAGAAAGGGTTCTTCAACAAGATTGTTGTTGTGAGCAATTCTCCTTCATCCCCTTATTCCAGCTTGTTTTGAGTCCCACAACTCAATCTAGAGCACCAAGAGAATAGTGGGGAAGATCTTGAGGTGGTCTGCAACAAGATTTAGAGAAGATTGTTGCTAGAGAACAAGGTTTGAAGAAGTTCTACAAGAGGTATGTCATGAAATTCACTTGTTTTCTGCAAGAGCATGCTTTATATTTTGCCAAAATTAATGAATTAGAGTGCTTAAATGATCCTTCTTACTTCCGCTGTTGTTGATACATTCCTACAATTGGTATCAGAGCATCATATAAGCATTCAATTCAATTTAATTTTGGTTTGGTGGGTGTTTTATATGAGAAATATGAATCTGGTGCACTGATATGGTTTTCTGAGTTTTGGCATTTTAATTCTCTTTAATTTATCTTTTAAATTTGTAATTGGCTCTTGTTTGATGAGCTTTTATGTATTAGCAAGCGTCTGTAATTTATTTGAAGTCATTAAAGTTGAAATTAAGATGAATTTGAAGAAATAAGCGAAGGAGGCCAAGCTTCTTTTCCAATTTTTCAGCTTCTGCTCAAAATCGTTGTCGAGGTTCAGTTGCTAAGTGATCGTCTAGTTTTAGGCGTTACATGATGTGAAGAAAATCTAGACAATCATATAGCAATGGGCGCTGGTCGTTGTGATGTTGAATGCTAAACGATCGTGTACCTGTGGGAACTAAATGATACGTTGAATTTGCTATACGATAGCACTACACGATCGTTTAGTTTTTGCATGGGAATTAAACGATACGTTGGATTTGCTATACGATGGCATTACACAATCGTGTAGCTGCGGCATGCGCTAAGCAATAGTACTGAGCAATCGCCTAGATGTGGTGCTGAGCGATCGTGTAGATGTGTTGCTAAGTGATGCGTTGAAGTTTCTATGCGATGGAACTAAACGATCGCTTAGCTACGATGCTGAATGATGCGATGATGTTCTATACAATACAACTAAGCAATCGTTTAGCTACAGCAGACACTAAATGATGACATGAAGCGCTAGGTGATGGTGTTAAGCGATCGTTTAGTTCTACCCTAGAGCTAAACGATTGCTCTATGCAATAGACAAATGACACTAAGTGATCATGTAGTTCTATATGATAGAGCTAAGCGATTGTTTAGCTGTAGCAGACACTAAGCGATCGTGTACTTCTTCTCAACACAAGGTGATGGTGTTAGACAATTGCCTTCAGCGCTACACAATCGGCCTTAGCAAGACTTTGAGGTTGGACTGAGAGCAGCCGATTTGACTGATTTTCTCTAGGTTCAATCCAATTCAGCCTTAAAGTGTTTTTGGCTGGTTCAGTTCAGACTTTGTTGGTCTGGTTCAGACTCATCCAATCCGGTTCAAGATGTTTGGATTCAGTTTGGAGCAGTTCGAGCGGTTCAAAGATGGTTTTTAAGCTGTTTGTAATAGTTAGGCTTCTGTTTGCTTGTTTATGCCAAAACTAAAACCATATCAGTTTGTGTTTAATTATCTATGCATTTGATGTATGTTATAAATAAATAAATCTTGTATGTACATACAGTATGCCATTTAGATTTTAAAATCCCACCATAGGAAGCATGTTATATGAATTGAAACTATGTTATAATATGTTATAATATATTGTATGCATGTTAAGGTTTCTTGTATTTAATATAAGTGTTATATTAAATATTGAATGCCTTTTTATGTATGTTATGGATGTTTAGCATGTCTAAAGTTTTATAAGTTGTTATAAAATTGGGTTTGACATTTAAAATCCATAAACAACAGTTGCATGTTCACGTAGGTTGACCACCTGTTTTAATAGTTAAAACTTATAAAACTCGGGTTTGTACTGGTATATAATCCTGTTTAAGGCTGGGGGTACTTAAGTTGACGGTTTACGGAACACCTCCTACCTGAGGATTATGGCCGAATTATTGAGTTTTGGTAACCGGTTTTATGAGCATGCATGAGTGATGTGAGGTAATAAAATGGTTTACCACCTAGACATCGTAGGTTAAAATCCAATTATAGAGTTATACTTGGATAAACCACATAGACTTAGGGTTGTTTTATTAGCCAAAAAGAACCTAAGTATAAATCTACCCAATAGAACACTTCAGTGGCAGTTTAATAACTTCTATATGATAGAGCTATTAGAAAACTTCTGTGGTAGATTAATAACATATACGATACATTATTTTTAGCTCTCACGTCTCTAAGAGTTCACAATCCATATTTAAGCAGTACTTCGTGTCACCCTGGGAGTGACCTCCCTATAGAAAGTATTTTTTAGCTTAAATTTAGATTTTGGTGAATAAGAGGAAGTTGTTCAGACATAAATCTATTATTCGATATATAGATTTCAACTGTCACATCTCCACATAGTTTACACTGTGAGATTCATATGATGCTTCATGTCACCCTGGGAGTAACCTCCTTATGGAAAGTGTTTTGTATGAGTCAATATCAAGGTAAATGGAGGAAGTAGTTCATAGTAAATGGGTGAAGGATATGTGTCCATATATCATACGGTCACCTCCATTAGTCTGAACCGTGAGATTCCTTGTTGCCCTGTTGGTTAGCTTTAAACGGCCCTTTGCTAGTCGTTTAGCGACAGCTATCCCTACGAAGGGTTGTAATATAGGATTCGGAACAACCCAGGCTTCAGTAAAATGAATAGGGTCTTATAGTTCCATCTTGGATATTCTCTTTTATTTCGGAGGCAAATTCATACTGTCCTATAGGATCTGAAAATGGAGGGTCACACTTACAAGAATTACTAAATTCTTAGTAAAGTTCTTAACCAAAAACGATAACTAAACGACTATAGGAATAAAAGTTATTCCAGAGACAATAGGAATAAGAGTTATTCCAGGGATAATGTTTGGTCAAAATTGTTTGCTTTAGTGAAGAAGTATCTGACTACCCCTTGGTAGCACATATTCTGACTCACTAAAGTACCGTTGCAAATAAATTATGGTTATGGGTACATTTTTACTTTTTGCTCAAACTTGGTTTTGGATTTAGTTACAATTTGCTAATTAGAATTTGTTTGAATTTTACCAGCATGACGAACTCTACTAGAAAACTCACTTCTGGTTTAAATAAAAGTAAAATCAAATCAGCAAACAAATTACTAACGGTTAATTATGCAAAAAGAGTTTTAACAGAGGATTTTCCTCTATCTCTTAACTCATCTAAAATTATGAATTATGTAGATGAGAGTGCAGAATTCGAACAACAAGATAAATATGATTTACTTGTTATCGAAGCATGTTTAGTGGAAAACGATAAAATCTGGATAATTGATTCACGTGCCGCTAATCATGTTTGTACTTCTCATAGGAAACAAGTTCCTGGAGACAGTTAACAGAAGGTGAAACAATCTTTAAGGTAGGAACCGGGGAGATTATTTCAGCCAAAGCAGTGCGAGATATGAAGTTGTTTATAGGAGATAAGTACATTTATTTGAAAATGTATATTATATTCATTCTATAAAAAGGAATCTAATATCTATCTCTTGTTTGCTAGAACAAAATTATAAAGTTTATTTCAAAAATGATGAAGTGTTCATCAATATAGAAAATAAATGGATTTTTTCTACAAAATTAGAAAACAACTTATATATGTTAAAACCAACTGAGGTCAAAGCTATTTTAAACATAGAGATGTTTAAAACTGTTGGGACTCATAAGAAAAGGAATATTTCTCCAAATTCCTATCTTTAGCACTTGAGACTAGGTTACATAAATCTCAACATGATTGAGAGATTGGTTAAGAGTGGTCATCTAAAGAAGTTGGAAGACAGTTCATTACCACCATTCGAGTCCTGTCTCGAGGGTAAAATGACAAAAAGATCTTTTTCTAGAAAAGGTCTTAGAGCCAAAGAACCCCCAGAGTTGATTCACTCAGACCTTTGTGGACCTCTAAATGTTAGAGCAAGAGGAGGGTATGAATATTTCGTAATATAGATGATTATTCTAGGTTTGGGCATGTTTACCTAATGCACCAAAAGTCTGAAACTTTTAAAAAGTTCAAAAAGTATAAGGCTGAGGTTGAAAACCAATTAAGTAAAAAGATTAAAACACTTCGATCAGATCGAGGTGGTGAGTATATGGACTTAGAATTCCAAAACTATTTGATAGAACACGAAATTCAGTCTCAATTCATAGCCCCTAGCACACCTTAGCAAAACGATGTGGCAGAAAGGAGAAATAGAACCTTGTTAGACATGGTTTGTTCCATGATGAGTTACGCTCAGTTACCAAATTCTTTTTGGGGACATGCAATTGAGACTGCGGTATATATTTTGAACATGGTTCCCCCAAAAAGTGTTTTTGAAACACCTTACGAGCTCTGGAAAGGACGTAAAGGAGATTTATATCACTTTAGGCTTTGGGGTTGTCTAGCACATGTGTTGGTGGAAAATCCTACAAAGTTGGAACACCGTTCAAAAGTATGCCTATTTGTAGGCTACCCAAAAGAAACAAGAGGTGGTTTCTTTTATGATCCTCAAGAAGATCAAATTCAATCTTTCTGGAGGAAGATTATGTTAAGAATCATCAACCTCGCAGTAAGCTAGTAATAGAAGAAATGTTCAGAGAAAGGACAAAGGTATCAACAAGAGTTGTTGATAGAGCAGGTCCATCAACAAGAGTTGTTGATGAAACTGAGACTTCACATCCTTCTCAAGAGTTGAGAATGCCTCATCGTAGTGGGAGGGTTGTGCAACAGCCTGACCGGTACATGGGTTTAACTGAAACTCAAGTCATCATACCAGATGATGGTTTAGAGGTTCCATTGTCTTTTAACCAAGCAATGAATGATATGAATAAAGACCAATGGGTTAAAGCCATGGACCTTGAAATGGAATCTATGTATTTTAATTATGTCTAGGATCTTGTAGATCAACCTGAAGGGATAAAACCCATCAACTGCAAATTGATCTACAAGAGAAAACGAGACCAAGCTGGTAAGGTACAGACCTACAAAGCTAGATATGTGGTAAAAGGGTTTACCTAAAGAGATGGGGTAGATTTTAAAGAAACCTTCTCTCCAATTGCCATGATAAAGTCTATTAGAATACTCTTGTGCATAGCCACATTTTATGATTGTAAAATATGGCAAATAGATGTCAAGACAACTTTTCTGAATGGCTATCTTGAAGATGTCTCAACCATAAGGGTTTATACAACAGGGTCAAGAGCAAAAAGTTTGCAAACTTAATCAATCCATTTATGGATTAAAACAAGCTTCTAGATCCTGGAATATGAGATTTGACACTGCGATCAAATCTTATGGCTTTAAACAAAATGTTAACGAACCTTGTGTATATAAGAAAATCGTTAACAAAATTGTCGATTTTCTGGTGTTGTATGTTGATGATATTCTACTCATTGGGAATGAGGTAGAATATCTAACTGACGTTAAGAGATGGTTGATAACGGGCAGAAATGCACGTTATCATAGTACTAAGTTTTTAAACAATGTTGGCTTGCGTTGATAAAATATGTTAGATTGCGTCCAAAAAGCATTAAATTCATAACATTGCGGTCGCATGCGATCATCGCATAGAAACAGTTGATTTTTGTATTTTTATGCATAATTTGCGTTGACGCAAGGCAAAAAGAGGGATCATAAGAAATCAGTGGACGAGCACAGCATTACCGCAAGGCCTTACGGTGATTTGTGTTCGCAAACATCTACTCAAGAAGGATTATCGCATAGAGTCGGCACAACTCGCATCTGGGTGAAAGGCATAATTAATTACGATGGGACAGAAAGCTGATGACAATCAAATCCGAATTAAGTTGACAGCCACTAAAGATAAAAAGTACATTTAGCTTTTCGGTGATAAATATTTGGTGCATCAGTCAGGGAATTAAAGCCATCTCATCTGTACAATCATAAGAGAGAAGCCGCTTTTCACCCCGAAAGCTCTATAAATACCGAAGGCATCCTTCAGAAAAGAGGTTCAAAAGTTCTGAGTTCACAAGTTCTATTCATAGTTTAGCCTTGTTCTTAGATTTTTCTTTTATTTTAAGGTGGATGCGAGAGAAGGAGGTTGTGCCGACAGATCGTTCTGGTAAGCTTGGGAGAGCGTCGGAAGCTTCAAGATCAGATAGAGAGCTGACTCCTGCGGAAGCAGGAATATCTTTTGAACCGAATAGAGATTGCCAGTGTAAAAGCCTCAGTCAGCAAGGGATTGCTACCAGGCTCTCTACATTTATCTTCCATTGTTATTTTGTATTCAAACTCATTTATAGAAATGGAATTTACTTCTCTATATTTGTTCACTCTCTGTTATTTATGCATGAGTAGCTAAATCAGTTGAATGGGTTAAGAAGCACTTAGCTAGCTTAACTGAGCATCTTCATTCTATGTGATTATCTTGTATTATGTATGCTTCATTCGTCCATTAGAGATACTCGGGAGGGTAGTCTAAGGACAGGATCTAGGCTTGGGAAGGTCAGGTCAGAATCTAGGCTCGGGAGAGTCAGTTAGAATGCATAATCAAGAGATAGAAGCTTAGGAATAAGCACTGTTTGCTATTAACGCATCGCATGCCTCCTAGAGATAGGATATGATTGTGTGCGGTCACCTTGCCTTTGTGCATCTTGCATCATCGCATAGGAAAAGAGTAGAGACATAGGAATAAGCTATATGGACACTTTTGCATTCAACACATGCGTCCTAGACTAAGGAGTATCGCATTTGCATTGGAAAATGACTTGATCTGCATGGTTGTAGCATGATCGCATAGACTGACGCATTCCCAAGTAACGCTAGCTAAAGACCTTCTCAACCCGTTCATCCGCATACTCAGTGCATCTATCACACAATCAGACTTTTCTCAAATCCGTCGCATTTGTTTATTTTTCGTTACCGCAATCAACAAACAAACCAACAATTATTTGAGTTACCGGTTACCGCAAAGTTTTCTAAAAATTACCACCGCAACCTGTTTTCCCAAGTCCCTGAGTTCGACCCTGGACTTACCAGGAACTCAGTGGGGTTTACACTTGGATTCCACCGAGAAAACTTGAGTGCTCAACGCATTTTCATCATCGTAATTCATCCATAATTCCACATCATAAAATAATGCATCAAGTTTTTGGCGCCGTTGCCGAGGAACTTAGGTAAAATAGTGTGCTAAAGGTAATTTTTCTGATTTCTTTGCAGACTCTCAATCTCTGGCAAATTACGATCAGGAGATTGAGAAGACGTTTAGAAGAAGATTAAGAGATCGCCAACAACAACAGTCAGATAAAGAAGAGATGGCGGAGCAACCTGGAAACGGAGCACCAAACAAAAACAACGTCATGACGAATC